>NC_067131.1:30958285-31276410 GCF_021347895.1 Acanthochromis polyacanthus
CTAACATTAAAGTGACTGTGACAGTGTCTGTGTTGACAGACGTAGAAAATACGTCAGGGTTTTGTTTAGGTTGTTAATATGTAATAGTCTGTCGCTACTTTTGAAGGTAAAAAAATACTTGTAGTTTGCTGGCTGTTAGTTCCGCCATTTGTTTTGTTTGCTGTTTGTGCTTTATTAGAACAGGGTCACGTGAATAAAAAGTTTTGCTATTTTTAATAGTAGTGCTGATTTCAACCCCCAAATCGCTGTCCGTGAAAAAGTCAGATAATGGTATTTATAAGACATTATGCATGATAGAAAAGAGAACAGCAGATGACTGACACGACAGGCTCGGCACGCAGATTCACCTCGAATCACGGAAGCGCCTTCATCACTCGGATTACCAAACCGGCTTATTAATATTTATGTCCGTCGGATTACCAGCCAATCACAAAGCGCGTTCATCAGCCGGCTCATTAATATTCATGTACGTCTCATTAATATTTATGAAAAGGGGAAGTGCCGTATCCGTAGGCCACAGGCTACGGGTCCATCTGTAGACACTACCTTTTAAAAAACACTTTTTTTTTGTTGTCATTTTTACCAATAAAAAATCTTTATTAAATCACAAACTGTTTTTTAACATTTAAATAGTTAATAATTGTTGAATAATTTAGATAAAAACTGAAAACTGTCTGAAAACAACTTTATAAAACTTTTAAGTTCAAAAGACTTCATTTCTTTTTAATAAACATTTAATTTAATATGTTTTATTTAGACATTATTTAGAGCTTTGGCCTGTTCTAGTTTTTCATGCAAAATTTCTGTGATTTTACTAAAATTTTAAAAATCTGTAAAATATAATATTTAACATTTTTAATCCTACTTTTTTAATAAGGTAAACATTTATTGATGTTGTCATTCAGTACAATGTGTAATTTCACAGTGAAATGTCAAAAAATAAATTGGATGTAAAGTAAAATCATTTTACTTTTTTAACAAAACAAAGAAAATCTGTAAAATAAAGGTTAAAAATATTTCCATTTTGTAAACCCTACTATTTCTTTTTAAATATCTGTAACATAATAATATTTCTGATGTTTTAACTCAATAAAACACACATAAAAACACATTTCAAATCGGTTTGAAAAGGTTTTCACCATTTTGAACTTCAGAGTCATTTTGGGCAACTTTGGAGTCATCTGAGTCAATTTTACCTCATTTTGGACAACTTTTGAAATTTTTTACAAGTTTGAAGTGGGTTCTTACCATTTTGGGTGAAGTTGAAGTGATATTCATCTATTTCTGAGTCATTATGGACATATTTTAGTCATTATGGGCAACTTTTGAATCATTTGAGTCAGTTCTAAGTCAATCTGGACAATTCTTGAACTATTTTACAGCAAAGTCTGAGTCATTCTGGACAAATTTCTGTTATTTATGAGAAGTTTCATGTAAGTTTAGACATGTTTTCACCATTTTAGACCAACTCTGAGTGACACTGAATCATTTCTGAGTCATTTTGGACATCTTTTAGCCATTATGAGCAACTTTCGGTCATTTGAGTCACTTTTGGAGATTCTTTTTTATCATTTTTGTTACGTTTCAAGTTGTTCTGGAAAGGTTTTCATTGTATTGGAGCATAAATAAAGTCTGTCAGAAAATATATTTCCCTCAAAACATGCTGTTGTTGTTGTTTTTTTATATGTCGTTTCATGAGTACACATAAAGAACACATGACTTTGGCTTCTCATGTTCAGATGTTTTTAATTTTTCACTTATCATTTTATGGTGTCAAAATAACATGTGACCCAATAAATCCAAATGATGGCAGACGTAATGTGACTTTAATGGCAGCAGGAGGAGTTTTAGGAAGACAAGGCTGCTGTTGTGGAGACGTTTAAACTCTGATCATCAACATCTATTCAGCTCATCCTCGACTCCACACAGTCTGAAGTTAATAATTAACAGAATTCAGTTCAACTAAAAGTCCCTGAGCTGAATGTGTCTAATAAAGACCAACACATTTAAATTCTACTGTTAAATGAACAGAGGGGATTCAGGGAATTGACTGGCTGCTGGACTCAGAGATTCAGTGGCTTTTTGAACGTTTGTTTGATGTTCAGTCTTTCATATGTTAAAGACGGATGAAGGATAATTACCAACAATTACACCGTTAGTTTCAGCACTGAGGTCTCTTCCGGTCACTGCAGCTGGTTGATCAGTCCAGTGTTGGAGTCCAGGTTCCTCTAAAACTGAAGACTGTTGATCTGCAGCCACAACAGAGCCCAACTGGAGCACCAAAAACATCCAAAACCAGTCTAAATCCAGATTTAAAATCAGCCTAGAATGAGTCTAAAATCTGCCTAAAAACCAGTCTGAAACCAGTCTAAAACTAGGGCAAAAAACAGTCTAAAACCAGTCTTCATCTATCCAAAAATGCAGCCCAAAACCACCACCAAAACTACGTATAGACCTCTATGAACATCTAGACCTCTATGAACACCTAGACCTCTATGAACACCTAGACCTCCATGAACACCTAGACCTCCATGAACACCTAGACCTCCATGAACACCTAGACCTCTATGAACACCTAGACCTCCATGAACACCTAGACCTCCATGAACACCTAGACCTTCATGAACACCTAGACCTTCATGAACACCTAGACCTCCATGAACACCTAGACCTCCATGAACACCTAGACCTCTATGAACACCTAGACCTCTATGAACATCTAGACCTCTATGAACATCTAGACCTCCATGAACACAAGGTTCTGGTTCCTACCAGTGAGTCCACACCAACATTTAGTCGAAAGATCTCAAAAGAGGAACCTTGTCTGGTCAAACTTTCCTTACATCAGAATCTACTGATGTTAGAGCTTCAAAAATTGGTGACATGTCGACCAAAGAATGTATTTTAGTAGAAACATGGATCCATTCATAGATACACTCTTACAGGAACTTTTTAGAGACACTATGCCAGCCTGGATTGAAGATTTTTGATTTTGGAAAAAAATTTTTCCCATTTCCAAGGACCAATAATTATTGTGATTTTCATTATTTACATTTGAGTCATTTTTACAATTTCTGGGTAATTTGTACTACTGTACTCAAGCGAATGCTGGCCATCAAGAAAAGAGGACAGTGTACGGCTGGACCGCAATGACAGAACAATGGTGAGGTGGATTTGCGGAGTGAAAGTAGAAGATCAGATTAGCATGGACATGTTGTATGAAAGGATTGGCATCCCACGCATTGACTTTGTTATGCATCAAAACCGTCTGCACTGGGCAGGGCATGTTCATAGAAGTGCATCCTGGATAAAGAAATGTTAGCTGCTTCAAGTAGAGGGGAGCAAACCTAGAGGAAGGCCTAGGAAGACATGGAAAGGGACCATCAAGCAGGATCTGTGTGCCTGGACATATTTTTGAAGAATATATAATCGATAAAGTAATTTCTTGGTTTTCGTGCAAGACGAACAGTTTTTCATACCATTTTCTCTCGTTTTTAGCTCTCACAGCAGCAGCATTAGCGATGTTATGCTACATCGAAAGTTTTAGCGCACCACTTCCTGTCTCATAAAAAATAAAGTTCCTGTTTTCAAAATAAAACCCACAATACTTATAAATGTAAGGTGGAAATAACCAGTGATCAGAAATGAATAAAAACATTTTTTAACACTTCTTTAGGCGGGTTACAATTGTTTTCAATCTCTACCATTTTGGACAATTTATGGGTAATTCCAGATAAATTTCAAGTTGGAGCCATCCATAGATATACACTTAAAGGAACTTATGGAGACAGTATACCAACCTCCGCTAAACATTTTACATCTTTTTCCATTAACAAGGTCCAATAGTTATTCATTATTCCCATTTTGGACCATTCTGAAGTCATTCTGGACAAATATTAAGTTTCCTAGGACAAATATTGAGACATTCTTCATGGCTTCCAAGTTATTTGGGATAATTTCTACTCAATTTAGTCATGTTTCATGTCAAACCTGCAAAAATGAGAACCTTGTCTTACCAAACTTACCAATTTTCCTATTTTCAAGGTCCCATAATTATTCATTATATAACCCACTTCTGAGTATGTGCACGTCACTGCCTAGGTTGGTAGGAGCTGGGAGTCATAGCAATAACCACTGGACACAGGTATATGTTGGTATTGTAAACTTTTAGTTTTAGAAATCTATTTCAACAGTACACAACAACGGTACAGTGTAATACCTATGGGCCCAATAAATTGAGAAAATAAAATGTCCATTTGAAGTTATTCCTGGGGAACTGGTTGGTTGTGGATCTAATCCAAGTTCGAATCAATAAGTCAGGAGAGCAGTCAAAGTCAACCTCTGCTAAACATGTTGCTTTCTCTTTTTTTCCATTTTCAAGGTCCAATAGTTATTCATTATTGACATTTTGGACCATTTTGAAGTCATTCTGGACAAATAATAAGTTTCCTGGGACATTCTTGATGACTTTCAAGTTATTTGGGATAATTTCTACTCAATTTAGGCATGTTTCACGTCAAACCTGCAAAAATGAGAACCTTGTCTTACCAAACTTACCATCTTTTCCCCCATTTTCAAGATCCAATAATTGCTCAATATTTTCATTCTTTGCCATTTTGGACAATTTCTGGGTAATTTTGGATAAATTTCAAGTTGTTTGGGACACTTTGTACTCATTTTTGAACATTATTTAGGTCAAAATAGCAAAAAAACTGGAACCTTGTCTGATTCAACTTTCTCCACATCAGAATCTACTGATGTTAGAGCCTCAACAGTTGGAGAAATGTCGACCAAAGAATGCATTTTAGTAGAAATATGGATCCATCCACAGATATAGTCTTACAGGAACTTTTTGGAGACAAATTATTAGTCTGGATTGAAAAGTTTGCACTTTGTTCCATGTTTAAGAGCCAGTTATTTAAAAAATTGTCCTTGTCTGGATCCATTCAATCATTGTGATCTGATGGAAACTATCCCGTCTGAGTCCTCACCACTTTTCATGGCTGTAGGAGTTTAACTTCTGGAGATACTGAACCCTTAAAATGGCTTCACGAGAGATTTCGAAGATGATAATCCAAAATTTCCAACTTCTGAAAATGTGAAATTGTCACATTTTGGCCAAAATCTTTGACAGAACTTAGCTTTGGTTTCCAGCAAACCAATAAGTGAAGAGAAACTGAGATGTTGCAGAAACACCTCCATGAAACCCTCAGATCCTGTACGGATCCACCGTCTGCAGAAACACCTCCATGGAAACCCTCAGATCGTGTACGGATCCACCGTCTGCAGAAACACCTCCATGGAAACCCTCAGATCGTGTACGGATCCACCGTCTGCAGAAACACCTCCATGGAAACCCTCAGATCGTGAACGGATCCACCGTCTGCAGAAACACCTCCATGGAAACCCTCAGATCGTGTACGGATCCACCGTCTGCAGAAACACCTCCATGAAACCCTCAGATCGTGAACGGATCCACCGTCTGCAGAAACACCTCCATGGAAACCCTCAGATCGTGTACGGATCCACCGTCTGCAGAAACACCTCCATGGAAACCCTCAGATCGTGTACGGATCCACCGTCTGCAGAAACACCTCCATGGAAACCCTCAGATCGTGTACGGATCCACCGTCTGCAGAAACACCTCCATGGAAACCCTCAGATCGTGAACGGATCCACCGTCTGCAGAAACACCTCCATGGAAACCCTCAGATCGTGTACGGATCCACCGTCTGCAGAAACACCTCCATGAAACCCTCAGATCGTGAACGGATCCACCGTCTGCAGAAACACCTCCATGGAAACCCTCAGATCGTGTACGGATCCACCGTCTGCAGAAACACCTCCATGGAAACCCTCAGATCGTGTACGGATCCACCGTCTGCAGAAACACCTCCATGGAAACCCTCAGATCGTGTACGGATCCACCGTCTGCAGAAACACCTCCATGGAAACCCTCAGATCGTGTACGGATCCACCGTCTGCAGAAACACCTCCATGGAAACCCTCAGATCGTGTACGGATCCACCGTCTGCAGAAACACCTCCATGAAACCCTCAGATCGTGAATGGATCCACCGTCTGCAGAAACACCTCCATGAAACCCTCAGATCGTGAATGGATCCACTGTTTCCAGACCACAGACTGGAGCGTGCTCTACAGTCCTCATGGAGACGACATCGATGGCCTCACGCATTGCATCACAGATTACATCAACTTCTGTGTGGACAGCACTGTGCCAACTCGGACGGTACGGTGCTTCTCCAACAACCACCCCTGAGTCACCCCTGAGCTCAAAGCCCTCCTGAACCAGAAGAAACGGGCTTTCATCTCAGGGGACAGAGAGGAGCAGAAGAGAGTGCAGCGTGAGCTCCAGTGGCGGATCAGAAGGGCCAAGAAGGACTATGGGAAGAGGCTGGAGGAGAAGCTGGTTCAGAACAACGGGCGGGACGTGTGGAGAGGACTTAAGAACATTTCTGGACATGGACAGAGTGCCAGAGGGACAGCTGATGGAGACCAGCGCAGGGCGGACGAGCTGAACTGTTACTTTAACAGATTTGACTCTCCCCCCACCCCCTCTGCCCCCTTTCCTGCTCCCCCCTCTTCACACATCCCCAGCCCAGCAGACCCTCCCCTTCCTGCGACACCTTCACCGGCCCCCAACTCACCCTCACGAACTACTCCCACCCCCTGCAGCCCACCTCACCCCCCCCCCTCACTTCCCCCTCTCCTTCACACCGGACCAGGTGAGGAGAGAGCTGAGGCGACTGAAGCAGAGGAAATCTGCTGGACCAGACGGCATCAGTCCCAGGCTGCTGAGGACCTGCGCGGACCAGCTCTGTGAGGTCCTCTGCCACCTCTACAACCTGAGCCTCAGCCTGGAGCGGGTCCCCGTCCTGTGGAAAACCTCCTGCGTGGTCCCAGTCCCTTAAACAGTTCACGCCAAGGAACTGGTCCACTACAGACCTGTCGCCCTCACCTCCCACCTCATGAAGACCATGGAGAGACTCCTCCTCCACTACCTCCGCTCAGTGGTGAGCTCCGACCTGGACCCGCTGCAGTTTGCCTACAGGCCCAACATGGGGGTAGAAGACGCTGTCATCTACCTGCTGCAGCGAGCGCTCACTCACCTGGAGGGCGCCGGCAGCGCTGTGAGAGTCATGTTCTTTGACTTCTCCAGCGCCTTCAACACCATCAGGCCGGCGCTGCTGCGGGGGAAGCTGGAGGACGTGGGAGTTGATCGACATCTCGCTGCCTGGACCACTGACTACCTCACTGACCGTCCACAGTACGTGCGGCTGTGAGTCAGAGGTGGTAGTCTGCAGCACGGGGGCGCCCCAGGGCACCGTCCTCTCACCCTTCCTCTTCACCATCTACACCTCGGACTTCACCTACAACACGGACAGCTGCCATCTCCAGAAGTTCTCTGATGACTCCGCCATTGTGGGTCGTGTGTCTGAGGGGAACGAGCTGGAGTATCGGTCGGTCATCATGGACTTTGTGGACTGGTGTGAGCGCAACCACCTGTGCCTCAACACCAGTAAGACGAAGGAGATGGTGGTCGACTTCAGGAGAAGGACACTCCCACATCCACCAGTGAACATCCAGGAGCAGGACATTGAAACAGTGGACAGTTTCAAGTACCTGGGTGTTCACCTCAACAATAAACTGGACTGGTCCCACAACACCGATGCTCTGTACAAGAAGGGCCAGAGTCGCCTCCACCTTCTGAGGAGGCTGAGGTCCTTCGGAGTGTGCAGACCTCTACTAAGGACTTTCTACGACACTGTGGTAGCCTCTGCTTTCCTCTACGCTGTCGTCTGCTGGGCCCCGGGCAGCACAGAGACTGAACAAGCTGACCAAGAGGGCCAGCTCTGTCCTGGGCTGCCCACTGGACTCTGTGATGGATGTGGGTGAGAGGAGGATGTTGACCAAGCTCTCATCCATCATGGACAACAGCTCCCACCCACTGCACCGGACTGTAGTGGAGCTGAGCAGCTCCTTTAGCACGAGACTCAGACACCCTCAGTGCAAGAAGGAGCGCTACCACAGGTCCTTCATCCCCACTGCCATCAGACTGTAGAACACTACTGTGTAGTTGTTATTATGTGCAATATTTATTATCTTGTTCTTGCACTTTCGTGACTTTTGCACTCCTCTGTTTTTTGTTTCTAAGAGCCCTGTAATGTTAAATTTCTCCTTTGTGATATTAATAAAGTCTATCTTATCTTACCGTCTGCAGAAACACCTCCAGGAAACCCTCAGATCATGTATGGATGCACCGTCTGCAGAAACACCTCCAGGAAACCCTCAGATCATGTATGGATGCACCGTCTGCAGAAACACCTCCATGAAACCCTCAGATCATGTATGGATGCACCGTCTGCAGAAACACCTCCAGGAAACCCTCAGATCATGTATGGATCCACCGTCTGACAGCCTCCTGACGGCCTCTCGCTGTTTGAAGCTTTTGTTTGCAGCAGCATCAAGATGAAGGCTGGAGGTCGGAGAGCAAACAGAAGCAGCTCATTTTGATGTAGCAGAAGAAGGCAACGATTGTCCTCCAGCCTCCTTTCATTCCCTCCATCTGCAGCACAAACACACTCCATCCTCTCAACCTGCTGGGTTTACCGGTAAACAGAAGCGCAGGAGACGAGAAGACGCCGAATTCTAAAAGCCACCGTCGTGTTCTGCAGCAGAGTCGTGAGAATCTGGCAGCAAAAAACGTAAAACTGTGAAAATAACACAGAATATCAGTAAAATTAAGATTTTAAAGCTCATTCAAATACAGAAAACAGTCCAATTTTATTATCAAGCGTAAAAAACAAATGACTTCTTATAAAAACAGATTTTTGTACATTTTAGGCAGATTTTTGTGTAAATACAGATTTTTTAAAGTTATTTCCTTTTTTTTTTACAATCACATGTAAATAAATATTTTTTAAATGATTTTACTAGTTAATGTCTGTAATTCAACAAAACAGGAAAAAAACTATTTTCAGTCCTGCTTATATGTGGATTTTCTTTCAAATATCTCTAAAGTGATCATATTTTTGCTGATTTAAGTTCAGTAAATCAGATTAATTTACCAATCAAACATGTTCAATGAACTAATTAGTGTTCATAGAACTACTGAAGCTTTTTCATTTCACTGTCAACGTGTACATGATTAAAAACTGTAATGATTCTTTCAAAAAAAGCCACAAATATTTGTAAAATAACATTTTTTTCTGATTTAAACAGAGTAAATCAGTTTAATTTACCAGTCAAACACTGAAAACGAACTCAGAAGTATTTCTAAAATTAATGAAACTTTTCACTTTTTCTTTGATTTTACACCACATTTGTGACTTTATAGACTAGGAAAGTCTAAACAGTCACTTTTCTAAAAATTACAGTGAAAAACTACAGATTTGTGTACATGTTGTACAGTTTGGGGAGTTTTTTTCTTAGTAAAAGTTTTAATTTTTCTTTCAAATAAAACCCTAAATATCCGTAAAATAACATTTTTTTCTGCTTCATAAGTAGTCAAACTGTAATTTTACTATTTATTTCCTAGATTTTATTAGATATTGTCTGGAATTTAACAAAACAGGACAAACTTTATCATTTCAATCCTGCTTGTACTTAATTGTTCTTTCAAATATCTGTAAAATAATCAGATTGTTGTTGAGTTTTACAGCAAACATGTGAATTATTATTTAAATCTTTTTTGTTTTTTGATTTTGATAGATTTTTACTCAATATTTGTGATTTTGAACAGGATGTTTTTTAAAAAATAAAGACAAAAAAAATGCAGATTCTTGCTTTTTTTTTGACTGATTTATGAAACTGGGAGAAACAAGAAGCTTCAGTCACCACCAACTGTGTGAAGTTCTCAAGAAGCCTCCAGAGAAGTGGAGCTAAAGAGGATAAAATGTCTTGTGTCTATACAGAAAAGTGACAAATTAAAGGAAAATCCTGAATAAATGAGTTGAGATTCTCCTGAACTGCTATGAAAGAAACATGGTGATGATCTCCAGGTGATTATTTCAATAAATCAAGATTTATTTATAGAGCACTTTTCAACACTCATGGTGACCAAAGTGCTTTCCAGTTAAAAACAAACATTAAAATAAGAAATAAAAGCAGATTAAAAGAAAGCAACAATAGAGCATATCAGGAAAATAAAATCTGATAAAAGCAGATAAAATAAAATAGAATTAAATAAAAAGTCACCACATTACTGTGTATTAAAAGCCAGTCTGAAAAGATATGCTTTTAGCCGTGCTTTAAACAAGCCAAAGTCAGTGATGGTGTGAATATCGGGGGGGCAGTTTGTTCCAGAGTCTTGGACCAGCAACTGAAAAGGCTCGATCCCCCCGGTGTTTAAACCTGGTCCTTGGGACTTCCAGAAACAGCTGGTTAGAGGATTTTAACTCCCTGTTTGGGTTTCAGACAGAAAGAAGCTCCGTTAAATAAGTAGGCGCCAGACCGTTCAGGGCTTTAAAAACAAAGAGTAAAATTTTAAAATCAATCCTAAAAGAAACTGGAAGCCAGTGGAGGCAGAAGAGGATGGGGTGACGTGCTGACGCCTTGGAGTGTTCATGAGGAAACGAGCTGCCGCATTTTGCACCAACTGGAGGCGGCTCAGGGCAGACTGGGAAACACCGACATAAAGGGCATTGCAATAATCTATGCGTGAGCTAATAAAAGCATGAAGAGTCCTTTCCACGTCGGTGCGACTTAAAAAAGACTTTACTTTGGATAAAAGACGTAGCTGATAAAAACTGGCTCTGACCGCGCTGTCAGTCTGTTTTGTGAAAGTAAAACTGTTGTCAAAAATGACACCGAGGCTCTTTACAGATGGTTTTAACTTCGAAGACACAGAGTCTGAAAATGAAAGAACATTTGGTGCAGATTTAGTTCAGAGTTAATTAAACTGGAACTTAAACTAAAGCCGAGTAAAATATTTTGGCTGAACGAGAATTTAATCCTGTGAAGATATTTTAATGGTTCAGTATCTCCAGAAATGAGGACCAAGTAGTTTCCTGTAAATGCAGAGCCTCATCACCACCCTCAAGTCAGAAATTAGCACGGTGCCATTTTAACGAGCCAATAATTGAGTTTTCTGCTCACTGAAGCAGATAAATGTGGTTCTCATGAAGCCAAAGTCCTTCAGAATTAATTCAGGGATGACATTTAGTTTAATAACCAGCAGAAGATCAGAGGTTTGTTTTCCGGTATTTAAATTAGTTCAGCTAAAGGATCAGTCTGGTCCGCTGTCAGAAAAACAACTTTAGTCCATTAATCGACACAGAAAGACACGTTTCAACCGTCAACTGCTTCCCAGAAAAGTTCGGATTTTACCCTTGTTCTGATTTGTAGCCAGGGGTGAAAGTTTTAAATTCATACTGGTACCATTACCAAAACCCTCATTTTGCTCTAAAATCATGCATTTTAAAATAGCAAAGTCAAAACGCAAACAAAAACATTTCACTGTAGGCCAGTGGAGTATAGGAAACAATTGAATATGGTAAACTTTTTGCTTTAATTGAAACACCCAGAATACAGGCTCTAAGAACAGACATGAGGTCACAAGCAAACAGTCAGAATGGAACTAATCACCTAAAAGATTTTCCACAGAGACCTAAAGTAGTTTGTTTCTGATGTTTAGCGTCCCTGTGTTTTCTTTTAAAACAGGTCATTTTCCTGTGCATTACTTGACAAAAGAAAATTTTGTTTGGTAGTGCTTCTCTCCATTTTTTGATTTAAAATATCCGATAATATAAATCCTGTTGAAAGCTTTTTAGTCAACCACAAGAACATGTGGAATTTCAGGTGTAGTTTATTGCTCACCCCGTCCCGTCCCAAGCGGCGATTGTTGATGTCTATTAACTAGTTGTGGAAAGTGTCCCAGTGCAATAAATCCAATGGCTGTTGGCCATAGCAGTCGCTGTGCTACAAAAGCAGACACGCATGCACTCACGTACCGCCACCAGATCTTTTGCCATAGGACCGGCTTACTTTCACCTGTTTGTAGCCCAAACACTTTGCAATGTTCAGCTACAGCCAGTTAAAGATTTTCAGCTGAATGAAGATAAGAGGTTGGCAGTTTAAACACTCCGTAAACATCAAGTCAGACACAAATTCAGATTTGTGATCAACTTCGGTCACAACTCCAGTTTACCAAATCAGCAGAGAAGAAAAACCAAGGGAGGGGAGTTCTACAGTTTAATAGTGACAGATTCAGTGGAACTACTGGTCTACATCAGATGCTTTAGAGTCACTTTACCATCAGGTTCAACCTAGTAGCATTTGGGCCCAAAGGTGAAGTCATTTTCCAGATCATCCTCCATTTTCTTGCCTCTGAGCTGAGAAGATGCAGGAGAAACACCTGAGAGGCTCCTGGAGGTTTTAAACTACAGCAGACAGATTTATTGGAACAGTAGCTTGATAGTTTAAGGAAACCACCCGTTTCAAGTCAAACTAAATCAGTTTAAATCGTCAATGGAGTTCAGGACACAAACTCAGATTCATGGTTTACTTTAGGTTTATTAAAAGTTACTTTGTAGTTTCATGGAGGTTCTGCTGATCAGGTCCACCTGCAGAAACAAAGAAACAGCAGTCAGTCCCTGAACCAGCAGCTTCTTCGACACTCCATGTTCCAGCTGCTTCTTACCTGCTTAGACCTTGGTTCCAGGTCCAGTTCCTTGGATAGGATCTCCTGGGTTCACCGGAGAGTTAAATGGACCAAAGTCATCCGGGTTGTATTTCGAGTGGGAGAAGAGTTCTCTGGCTCGCTGGTAGCCGTTACTGGACTGGACGATGTAGGACGTAGGACCACGAACGACTACTGGGAACGGATCGGTGGGAATGTTATCAGGGATAAAGACTGAGGGGTCTGGGAGACCGACAAACCTTGGTCTCAAGTCAAGCAGACTGTAGGAAAACCCCTGTGGGTAGTTAATCAGAGGGGCAAATCCTGCAGATCCAGAGGGAAAGAAACCGCTGAAGAAACCAGAGCCTCCAGAACCACCAGATCCTCCAGAACCACCAGAGCCAGTTCCTCCACCAGCTCCTCCAGAACCTGTTTGACCTGAATCCACACACAAACCAACATGTTCACAGCTCTGGTCCACTCATGTGGACACCAGCAGCTAAATAAATCCACATCCAGCTGCTGGAGCTGCCTTCAGACACACTGGGCTTCATTTAAAGCTGCTTCAGGTCAACATGTCTGCAGAATCACCTTTAATTACAAAAGGGTAACAAGCTCCAGAGCTGAGGAGCAGGAAGCAGATCCAGGAGACCCTGTGGACAGCAGAGAGCAGCCTGTAAATAGCAGCACATGGAAGCACACCTGCAGCTTGAAGCACAGCAGCTCACCTGAGAACAGATTCCAGCAGCATGTTGAGCTGTGAGAAGAAGCCCAGGCCACAGAGTTGAGCTCCAGCAGGTTGATCAGCAGTGAGGAGGCTGCTGCAGACAGAAGCTGTGAGCTGCAGCTGCAGCTGCTCTGCTTTTATATCACAGCTGCACCTCCAGCAGCTCATCACACTCGTTCAGCTCACCTGGGGAGGCAGGTGATCCGTGCTGCGTTCAGGTGTCCTCCGACATCCCACACACCGGGCAGCAGACAGATGGAAGCTCTGATGGAGCGTTCTTCTTCTGCTTCATTTACATGTTCTAATGTATGTCAACATGAACCATGACATGTTTTATTCATAGACGATGCAGTTTCATTGGAAATAGCAGCAACTGAATGTTAGGATTTATGTGGATTTTTGCAGCAATTTATTACAATCTGCTGGGATTCTGAACTTATTTATTCAGGTTTTGGAGTTTATTTATCACCTGTCTGCAAAATAAGAAAACCAATGGACAAAAACATTTTAATTAACGTGCAAATGGAAGGAATAAGGAGCCAGAGTTGCTGCTATTTCCAATGAAACTGCATCGTCTATGAATAAAACATGTCATGGTTCATGTTGACATACATTAGAACATGTAAATGAAGCAGAAGAAGAACGCTCCATCAGAGCTTCCATCTGTCTGCTGCCCGGTGTGTGGGATGTCGGAGGACACCTGAACGTAGCACGGATCACCTGCCTCCCCAGGTGAGCTGAACGAGTGTGATGAGCTGCTGGAGGTGCAGCTGTGATATAAAAGCAGAGCAGCTGCAGCTGCAGCTCACAGCTTCTGTCTGCAGCAGCCTCCTCACTGCTGATCAACCTGCTGGAGCTCAACTCTGTGGCCTGGGCTTCTTCTCACAGCTTGACATGCTGCTGGAATCTGTTCTCAGGTGAGCTGCTGTGCTTCAAGCTGCAGGTGTGCTTCCATGTGCTGCTATTTACAGGCTGCTCTCTGCTGTCCACAGGGTCTCCTGGATCTGCTTCCTGCTCCTCAGCTCTGGAGCTTGTTACCCTTTTGTAATTAAAGGTGAGTCTGCAGACATGTTGACCTGAAGCAGCTTTAAATGAAGCCCAGTGTGTCTGAAGGCAGCTCCAGCAGCTGGATGTGGATTTATTTAGCTGCTGGTGCCCACATGAGTGGACCAGAGCTGTGAACATGTTGGTTTGTGTGTGGGTTCAGGTCAAACAGGTTCTGGAGGAGCTGGTGGAGGAACTGGAGGAGCTGGTGGAGGAACTGGCTCTGGTGGTTCAGGAGGATCTGGTGGTTCTGGAGGCTCTGGTTTCTTCAGTGGTTTCTTTCCCTCTGGATCTGCAGGATTTGCCCCTCTGATTAACTACCCACAGGGGTTTTCCTACAGTCTGCTTGACTTGAGACCAAGGTTTGTCGGTCTCCCAGACCCCTCAGTCTTTATCCCTGATAACATTCCCACCGATCCGTTCCCAGTAGTCGTTCGTGGTCCTACGTCCTACATCGTCCAGTCCAGTAACGGCTACCAGCGAGCCAGAGAACTCCTCTCTCACTCTAAATACAACCCGGATGACTTTGGTCTGTTTAACTCTCCGGTGAACCCAGGAGATCCTATCCAAGGACCTGGAGCTGGACCTGGAACCAAGGTCTAAGCAGGTAAGAAGCAGCTGGAACATGGAGTGTAGAAGAAGCTGCTGGTTCAGGGACTGACTGCTGTTTCTTTGTTTCTGCAGGTGGACCTGATCAGCAGAACCTCCATGAAACTGCAAAGTAACTTTTAATAAACCTGAAGTAAACCATGACTCTGAGTTTGTGTCCTGAACTCCATTGACGATTTAAATGGGTTTAGTCTGACTTGAAACGGAGGGTTTTCTGTAAGTCATGTTCTAGCAAATGTTCCAATATGTGGCTGTAGTTTAAAACGGCTAGGACTACTGTAATTCCTTATTATCAGGATGTCCCAATAGTTCTCTCAAATATCTACAGTTGTTCCAGTTCTCGCTGCCGCCAGAGTTCCAACGGGAGTTAAAGAGAGATCAGAGTTCAATTTTATTTATATAGCGTCAATTACAGTCAACTCGTCTCAAGACGCTTTACAGAACCCAAATGCCTGACCCCCAGAGCAAGCCCAAAGGCGACAGTGGCAAGGAAAAACACCCTTTTAACAGGGAAGAAACCTCGAGCAGAACCCGGCTCTATATAGGGGGGGACCCATCTGCCTGCTGGCCGGGCGGGTTGAGATGGACAGAAGAGGGCAAGGGGGAGGGGTGGGAAAGCAAGGAAAACACAACACACATTTGGATACATGCATGACAGGATATGTGACACAGACAAAGTATAAGCTAACATTGAAAACTGACTCATAATTTACTCTTATGATGTACGGCTCTGACATTAAACATACTCCATATATAGCTAGCAGTAAAATTCAAACAGTATGTAAGTTAGCATAACAGTATAGTGAAGGCAATGCAGAGTTGACTGGTGGAAAAAGGGAGTTGGAAGCAGAGGGCTGGAGGAAGGTCAGCAACAGCATCCCACAGTGGACATGGTGGAGACTGGACCAGCTGGTGGAACATCAACCGCAGATCTGAAGCATCCAGCTCTGGGACCAGGGACACTCGGAGAAATAGCACAGGGGGAAACAGAGTGAATGTACTGCAATAACGGTATACATATTAAATGTAAAGGTAGATAGAGAAGGGCTCAGTGCGTCAAGAAAAGTCCCCCAGCAGCCTATAGGCCTATAGCAGCATGACTAGAGGCAGAACGAAGGGACGTCCAAGAAGGAGTCAGCTGTGCAAATGAAGACACAAGCCGAACCCCTGTGGGTCACCCAGTCAGCCCCAACTATAAGATTTGTCAAAAAGGAACGTTTTAAGCCTGGTCTTAAAAATAGAGAGGGTATCTGCCTCCAGAACCCAAACTGGGAGCAGGTTCCACAGGAGAGGAGCTGATAACTGAAGGCTCTGCCTCCCATTCTACTTTTAGAAATTCTAGGAACAACAAGTAAGCCTGCAGCTTGAGAGCGAAGAGTTCTACTAGGATAATAAGGTACTATCAGATCTTTAAGATATGATGGAGATTGGTTATTAAGAGCTTTATATGTCAGAAGAAGGATTTTAAATTCTATTCTGGATTTAACAGGAAGCCAGTGAAGAGAGGCAAGTATAGGGGAAATATGATCTCTTTTGCTAACTCCTGTCAGTACTCTCGCAGCAGCGTTTTGGATCAACTGTAGATGTTTGAGAGAACTATTTGGACAACCCGATAATAAGGAATTGCAATAGTCAAGCCTGGAAGTAACAAAAGCATGAACTAATTTTTCTGCATCACTCTGAGACAGAATGTTCCTGATTTTTACAATATTACGCAGGTGAAAAAAGGAAGTCCTACAGACTTGCTTTATGTGTGAGTTAAAGGACATGTCCTGGTCAAAAATAACTCCAAGATTCCTCACAGTAGTACTGGAGGCCAATGTGATGCCATCCAGAGTAACTATTTGCTTTGAAAGCGAGTTTCTAAGATGTTTGGGGCCAAATACAATGACTTCAGTTTTGTCTGAATTTAGCAGTAAGAAGTTAAAAGTCATCCAGGTTTTAATGTCCTTAAGACAATCTTGCAGTCTAGCTAACTGATCAGTTTCATCTGGCTTCATAGATAAATACAATTGTGTGTCATCTGCATAACAATGGAAGTTAATACAATGCTTCCTAATAATATTGCCTAAAGGAAGCATGTATAATGTGAAAAGTATCGGTCCTAAGACAGAACCCTGAGGAACTCCATGATTAACTTTAGTATGCTCAGAAGAGTTATTGTTGACATGCACAAACTGGAACCTATCTGATAAGTAGGATTTAAACCAGTCCAGTGCTGTCCCTTTAATGCCAATTGAATGTTCTAGACGCTGTAATAAAATGTTGTGGTCGATTGTGTCAAACGCTGCACTAAGATCTAACAAAACAAGTATAGAGACTAGTCCATTATCTGATGCTATGAGAAGGTCATTAGTAACTTTCACTAGAGCTGTTTCTGTGCTATGATGCACTCTGAAGCCTGACTGAAACATTTCAAACAAATTATTCCTTTGTAAGTGTTCACATAATTGATTTTCAACTGTTCTTTCCAGAATTTTGGAGAGAAATGGTAGGTTGGATATCGGTCTATAGTTAGCTAACACATCTGGATCTAAAGTGGGCTTTTTAAGCAAAGGTTTGATGACAGCAACCTTAAAAGCCTGTGGTACATAGCCTGTTACTAGAGAGAGATTAATCAGATCTAACATTGAAGAATTAATTAAAGGTAAAATCTCCTTGAAGAGTCTAGTTGGGATAGGATCTAAAAGACATGTTGATGGTTTGGATGTAGAAACTGTTGAAATTAGTTCAGGGAGACATATAGGAGTGAAGAATTCTAAAGATTCATCAGGTCTAACAGCCAATTCAGAAGCATCTGTGACATTTGTAGGAAGGGCCAGATTAATTTTATCTCTAATCATAACTATTTTATGTGTAAAGAAGCTCATGAAGTCGTTACTGGTTAAAGCTAAAGGAATACAAGGTTCAACAGAGCTCTGACTCTTTGTCAGCCTGGCTACAGTGCTAAAGAGAAACCTAGGGTTGTTCTTGTTCTCATCTATTAAAGATGAATAATAAGTTGTCCTGGCATTACGAAGAGCTTTTTTATAGATTACTAGACTATTTTTCCAAGCCACATACACTTCCTCTGAATTAGTGGAATACCACTTTCTTTCCAGCTTTCGGGATGCCTGCTTTAAAGTCCGCAGCTGGGAGTTCTCCTGTATATGGTATCAAATCTACTACAAATATAGCTGGTAGTAAAATTCAAACGGTATGTAGAAGAGCATATCGGAGTAGACTGGTGGAAATGAGCAGCTGGAGGAAGGTCAGCAGCAGCATCCCACAGTGGACATGATGGAGACTAGACCAGTTGGTCTAGCATCCAGCTCTGGGACCAGGGACACTCGGAGAAACAGAGTTAGTGTAATGGTATGTTTTTATATATATAAAATCTAAAGGTAGATAGAGAAGGACTCGGTGCATCCAGAGAGGTCCTATAGCAGCAGAGCTCAGGGACGTCCAAGAGGATGACTCCAGCTGACCCCCTCATGATCACCCAGTCATCCCTAACTATAAGATCTGTCAAAAAGGAAGGCTTTAAGCCTGGTCTTAAAAACCGAGAGAGTGTCTACCTCCAGAACCCAAACTGGGAGCAGGTTCCACAGGAGAGGAGCTGATAACTGAAGGCTCTGCCTCCCATTCTACTTTTAGAGATTCGAGGAACAAGTAAACCTGCAGTCTGACAGTCAAGAGTTCTGCTAGGATGATATGGTACCATTAGGTCTTTAAGATATGATGGGGATCAGTAGTTAAGGGCTTTATTTGTCAGAAGGATTTTGAATTCTATTCTAGACTTAACAGGAAACCATCCATCCTCTATACACGACTTTATCCTCACTAGGGTCATGGGGGGGTGCTGGAGTCTATCTAGCTGACTTGTGAAGGCAGGGGACACCCTAGACAGGTCACCAGTCTGTCACAGGGCTACATATACAGACACACAATCACACACACACCTACGGGCAACTTGGAATAACCAACTAACCTAAGCATATTTTTTGGACTGTGGGAGGAAGCCGGAGCACCCGGAGAAAACCACGCATGCACAGGGAGAACATGCGAACTCCATGCAGAAAGATTCCGGGCTCAGGCTGGGACACGAACCAGGGATCTTCTTGCTGCAAGGCGAAAGTGCTATGTGCTAACCACTACTCCACTGTGCAACCCAGGAGAAATATGATCTGTCTTTAACTCCCGTTATTACTCTGGCGGCAGCAAGAACTGGAACAACTGTAGATGATTGGGACTAGGGATGGGAATTTCGACTAATTTCCCCACCGACTAGTCTCAAATTTTATTTGCGACTAGTCGACTAGTCTATAAAGCCACCTAATGACAGTGAAGAAACATTTTCATTTATATCCCGCTCCGTAAGTCTGGATGGGATCTGTAGTGACTTTGTGCATGCGCGATTCACCTGCCGTCTGGCCGTGGAGTGATGTGTCCTCTAATCCAGGGGTGTCAAACTCAGTTCCTGGAGGGCCACTATCCTGCATGTTTTAGATGCTTCCCTCTTCCAACACACCTGATTCAAATAATCAGCTTATCATCAAGCTCAGCAGAAGCCTGATAACGAGCCTGATCATTTGAATCAGGTGTGTTGGAAGAGGGAAACATCTAAAACATGCAGGATAGTGGCCCTCCAGGAACGGATCAGACACTGGGTCTGCTGTGGGGTTACTGGACTGACAGCCTGTGCTTTGGGAGGGGGAGAAGCTCACAGCAGCACCTGCTGCTTGTTGAGGACAGTAACTGCAGAATGATCTGAGTTTTCCTGTCGGTCTCCAAAATGGCAGAAAAAGTCGCTAGATTTGTCGCTAGTCGCTTTTGACAAAAAAAGTCACGAGGACGCTTTGGAAGGTCGCTAGATTTAGCGAGAAAGTTGCTAAGTTGGCAACACTGGTTTCTGCTTACACAGCCGACAGGCGACTTTGTCATCTTCTGCGTCAAAATACTGCCAAACGGTGCTGATTTTCTTACATGGGAGCGTCACCATCTTCCCACTTTACCTTTCCAAACTTTCTTCCCCAAACTGTGTGGCCCCGCCCCCTGCTACGTGCGCGTGTGTGAGGGGAGGGGAGGAGGAGCAATTCCCTCCCTGGCTGCTCAGCCTGTTTACAAAGAAGCCGAGGCAGAGGCGCGAAGAACAAGGTGCATGATGCTTAATGCAGCGTTTAACCGACTAGTCAAATACTAAACGTTTAATAAATGAGTAGGCAATTAAACGATTAAACGACTAGTCGTGCACATCCCTAATTGGGACATCCTGATAGTAAGGAATTACAACAGTGAAAAAGAAAGTAAGACGGTTCAAAGAAGACACAGTCCACATGTTACAGCAACTTCACAAAGGTTAGTTTGTTGTAGTCACTAAAGGATGTTGCAGATGTTGCATTGTTAAGATCAGCATCATGTTCTCCAGCATTAGATCGTCCGAGGAACAGGCAGGTTGTTGACAGAATTTAATGAGGAAAATATTTTTTGTAAAAACTCAAACAAGCACAAAATACAAACAAGTACCTTTCAGAGTACTTTGTAATATTTCTCGTACAGTTATAGAGAAAATATTACTGAACAGATCCTTAAAGCTACATTCAGGAACATAAGACTCAAATATGACAGTGAACACCTACATACGGAGCTGTACTCTAACCTCCAAGTACTGTAAAAAAAAAAATCAACCATTAAAAATACTGAACTCAACCCAAGAAACAGAAACAAATTAGTTTAAACACAAGACATCTGTGCTCCAAACACAAAAGATGCACACTCAATGAAGGCCCGAGGATCCCTGACCCATCACTATATACATCAATGATTCTAACATCTCTGCATGTCATCAGGTGGAAACCTCCCTTCAACAGTGTTTCTCCTATTTAGTCCCACAACACCTCCAGGAGGCTAGGAGGAACTCTGACGTCCCAGATTCACTCCCAAGTGCCAGTTCACACTGCTCCTACACAATCCAAACAGCACGGCCATGTTCAGCTGACCCAGGCCCATTTAGGAGATGCTCCAGGTAGCAACTAGTGCTGACGCTGCCAGTTAGCTAGTGCCAACTGCTAAAAAATGACAAAGACTAATAGACTCTCCAATCCCCTCTAAATGCTAATGCTAGCTGCAAGACGACCGCCATGTCCAAAGCAAACTTACCAATGACAAAGAAACATGTAAATGTGATTGTAAACTCAAGGATGAAGCCAGGTTGTTCATGATTCAGAGGATTGATGCTCGGATTCTCACTCTGATCACAACTACTTCCTGTTTATACTGGCTCTCTTCCTTTTAGTGCTGCTGAACTGCTGCTACCAGGAAGTGGTGATTTCAATACAGTTAGTTCCTTCATGTTTGAGTTGCTGCTCTACACCGTTTAATTTGCTCATCTTTATGCCACAAATTGTTAGGATAGGCTCAGGTGCAGGGAATGAACACCATCTTGAAGGCAACACAAGAGTTTATTTTCAAAAAGTAAAGAACTACAGAACAAAAGAGGAATACTAGCGGAAACGGAAAACGAAAGCCCTCGGCTTGAAAAAATACAGCACTGGCTAGCGACTGGGCGAAGATATTAGGAAAATACTTTAGAAAACACCACTGAATTACATCGACTTTTCCACTTTAGCTTTACTGTCACTACAAAACACTGCTGCTCCTATGAGAGCAATACTACAAGTTACTCATATTCTACTATCTCTACAAAACCAAACTATGATTTAACCAACTTCAATTAAAAGCAGGAATGCTTTATTTTGGGTCCACAGCTGAGCTGAAAACAAGTGAAGGCAGCGTGCTGGGTGCCAGGTGGAGGGCGGTGTGAGGAGTTCCAGGTAAGTGGTCACCAGAATAGGTGAACCCAATACTGCAATGAACGGAGGACAGCAGCGTTAGCGAGAAGCAGAACACAAACAGATTCTCAGAGCACAAATTGTGAACCCTACGAGCTCAGATCACGATCCAGCACAGGAGGGTGGATGGCGTCTCTTTATGCAGCATGGGTTGCAGGTGTTCCACCTGTCACAGATCCTGCTGAGGAGGCAGATGGAGATCACCTGCTGATGGAAATACCAAAAAAGGACTCAAGAGGGGAGAGAGCACCATCTAGGCCTGGCTGTAGCCAGCCTGACCACTTTAACCCTGAAAACAAAAATGTTCTAAGGCTGTAGTAGTGGCAGCTCTTCATGGGAGCCATAGAATGCAGTGACTATGCCCACCTGTTCACACACACCAATTCTTGACTGCCATTTGCAGCACATCTAAATGGAAGACAATTTACCACAACCTGGCATCAGATGGAGGGGGTGACAATTCGTTTTCCAAGAGCAGTCATTTGGATCATGCGATTGTTCACTTGAAGCCCAACTGAACTTCCGCCAAAGGACAAAATTCAGGTCCGGTTTATTAAATTTAGCCGATAGTACACCAACCAAGGGAGGTGGGTTCTAGTATTTTACAGTCAGCTACAGCATCAGTGAGATGACTGATCTACACAAGATGCTTTGAGGTCATTCCACCCTCAGTTGCTTTAATTACACTACATTTGATTAGAAGCTGACAGTTTGCAGATCATACTCCATTTTTCCTATGAGCTGATATGATGCAGGAGAGAAACCTGAGAGGGTCCTAGCCATTTTAAACTACAGCCACATATTGGAACATTTGCTAGAATGACTTAAACCATCTGTTTAAAGTCAAACTAAACCGGTTAAAAAAAATAAAAATAAATCAATAGAATTCAGGACACAAACTCAGATTCATGGTTTACTTTAGGTTTATTAAAAGTTACTTTGTAGTTTCATGGAGGTTGTGCTGATCAGGTCCACCTGCAGAAACAAAGAAACAGCAGTCAGTCCCTGAACCAGCAGCTTCTTCTACACTCCATGTTCCAGCTGCTTCTTACCTGCTTAGACCTTGGTTCCAGGTCCAGCTCCAGGTCCTTGGATAGGATCTCCTGGGTTCACCGGAGAGTTAAACAGACCAAAGTCATCCGGGTTGTATTTAGAGTGAGAGAGGAGTTCTCTGGCTCGCTGGTAGCCGTTACTGGACTGGACGATGTAGGACGTAGGACCACGAACGACTACTGGGAACGGATCGGTGGGAATGTTATCAGGGATAAAGACTGAGGGGTCTGGGAGACCGACAAACCTTGGTCTCAAGTCAAGCAGACTGTAGGAAAACCCCTGTGGGTAGTTAATCAGAGGGGCAAATCCTGCAGATCCAGAGGGAAAGAAACCACTGAAGAAACCAGAGCCTCCAGAACCACCAGATCCTCCTGAACCCCCAGAGCCAGTTCCTCCACCAGCTCCTCCAGAACCTGTTTGACCTGAATCCACACACAAACCAACATGTTCACAGCTCTGGTCCACTCATGTGGACACCAGCAGCTAAATAAATCCACATCCAGCTGCTGGAGCTGCCTTCAGACACACTGGGCTTCATTTAAAGCTGCTTCAGGTCAACATGTCTGCAGACTCACCTTTAATTACAAAAGGGTAACAAGCTCCAGAGCTGAGGAGCAGGAAGCAGATCCAGGAGACCCTGTGGACAGCAGAGAGCAGCCTGTAAATAGCAGCACATGGAAGCACACCTGCAGCTTGAAGCACAGCAGCTCACCTGAGAACAGATTCCAGCAGCATGTCGAGCTGTGAGAAGAAGCCCAGGCCACAGAGTTGAGCTCCAGCAGGTTGATCAGCAGTGAGGAGGCTGCTGCAGACAGAAGCTGTGAGCTGCAGCTGCAACTGCTCTGCTTTTATATCACAGCTGCACCTCCAGCAGCTCATCACACTCGTTCAGCTCACCTGGGGAGGCAGGTGATCCGTGCTGCGTTCAGGTGTCCTCCGACATCCCACACACCGGGCAGCAGACAGATGGAAGCTCTGATGGAGCGTTCTTCTTCTGCTTCATTTACATGTTCTAATGTATGTCAACATGAACCATGACATGTTTTATTCCAACACGGTCTCACGAGGATTCGTGAAACTGTCACGTAAGTTTTAGTTTCGGTTTCGTGCGCACCAACACGATTTCGTCATGTTTTTCGTGCCGCTCACCACGAAATGCGCACCAATGTATTTTAAACGGCGGACTTTTCGTGCCACTCAGAACGTATTTCAAAAGAATGTGTATATTATATTTTTAATGTAAAACCGTGGCGAATCCAATGCTATATTTTGCATGACATCGTTCCTAAACATAACCCTAACCATAACCATAACCATAACCATAACCATAACCTAACCATAAGCCGGTGGTACACTTACCAATTTGCATAGGAATTTCAAGAATGTCCGGCGGCCGGCGGCCGCAAACGCGATCACACAAGCAGTATACGCTGATGGACAGCTTAGATCGTCATGAATCCGCCGGTATAAACCACTTTCAGATGTGATTACCACAGCGAAAAACATTTCGTGGTGAGCGGCACGAAAAACATGACGAAATCGTGTTGGTGCGCACGAAACCGAAACTAAAATTTACGTGACAGTTTCACGAATCCTCGTGAGATCGGGCTGTTTATTCATAGACGATGCAGTTTCATTGGAAATAGCAGCAACTCTGGCTCCTTATTCCTTCCATTTGCACGTTAATGAAAATTTTTTTTTTCCATCAGTTTCCTTATTTTGCAGACAGGTGATAAATAAACTCCAAAACCTGAATAAATAAGTTCAGAATCCCAGCAGATTGTAATAAATTACTGCAAAAATCCACATAAATCCTAACATTCATGCACCGTTTCTCCCAAACACAGTTAAAAACTGTAAAATCTGGCATTTCTTTTCTAGCAACAAACCAGAATGACAGTTTTTCTGGAGTCACATGCAGCAGCTGATGTTCAGTCCTCATTTATCCTCCTAGAAACCAACAGAAAGCTTCCTAACATCATTCTGACACATTAAATCTTCAGTTGTGAATCAGTTTGTGAGCTGGGTTTCGTTGATACTAACCTGGAATAATTAAAGCGACTTTCTGATGAACTGAGTGCATTCATCCGCTAAAAGTCGTTGCAGACATGGTAATTTTTCATCTTTACATCATGTTCTCCGGCATTAGATCCTCCAAGGAACAGGCAAGTTGTTGTTTGAGATAATTAAATCAGGAAAACATGTTGTTCTTTGTATAAACTCAAACAAGCACAAAATGCAAACAAGTACCTTTCAGAGTACTTTGTACTATTTCTAGTACAGTTATAGATAAAAGATTACTGAACAGATCCTTAAAGCTACATCCAGGAACATAAAAGTCTCAAATAAGACAGTGAACACCTACATACGGAGCTGTACTCTAACCTCCAAATACTGAATACAAAAAATCCACCGTTAAAAATACAGAACTCAATCCAAGAAACAGAAACAAACATCTTAATGTGATTGTAAACTCAAGGATGAAGCCGGTTTGTGAATTTTAAGGTTCAGGATCAAGAGGATTGATGCTCTGATTCTCACTCTGATCACATAAAAAAATACTTCCTGTTTCTATGAGCTCACTTCCTTTTAGTGCTGCTGAACTGCTGCTACCAGCAGGTGGAGATTCCGATGCAGTTAGTTGTTCCTTCGTGTTTCAGATGTTGCTTTACACGGTTTAATTTCTTTTTCATCTTTATTAACCCACACATTGAAATAATCTTCAGGTTGGGCACACAAAGCTACTCTATTATGTTTACCTTTGCCTTTAGAGTATATTGTTCATGTTTTGCACAACAATCCAGATAGTTTACTGTTACATCTCCCCCTTTTAAGTAAGAAACATTATGTCACTTCAAACAATCAAAACAAATCTTTCCTTTCCCTTTTCTTCTTTCAACTCAATTCCCTTTTTTTTAGGGATACAGTCCAGAACTACTGTTAACTTATCAAATCACAAATCCAGTCTTTTTGGCAAACGTGAGCGCCTGAGTGTGTAACATACACATCTTCTGGCACCACTGCATGTTGGTTTTCACTGTCTGAGACTGTGTTCTCTCCACTGGTTGGTTCTGGAGGTGGCTGCTGGGTTGCTCCCAGGTGGGCACGGTTTCTCCTCAACAATCCATCTCCTGTTCTGACAAGGTACGACCTTGGGGCAGCTGTCCGGTTCACGACTGTCCCGTGAGTGTTTTCTGTAGTGATCCATACGCTCTGGCCTGGGTGTAACTCCAGCTGGTCGTGTGTTCTGTGGTGTTTGATGTAGTATTTCTCTTGTTTCCATTTCCCTTGTGTCTCTCTGCTCCGGAGATGTTGGATGTTTGGCCAACGTGGAGTGAGTGTTTTGGGCACTTGTGGGAGTGTGGTTCTTAACTGTCGTCCCATGAGTAGTTGGACTGGGGAAAAACCGTTCGCCAAAGGGGTGGCTCAGTAGCTGAGTAGCGCCTTTGTATAGTCTCCTCCCTCTTTCCATAGACCCTTTACAGTGGCCACGCCACACTCAGCTTCACCATTCACCTGCGGGTATCGCGGGCTGCTGGTCACGTGAGTGAAACCATACTCACTGGCGAAGTCTTTGAAGAGGGTAGAGGCATATTGTGGCCCATTATCTGACATAAGAGTCACAGGAACTCCATGCCGGGCGAAGATGTTCTTCAGAGCCGATATGACCGTTTCAGTCTATGCTACATGGAGATGAGCCACTTCAATGTAGCGTGAGAAATAATCTATCGCCACCAGATAGGTTTTCTGGTCCCAGATGAATAAATCCGTCCCGACACGTTGCCATGGTCTCTCAGGTATAGGGGTCGTCAACAGAGACTCCCTCTGTGTGGTCTTGTGTTTGATACATATGGGACAGTTTCCCACTTTCTTCTTTATTTCAGTTGACAGCCCTGGCCACCAGACAGACTGACGGGCCCTGGCACAGCGCTTTCCTATCCCTTGGTGGCCCTGGTGGAGAATGTTAAGCATGTCGTCTCTTAAAGAGCTTGGGATGACGACTCTCTGTCCCATTAAGAGAAAGTTTCCGGCCATGGACAGGTAACTTCTCGCGTACCAATAGGGACTGATATCAGGTGGTAGATGAGCTTTGTCAGGCCACTTTGTTTGACAGTACTCTCTCAATGCACGACAAACAGGATCCACTTTTTGCTTTTCTGCTAGCTCTTGCAGTCTTGCTTTAGTGGCTGGAAGAGTCTGTACGACGGAGTCGACAAAGATTTGAACATCTGTCTCCAGCTCTTTCTCTTCTTGAGTGGCTGTGTGACCCACTGGAGCTCGTGACAATGTGTCTGCCGTGATGAGCTGTTTTCCTGATACATGTACAATGTTGTACGTAAACTTCAACAGTCTCAGTCGAAATCTCAAGACACAAGGAGGAAGCTCATCCAGTGCCTTGGAGCTCAGTAAAGGAACCAATGGCTTGTGGTCCGTCTCGATCGTGAAGCTCATCCCTAGCAGGTAGGATTGCAGCCGTTCACAAGCCCATGTCGCTGCCAGTGCCTCCTTCTCGATTTGGGCGTAGTGTCTCTCCGCCTCAGATAGTTGTCTGGAGATAAACACTACCGGTTTCCAGTCCTTGCTTTCTGGCTGTTTCTGAATAAGAACTGCTCCAATCCCGAACCATGACGCATCCGCCGACACGCGTCTCTGCGTATGGCGAGTAAACAGCTAGGACTCTGGGTGAGCTCAGTTCTGCCTTCAGCTGCTGAAAAGCTTTCCGCTGTGGTGCCCCCAACACCATTCTGTCTTCTCTGACTGAAGAATTGTTAGGGGCTTTGTGTATGAAGAGAGATGAGGCAGGACCTTGCCCAGGTAGTTAGCCATACCCATCACTCGTCTGACATCGGCAGCGCAGGTGGGCTCCGGCATGTCCAGTATGGCTCTGACTTTGCCAGGGTTGGGTTTTACTCCGTCTGTGGAGAGGCTGTGTCCAAGAAACATTAGCTCACCTTTGGCGAATTCACACTTTTCCTTATTCAGTGTCAGCCCCTCTTCTCCAAGTCTCTTCAGTACCTGGTGTAGTCTGGTATCATGTTCACTCTGGTCTTTGCCGTACACCAAGATGTCGTCAGCGTGACATACCACGCCTTCATAGCCCTCAAGAATCCGCATCATCCGGCGTTGGAAGTGTTCTGGGGCTGATGATATTCCAAATGGCAGTCTGTTAAAACAGTATCGACCGAATGGAGAGATGAACGTGGTCAGGAGCGCGCTGTCCTTGGTCAAGGGGATCTGCCAAAACCCAAATGTGGCATCGAGTTTGGTGAAGATCTTTGCTCCTGTCAGCATCGTCAGGGAGTGATCCACGTTTGACAGAATATGTCTCTCCCGCTTGACACACATGTTCAGGCGTGTTATGTCCATACAAAGTCTCAGTTTCTCCTTTGACTTTGGTTTTGGCACCACCACAAGTCCAGCACACCATTCAGTGGGTTGTGTGACCTTAGATATCACCCCCATGGCCTCCATCCGATCCAGTTCACTCTTCACTTTATCATGTAGTGGGAGGGGAACTCGACGTGGGGCAGATAAAGCATATGGTGTAGCGTCTGGTTTCAGTTCGATCTTGTATGGTGCTGTCAGTTTTCCCAGTCCTTTGAAGACCGTGGGGTAGCATTTTACGATGTCTTCTCCCACTTGGACTGTGTGCACGTGCTCCACAAGAGACAACGCTTTTATGGCTGGTAGTCCCAATAGTGGTTTCGTTAATTTGCTCACCACATAGATGTCTTGATCGGTGTATTTGTCTCTCACCCTCAGTTCGCCTCTGAAGTACCCTTTAACCTCCAAGGGCTGCCTGCCTGGACCATACAGTGGTATTTTGGGCTGCTGAAATGTTCAATGCTATTAGTCGAGTAGTGGTGAGATGGGATCGCTGTAACTCCAGCTCCAGTGTGTAACTTAAACTCTTTCATTTCTCCATTTAACTCCAGATTTTCTGTTCATTCACTATCCACATTGTCTATGTTGATTGTCACTTCTCTGAGAAAGCTGATGTCTGAATCATACTCTGTCCCATCCTCTGTGATAACATGAATGCCACCAGTTGACCTGCATTTCTGTGCAAAATGACCTTTTCTTTTGCATTTGTGGCACTCCACATCTTTAGCAGGACAGTCCTTCCAATGGTGGTTTGTTGCATTTCCACACCGTCCACAGCCTGTGGTTCAGTCCTTATTTCCTGGTTTGTCACGTGCGCTGCGTTTGTGTCCATCTTTCGGGCCCCTATGTGCCTTGGTTCGCATGTTCATCACGTCCACATTTACAGACTGTCTCTCCTCCATACTGCCACGCAGCATTGGCTGCTGCCTCTTTATTTCTTCACTGTGGCGCACTCTGGCTATTGTTTTTTCCAGTGTTAGATCAGGATCCATCTGTAATGATTTGGACAGCTTTGCATCTCTCAGTCCTACGACAATCCTGTCTCTGATGAGCTCCTCTCTCAATGCTCCAAATGCACAGTGTTCAGCGAGGCTATGGACAGCAGTTATAAATGATTCTGCACTTTCTCTTGGCTCTTGGTTTCGTCTGTTAAATTGTGCACGTTCGAATATTACGTTTTTCTTGCTTTTTACATCAGAATATACTTTCTTCTGTTCATTACTCAGTGGCAAGACACTCAAAATATCTTCAGCTTCGTCTCCCAAAGTGTACATCAACGTGTTTACTTGATACTCTTCTGACTGTTTATCCAAGCCTGATGCGATTCTGAATCTCTCAAAACATCTGATCCACTTCGGCCATTCATTAGCATTACTGAAGTCAAAGTTACCGAGTGGAGTCAGCTGGACGCTGCCTGCTGGGGGTGGAGGGGTATCTGGCATCCTCCGTTATGTATTACGTCTCTTCCAACGCATTTTTCCCGCTGGGAAGCCCTCTTCTCTCTCTGTCAGGCTCCCGGTGTCACTGTTAGTCTAGCTTTAGCTGCTAGCGCTAGTCTTGTCTCTCAGTTTTCCAGACCGCTTCACGCCGGACTTCACCCATGGAGGCCCGTCCTTCTCCAGACTTAGTACAGCTTCATTCTGACACCATGTTACATTATCTCTTAATAACGAGGTAGAGAGTGGCTTTTGTTCAACACTTTACTGGAACTTCTGTAGCACACATTACAGCCGTCACTTCCTCTTTCTACGTCTTCACGTGCTCAGTACATGCCCCGTGATTGGCTGAGGCATTAACATATATTTACTGGTTCATATTAACTTCACACAACATTTACACTCAATTTCTCTTTACCAAAAGCACACCTATAAAGGGAAACAGAAGATGCTCTGAAAACCAGTCAAAGTTGAAGCTGGAAGCAGTGTTGGTCGGGTCCTCGCATCCTTGCTGGACAGCGAATCCAAGCATGTCCACCAGGTGGCGCTGCGACTGAGAGAGCACTTCTGGCGATGGATGGAATGACGGCTTGACTCTGATCATGCATGTGAAGTTTCAGGCAGATTGGAGCATGTACAGACCAGTTAGACATCACTTCCTGTTTCATGGTGAATTGTTGATATTCTGCCAGCTGCCATTTCCACGCATTCAGACTTTTGTGAAGCATTTTGATAACTTTGAGTAACCCTGTTTGAACTTATAGCTTTTGAAAAACTACAAAAATTGGTCCAAAATTTGAACCAAAATTCAAAATGGCCACCTTCCTGTTGTACCTTAGGTATGGTTATGAGGTAAATTTTCATGCGTCTTGTCTGTGAATGTCTTCAGGGCTGGAATCTGACCGCACATGTAAAGTTTCTGGCAGATTGGAGCATTTACAGGCGAGATATGCAGCACTTCCTGTCCATCCACCAGGTGGTGCTATAACTGCAAATGTATATTTTGACCTAAAGATGTGATGAGGCCTGGATTCTGATCATACATGTAAAGTTTCAGGCAAACTGGAACATGTACAGGCCAGTTACAGTGTTTCCTGCTTCATGGTAAAACATCAAAATTCTGCCAGCCGCCATTTCCACGCCCTCTGTGGAGCGTTTTGATCACCCATGTCTGGAGTACATTACTGCCAAATTTCAGCTCTGTCGGGGTTACCCTGCTGGAGTTTGAAGCTTTTGAAAATCCACAGATTGGTGCAAATTCATCCAAAATGGCTGACTTCCTGTTGTGTTTTGAGTATGGTCACCAGCGATATTTTGTGCATGTTGACATGATACATGTGTACCAAATTTCAATACCATAGGTGACACATGCAAGCTCCAGTCCACATTTCAAGTTTCCCAAGTGGCACCGTTGAGCCATACTCATGCAACTCCCCCAACATGTAAATTGCCAGTCCTGATGCACATAAATTGTCACATTTCAGTATTTGTAGGCTTTCAAATTTGCAGTTTCTAAATGAAAAGCCCCATGAGTTTCCAGAGGGTCCTACATACCTTTGATGCTCGGACCCCAACTAGTTTCCAGAACAAACTGGTTGTTATTGGCTGGACATCCAGAGATGTTTTTCCTTCTTCTAGAAGAGATTCTAGCAAGGTCCTCCAGAAACAAAATTCCCCATAATCATGAAACAGAAGTTTCCAGAGCCTCTGCAACCCAGTCGTGAAGTGTCCATTTTCCAAAAGCAGAATAATCCATTTAATCATTCGGATTATTTGACACTAGACTAAAAACTATCAATGAACCCTCCAAGACTGGCATCCAGTTTACTAGATCAGCTGATAATAGAACCCAACTCAAGGGAGGAGAGTTCTACAGTTTAATAATGACAGCTTCAGTGGAACTACTGGTCTACACCAGATGCTTTAGAGTCACTTTACCATCAGGTTCAACCTAGTAGCATTTGGGCCCAAAGGTGAAGAGGTTTCCCAGATCATCCTCCATTTTCTTGCCTCTGAGCTGATAAGATACAGGAGAAACACCTGAGAGGCTCCTGGAGGTTTTAAACTACAGCAGACAGATTTATTGGAACAGTAGCTTGATAGTTCAGTGAAGGAACCCACCTATTTCAAGTCAAACTAAGCCAGTTTGACTTGTCAATGGAGTTCAGGACACAAACTCAGATTCATGGTTTACTTTAGGTTTATTAAAAGTTACTTTGTAGTTTCATGGAGGTTCTGCTGATCAGGTCCACCTGCAGAAACAAAGAAACAGCAGTCAGTCCCTGAACCAGCAGCTTCTTCTACACTCCATGTTCCAGCTGCTTCTTACCTGCTTAGACCTTGGTTCCAGGTCCAGCTCCAGGTCCTTGGATAGGATCTCCTGGGTTCACCGGAGAGTTAAATGGACCAAAGTCATCCGGGTTGTATTTCGAGTGGGAGAAGAGTTCTCTGGCTCGCTGGTAGCCGTTACTGGACTGGACGATGTAGGACGTAGGACCACGAACGACTACTGGGAACGGATCGGTGGGAATGTTATCAGGGATAAAGACTGAGGGGTCTGGGAGACCGACAAACCTTGGTCTCAAGTCAAGCAGACTGTAGGAAAACCCCTGTGGGTAGTTAATCAGAGGGGCAAATCCTGCAGATCCAGAGGGAAAGAAACCACTGAAGAAACCAGAGCCTCCAGAACCACCAGATCCTCCTGAACCACCAGATCCAAATCCTCCAGAACCACCAGAGCCAGTTCCTCCACCAGCTCCTCCAGAACCTGTTTGACCTGAATCCACACACAAACCAACATGTTCACAGCTCTGGTCCACTCATGTGGACACCAGCAGCTAAATAAATCCACATCCAGCTCCTGGAGCTGCCTTCAGACACACTGGGCTTCATTTAAAGCTGCTTCAGGTCAACATGTCTGCAGACTCACCTTTAATTACAAAAGGGTAACAAGCTCCAGAGCTGAGGAGCAGGAAGCAGATCCAGGAGACCCTGTGGACAGCAGAGAGCAGCCTGTAAATAGCAGCACATGGAAGCACACCTGCAGCTTGAAGCACAGCAGCTCACCTGAGAACAGATTCCAGCAGCATGTCGAGCTGTGAGAAGAAGCCCAGGCCACAGAGTTGAGCTCCAGCAGGTTGATCAGCAGTGAGGAGGCTGCTGCAGACAGAAGCTGTGAGCTGCAGCTGCAGCTGCTCTGCTTTTATATCACAGCTGCACCTCCAGCAGCTCATCACACTCGTTCAGCTCACCTGGGGAGGCAGGTGATCCGTGCTGCGTTCAGGTGTCCTCCGACATCCCACACACCGGGCAGCAGACAGATGGAAGCTCTGATGGAGCGTTCTTCTTCTGCTTCATTTACATGTTCTAATGTATGTCAACATGAACCATGACATGTTTTATTCATAGACGATGCAGTTTCATTGGAAATAGCAGCAACTCTGGCTCCTTATTCCTTCCATTTGCACGTTAATGAAATTTTTTTTTTCCATCAGTTTCCTTATTTTGCAGACAGGTGATAAATAAACTCCAAAACCTGAATAAATAAGTTCAGAATCCCAGCAGATTGTAATAAATTGCTGCAAAAATCCACATAAATCCTAACATTCATGCACCGTTTCTCCCAAACACAGTTAAAAACTGTAAAATCTGGCATTTCTTTTCTAGCAACAAACCAGAATGACAGTTTTTCTGGAGTCACATGCAGCAGCTGATGTTCAGTCCTCATTTATCCTCCTAGAAACCAACAGAAAGCTTCCTAACATCATTCTGACACATTAAATCTTCAGCTGTGAATCAGTTTGTGAGCTGGGTTTCGTTGATACTAACCTGGAATAATTAAAGCGACTTTCTGATGAACTGAGTGCATTCATCCGCTAAAAGTCGTTGCAGACATGGTAATTTTTCATCTTTACATCATGTTCTCCAGCATTAGATCCTCCAAGGAACAGGCAAGTTGTTGTTTGAGATAATTAAATCAGGAAAACATGTTGTTCTTTGTATAAACTCAAACAAGCACAAAATGCAAACAAGTACCTTTCAGAGTACTTTGTACTATTTCTAGTACAGTTATAGATAAAAGATTACTGAACAGATCCTTAAAGCTACATCCAGGAACATAAAAGTCTCAAATAAGACAGTGAACACCTACATACGGAGCTGTACTCTAACCTCCAAATACTGAATACAAAAAATCCACCATTAAAAATACAAAACTCAATCCAAGAAACAGAAACAAACATCTTAATGTGATTGTAAACTCAAGGATGAAGCCGGTTTGTGAATTTTAAGGTTCAGGATCAAGAGGATTGATGCTCTGATTCTCACTCTGATCACATAAAAAAATACTTCCTGTTTCTATGAGCTCACTTCCTTTTAGTGCTGCTGAACTGCTGCTACCAGCAGGTGGAGATTCCGATGCAGTTAGTTGTTCCTTCGTGTTTCAGATGTTGCTTTACACGGTTTAATTTCTTTTTCATCTTTATTAACCCACACATTGAAATAATCTTCAGGTTGGGCACACAAAGCTACTCTATTATGTTTACCTTTGCCTTTAGAGTATATTGTTCATGTTTTGCACAACAATCCAGAAAGTTTACACTCAATTTCTCTTTACCAAAAGCACACCTATAAAGGGAAACGGAAGATGCTCTGAAAACCAGTCAAAGTTGAAGCTGGAAGCAGCGTTGGTCGGGTCCTCGCATCCTTGCTGGTCAGCGAATCCAAGCATGTCCACCAGGTGGCGCTGCAACTGAGAGAGCACTTCTGGCGATGGATGGAATGACGGCTTGACTCTGATCATGCATGTGAAGTTTCAGGCAGATTGGAGCATGTACAGACCAGTTAGACATCACTTCCTGTTTCATGGTGAATTGTTGATATTCTGCCAGCTGCCATTTCCACGCATTCAGACTTTTGTGAAGCATTTTGATAACTTTGAGTAACCCCGTTTGAATTTACAGCTTTTGAAAAACCGCAGAAATTGGTCCAAAATTTGACCCATAATTCAAAATGGCCACCTTCCTGTTGTACCTTAGGTATGGTTATGAGGTAAATTTTCATGCGTCTTGTCTGTGAATGTCTTCAGGGCTGGAATCTGACCGCACATGTAAAGTTTCTGGCAGATTGGAGCATTTACAGGCGAGATATGCAGCACTTCCTGTCCATCCACCAGGTGGTGCTATAACTGCAAATGTATATTTTGACCTAAAGATGTGATGAGGCCTGGATTCTGATCATACATGTAAAGTTTCAGGCAAACTGGAACATGTACAGGCCAGTTACAGTGTTTCCTGCTTCATGGTAAAACATCAAAATTCTGCCAGCCGCCATTTCCACGCCCTCTGTGGAGCGTTTTGATCACCCATGTCTGGAGTACATTACTGCCAAATTTCAGCTCTGTCGGGGTTACCCTGCTGGAGTTTGAAGCTTTTGAAAATCCACAGATTGGTGCAAATTCATCCAAAATGGCTGACTTCCTGTTGTGTTTTGAGTATGGTCACCAGCGATATTTTGTGCATGTTGACATGATACATGTGTACCAAATTTCAATACCATAGGTGACACATGCAAGCTCCAGTCCACATTTCAAGTTTCCCAAGTGGCACCGTTGAGCCATACTCATGCAACTCCCCCAACATGTAAATTGCCAGTCCTGATGCACATAAATTGTCACATTTCAGTATTTGTAGGCCTTCAAATTTGCAGTTTCTAAATGAAAAGCCCCATGAGTTTCCAGAGGGTCCTACATACCTTTGATGGTTGGACATCCAGAGATGTTTTTCCTTCTTCTAGAAGAGATTCTAGCAAGGTCCTCCAGAAACAAAATTCCCCATAATCATGAAACAGAAGTTTCCAGAGCCTCTGCAACCCAGTCGTGAAGTGTCCATTTTCCAAAAGCAGAATAATCCATTTAATCATTCGGATTATTTGACACTAGACTAAAAACTATCAATGAACCCTCCAAGACTGGCATCCAGTTTACTAGATCAGCTGATAATAGAACCCAACTCAAGGGAGGAGAGTTCTACAGTTTAATAATGACAGCTTCAGTGGAACTACTGGTCTACACCAGATGCTTTAGAGTCACTTTACCATCAGGTTCAACCTAGTAGCATTTGGGCCCAAAGGTGAAGACACTTTCCAGATCATCCTCCATTTTCTTGCCTCTGAGCTGATAAGATACAGGAGAAACACCTGAGAGGCTCCTGGAGGTTTTAAACTACAGCAGACAGATTTATTGGAACAGTAGCTTGATAGTTCAGTGAAGGAACCCACCTATTTCAAGTCAAACTAAGCCAGTTTAAATAGTCAATGGAGTTCAGGACACAAACTCAGATTCATGGTTTACTTTAGGTTTATTAAAAGTTACTTTGTAGTTTCATGGAGGTTCTGCTGATCAGGTCCACCTGCAGAAACAAAGAAACAGCAGTCAGTCCCTGAACCAGCAGCTTCTTCTACACTCCATGTTCCAGCTGCTTCTTACCTGCTTAGACCTTGGTTCCAGGTCCAGCTCCAGGTCCTTGGATAGGATCTCCTGGGTTCACCGGAGAGTTAAATGGACCAAAGTCATCCGGGTTGTATTTAGAGTGAGAGAGGAGTTCTCTGGCTCGCTGGTAGCCGTTACTGGACTGGACGATGTAGGACGTAGGACCACGAACGACTACTGGGAACGGATCGGTGGGAATGTTATCAGGGATAAAGACTGAGGGGTCTGGGAGACCGACAAACCTTGGTCTCAAGTCAAGCAGACTGTAGGAAAACCCCTGTGGGTAGTTAATCAGAGGGGCAAATCCTGCAGATCCAGAGGGAAAGAAACCACTGAAGAAACCAGAGCCTCCAGAACCACCAGATCCTCCTGAACCACCAGAGCCAGTTCCTCCACCAGCTCCTCCTCCAGAACCTGTTTGACCTGAATCCACACACAAACCAACATGTTCACAGCTCTGGTCCACTCATGTGGACACCAGCAGCTAAATAAATCCACATCCAGCTGCTGGAGCTGCCTTCAGACACACTGGGCTTCATTTAAAGCTGCTTCAGGTCAACATGTCTGCAGACTCACCTTTAATTACAAAAGGGTAACAAGCTCCAGAGCTGAGGAGCAGGAAGCAGATCCAGGAGACCCTGTGGACAGCAGAGAGCAGCCTGTAAATAGCAGCACATGTAAGCACACCTGCAGCTTGAAACACAGCAGCTCACCTGAGAACAGATTCCAGCAGCATGTCGAGCTGTGAGAAGAAGCCCAGGCCACAGAGTTGAGCTCCAGCAGGTTGATCAGCAGTGAGGAGGCTGCTGCAGACAGAAGCTGTGAGTTGCAGCTGCAACTGCTCTGCTTTTATATCACAGCTGCACCTCCAGCAGCTCATCACACTCGTTCAGCTCACCTGGGGAGGCAGGTGATCCGTGCTGCGTTCAGGTGTCCTCCGACATCCCACACACCGGGCAGCAGACAGATGGAAGCTCTGATGGAGCGTTCTTCTTCTGCTTCATTTACATGTTCTAATGTATGTCAACATGAACCATGACCTGTTTTATTCATATAGACAGGTGACAAATTAAGGGAAAAAACTGATTAAATGAGTTCAGAAACAGGTTCTTCAGGTGAACTGCAACTCAACAGGTGAACAGAAACAGAAATCAGCTTTAGTTCAGAGTCTCATAATGTCAGATTTTACTAGATGTTGGTGTTCATAGAGGTCGAGATGTTGGTATCAAATGTTACCTGTAAATACCGTTTTTCAATAAATACAAACAAAATGAAACTTGAATTTTGAAGCTGGATTTATCAGATGTCCACATTTTTGATTGAGAAACTAAAGCCAATTAACACATGAACACCAAGGCTTAGTCCCAGTGGCCCCCTACACACTCCCCCTCCACTACCGAGTGTCACTCCAAAAGAAGTCACACTCGCAGCTGTGGAGGGCACCTATTATTGAAGGGGGAGGGTATTAATACGATCGGCAGGAATGGGACACCCTGTCGCCTCACCGGAAAACGGAAGACGTCATTGCCATGGTAACAGAAAGACGCCTACTGTCATGGCTGTAGCGCTGTGGCACAGGTTGCAACTAACAAGGATCGCTGCTACTTCCAGAAGACGAAAGTGTCCCACTTTTTTTTCACTCACATGTTTTCCAATCCTATTATCTGGCATTTCAGGTCCAACAAATGAATGAATTCTGTCAGTTGTGTTCAAATTTTAAGGTGTCAGGGGGTGCACAATTAAATCAAACATCAGCAGAGAAGAAGATTTGTTTCTTTTGATTTATCTTTTTACATCACTCTTTTTGTGATGTTCTGTCAGTGTGAAAAAGGCGTGGGAGAAATAAACGCATGTGGAACTCACATCAATATGTTGTTTCCTCCTCCATTTCGACGTTGCACTTCCTGAAAAAGTTGTCCAGAGTGAGCATCGATGCAGACTCGCTATTTAAGGGCTGAACAGTCCACTCCCCCTCCGCACTACGCGGTTTGGGACGGCCCTTAATATGGAGGACCCTCCGTGGGAACGCGCAAATGGAGGGGTAGTGTGTAGGGATAGTGTGTAGGGGGCGGTTTGGGACTGAGCCCATCATCTTGACCTCTATGTGTACAACGTTGGAGGACACCTGAACACAGCACGGATCACCTGCCTCCCCAGGTGAGCTGAACGAGTGTGATGAGCTGCTGGAGGTGCAGCTGTGATATAAAAGCAGAGCAGCTGCAGCTCACAGCTTCTGTCTGCAGCAGCCTCCTCACTGCTGATCAACCTGCTGGAGCTCAACTCTGTGGCCTGGGCTTCTTCTCACAGCTTGACATGCTGCTGGAATCTGTTCTCAGGTGAGCTGCTGTGCTTCAAGCTGCAGGTGGGCTTCCATGTGCTGCTATTTACAGGCTGCTCTCTGCTGTCCACAGGGTCTCCTGGATCTGCTTCCTGCTCCTCAGCTCTGGAGCTTGTTACCCTTTTGTAATTAAAGGTGAGTCTGCAGACATGTTGACCTGAAGCAGCTTTAAATGAAGCCCAGTGTGTCTGAAGGCAGCTCCAGGAGCTGGATGTGGATTTATTTAGCTGCTGGTGTCCACATGAGTGGACCAGAGCTGTGAACATGTTGGTTTGTGTGTGGATTCAGGTCAAACAGGTTCTGGAGGAGGAGCTGGTGGAGGAACTGGCTCTGGTGGTTCAGGAGGATCTGGTGGTTCTGGAGGCTCTGGTTTCTTCAGTGGTTTCTTTCCCTCTGGATCTGCAGGATTTGCCCCTCTGATTAACTACCCACAGGGGTTTTCCTACAGTCTGCTTGACTTGAGACCAAGGTTTGTCGGTCTCCCAGACCCCTCAGTCTTTATCCCTGATAACATTCCCACCGATCCGTTCCCAGTAGTCGTTCGTGGTCCTACGTCCTACATCGTCCAGTCCAGTAACGGCTACCAGCGAGCCAGAGAACTCCTCTCTCACTCTAAATACAACCCGGATGACTTTGGTCCATTTAACTCTCCGGTGAACCCAGGAGATCCTATCCAAGGACCTGGAGCTGGACCTGGAACCAAGGTCTAAGCAGGTAAGAAGCAGCTGGAACATGGAGTGTAGAAGAAGCTGCTGGTTCAGGGACTGACTGCTGTTTCTTTGTTTCTGCAGGTGGACCTGATCAGCAGAACCTCCATGAAACTACAAAGTAACTTTTAATAAACCTAAAGTAAACCATGAATCTGAGTTTGTGTCCTGAACTCCATTGACTATTTAAACTGGCTTAGTTTGACTTGAAATAGGTGGGTTCCTTCACTGAACTATCAAGCTACTGTTCCAATAAATCTGTCTGCTGTAGTTTAAAACCTCCAGGAGCCTCTCAGGTGTTTCTCCTGTATCTTATCAGCTCAGAGGCAAGAAAATGGAGGATGATCTGGAAAGTGTCTTCACCTTTGGGCCCAAATGCTACTAGGTTGAACCTGATGGTAAAGTGACTCTAAAGCATCTGGTGTAGACCAGTAGTTCCACTGAAGCTGTCATTATTAAACTGTAGAACTCTCCTCCCTTGAGTTGGGTTCTATTATCAGCTGATCTAGTAAACTGGATGCCAGTCTTGGAGGGTTCATTGATAGTTTTTAGTCTAGTGTCAAATAATCCGAATGATTAAATGGATTATTCTGCTTTTGGAAAATGGACACTTCACGACTGGGTTGCAGAGGCTCTGGAAACTTCTGTTTCATGATTATGGGGAATTTTGTTTCTGGAGGACCTTGCTAGAATCTCTTCTAGAAGAAGGAAAAACATCTCTGGATGTCCAACCATCAAAGGTATGTAGGACCCTCTGGAAACTCATGGGGCTTTTCATTTAGAAACTGCAAATTTGAAGGCCTACAAATACTGAAATGTGACAATTTATGTGCATCAGGACTGGCAATTTACATGTTGGGGGAGTTGCATGAGTATGGCTCAACGGTGCCACTTGGGAAACTTGAAATGTGGACTGGAGCTTGCATGTGTCACCTATGGTATTGAAATTTGGTACACATGTATCATGTCAACATGCACAAAATATCGCTGGTGACCATACTCAAAACACAACAGGAAGTCAGCCATTTTGGATGAATTTGCACCAATCTGTGGATTTTCAAAAGCTTCAAACTCCAGCAGGGTAACCCCGACAGAGCTGAAATTTGGCAGTAATGTACTCCAGACATGGGTGATCAAAACGCTCCACAGAGGGCGTGGAAATGGCGGCTGGCAGAATTTTGATGTTTTACCATGAAGCAGGAAACACTGTAACTGGGCTGCACATGTTCCAGTTTGCCTGAAACTTTACATGTATGATCAGAATCCAGGCCTCATCACATCTTTAGGTCAAAATATACATTTGCAGTTATAGCACCACCTGGTGGATGGACAGGAAGTGCTGCATATTTAGCCTGTAAATGCTCCAATCTGCCAGAAACTTTACATGTGCGGTCAGATTCCAGCCCTGAAGACATTCACAGACAAGACACATGAAAATTTACCTCATAACCATACCTAAGGTACAACAGGAAGGTGGCCATTTTGAATTATGGGTCAAATTTTGGACCAATTTCTGCGGTTTTTCAAAAGCTGTAAATTCAAACGGGGTTACTCAAAGTTATCAAAATGCTTCACAAAAGTCTGAATGCGTGGAAATGGCAGCTGGCAGAATATCAACAATTCACCATGAAACAGGAAGTGATGTCTAACTGGTCTGTACATGCTCCAATCTGCCTGAAACTTCACATGCATGATCAGAGTCAAGCCGTCATTCCATCCATCGCCAGAAGTGCTCTCTCAGTTGCAGCGCCACCTGGTGGACATGCTTGGATTCGCTGACCAGCAAGGATGCGAGGACCCGACCAACGCTGCTTCCAGCTTCAACTTTGACTGGTTTTCAGAGCATCTTCCGTTTCCCTTTATAGGTGTGCTTTTGGTAAAGAGAAATTGAGTGTAAACTTTCTGGATTGTTGTGCAAAACATGAACAATATACTCTAAAGGCAAAGGTAAACATAATAGAGTAGCTTTGTGTGCCCAACCTGAAGATTATTTCAATGTGTGGGTTAATAAAGATGAAAAAGAAATTAAACCGTGTAAAGCAACATCTGAAACACGAAGGAACAACTAACTGCATCGGAATCTCCACCTGCTGGTAGCAGCAGTTCAGCAGCACTAAAAGGAAGTGAGCTCATAGAAACAGGAAGTATTTTTTTATGTGATCAGAGTGAGAATCAGAGCATCAATCCTCTTGATCCTGAACCTTAAAATTCACAAACCGGCTTCATCCTTGAGTTTACAATCACATTAAGATGTTTGTTTCTGTTTCTTGGATTGAGTTTTGTATTTTAATGGTGGATTTTTTGTATTCAGTATTTGGAGGTTAGAGTACAGCTCCGTATGTAGGTGTTCACTGTCTTATTTGAGACTTTTATGTTCCTGGATGTAGCTTTAAGGATCTGTTCAGTAATCTTTTATCTATAACTGTACTAGAAATAGTACAAAGTACTCTGAAAGGTACTTGTTTGCATTTTGTGCTTGTTTGAGTTTATACAAAGAACAACATGTTTTCCTGATTTAATTATCTCAAACAACAACTTGCCTGTTCCTTGGAGGATCTAATGCTGGAGAACATGATGTAAAGATGAAAAATTACCATGTCTGCAACGACTTTTAGCGGATGAATGCACTCAGTTCATCAGAAAGTCGCTTTAATTATTCCAGGTTAGTATCAACGAAACCCAGCTCACAAACTGATTCACAGCTGAAGATTTAATGTGTCAGAATGATGTTAGGAAGCTTTCTGTTGGTTTCTAGGAGGATAAATGAGGACTGAACATCAGCTGTTGCATGTGACTCCAGAAAAACTGTCATTCTGGTTTGTTGCTAGAAAAGAAATGCCAGATTTTACAGTTTTTAACTGTGTTTGGGAGAAACGGTGCATGAATGTTAGGATTTATGTGGATTTTTGCAGCAATTTATTACAATCTGCTGGGATTCTGAACTTATTTATTCAGGTTTTGGAGTTTATTTATCACCTGTCTGCAAAATAAGGAAACTGATGGAAAAAAAAAAAATTTCATTAACGTGCAAATGGAAGGAATAAGGAGCCAGAGTTGCTGCTATTTCCAATGAAACTGCATCGTCTATGAATAAAACAGGTCATGGTTCATGTTGACATACATTAGAACATGTAAATGAAGCAGAAGAAGAACGCTCCATCAGAGCTTCCATCTGTCTGCTGCCCGGTGTGTGGGATGTCGGAGGACACCTGAACGCAGCACGGATCACCTGCCTCCCCAGGTGAGCTGAACGAGTGTGATGAGCTGCTGGAGGTGCAGCTGTGATATAAAAGCAGAGCAGCTGCAGCTGCAGCTCACAGCTTCTGTCTGCAGCAGCCTCCTCACTGCTGATCAACCTGCTGGAGCTCAACTCTGTGGCCTGGGCTTCTTCTCACAGCTCGACATGCTGCTGGAATCTGTTCTCAGGTGAGCTGCTGTGCTTCAAGCTGCAGGTGTGCTTCCATGTGCTGCTATTTACAGGCTGCTCTCTGCTGTCCACAGGGTCTCCTGGATCTGCTTCCTGCTCCTCAGCTCTGGAGCTTGTTACCCTTTTGTAATTAAAGGTGAGTCTGCAGACATGTTGACCTGAAGCAGCTTTAAATGAAGCCCAGTGTGTCTGAAGGCAGCTCCAGCAGCTGGATGTGGATTTATTTAGCTGCTGGTGCCCACATGAGTGGACCAGAGCTGTGAACATGTTGGTTTGTGTGTGGATTCAGGTCAAACAGGTTCTGGAGGAGGAACTGGAGGAGCTGGTGGAGGAACTGGCTCTGGTGGTTCAGGAGGATTTGGTTCAGGAGGATCTGGAGGCTCTGGTTTCTTCAGTGGTTTCTTTCCCTCTGGATCTGCAGGATTTGCCCCTCTGATTAACTACCCACAGGGGTTTTCCTACAGTCTGCTTGACTTGAGACCAAGGTTTGTCGGTCTCCCAGACCCCTCAGTCTTTATCCCTGATAACATTCCCACCGATCCGTTCCCAGTAGTCGTTCGTGGTCCTACGTCCTACATCGTCCAGTCCAGTAACGGCTACCAGCGAGCCAGAGAACTCTTCTCCCACTCTAAATACAACCCGGATGACTTTGGTCTGTTTAACTCTCCGGTGAACCCAGGAGATCCTATCCAAGGACCTGGAGCTGGACCTGGAACCAAGGTCTAAGCAGGTAAGAAGCAGCTGGAACATGGAGTGTAGAAGAAGCTGCTGGTTCAGGGACTGACTGCTGTTTCTTTGTTTCTGCAGGTGGACCTGATCAGCAGAACCTCCATGAAACTACAAAGTAACTTTTAATAAACGTAAAGTAAACCATGATTTAGAGTTTGTTTGCCTTTTACTTTACTCATAGCTTAAGTGTTTTAACTTAAAGGGTAAACTTTGCTTACTGGGCAGAACAACCTATAATGGGGCTGAATCTGTCAAAACACTGCTGCTCTAAATCTCTGAATTAAAGCTGGCTCAGTGTGAAACTAACTCAAGATCTGCAATCAATGGAGTATAACTGGGCCATCCAAAGGACAAATAAGATTAATTCTGCAGATCCTTTTTTAAAGGATTAGCAGGCCTAAGACTACGACAGACCAGCTTTGCCAGAGAGCACAAATGTTTTAGCAACGTCAAACCATCTGGCTGGTCACTTTCCCAGATTCGATTTTTACCTTTGTGCCTTAAAGACCTCTGAAACTTGTTTCTTGTATCCTTAAAGCAGTGTAGTTTGAGTGTCGAGCAAAGCAATGCATTCGGCCACTTCAGTAGAAAGCAACTGGACTTTGAAGTTGCCCCTTCTGTTTTGAAGGGGCTGCTTCAGCAGGCTCAAGAAACTGAGTTTCTTCCTCAACTGAGTTGATCTACTCTGAGTTTTTGGTTTCACAGCAGCTGGTTTGAGTTGGTTTAATGAACTTTGAGTAGTGTGACCCGGAGTTGCGCGCGTGCACCGCAACTCTGAAACGACAGCATCAATGGAACCCCGATTCGACGAGTCACCATGGAAACGGGGAAGCGAAAGGCTGCGTTTTTGAAATGGAAGTTTTTAACGCGCTCATATGGCGAGTTTGAACACTTCTTCAGAAAGAAGTGCAACACCGCTGCAGCTGTAAAAGAGAGAGAGACGGTGTGGAGAACAGCAAGGATCAATGCGTAAGTTTAAATGTAGTCCTTTGTAATCGTAATATTACAGGGGATAACTGTCTGAATGGTAGAATATGAAGTTATTTCATTTAGGTGAAATCCTGACGGGGCAGCAGCTTAAGATGAAATATAAAAACATTGTTCAAACAGGTCAGACCTCAGCATTATCTCATGGAGGTACTTCATGTTGATCATGTTTTACATTGTAAAGTAGCCTAAATATTAAGTGGCTGTTTGACTGTGCAGTTGTTTTATCCACACATAGCCTAAATGTCTGCATCCATATCATGTCCTGTTAAATAATTAAGACTATTTAAACTAACAGAGACTTCTGCTCAGCCAACAGAAAGCAGATGCCTGTAAAACGGTGGAATAAAATGTCATGGATGCATATATATATATATATCATTTAGTTTGTCTTTTGGCATCTTCACACCACAGACCTTGTAACTGTAAGTAGGCAACGCTCCACAGATTTCTCCAAATGGTAGTTTAAGTTTACTGAAACATGTCACTGATCTCGGATGAAGAGGATGAAACTGTGTCTGCTGCCTTTACAGAGGGGGATCCAGAAAGGCATACAGAGCTATGTTACTGATAGTTCTCTTCTCATTCACATTTTGGGTGGAATATAGAGTGTGACGTTTAGCCTACACTGAAGTATTGCACATTCTCATCCTTTTTAACAGAGAATGGCTGGACAGCAGCAGGATGGTTCCTCAGCTTCCGCTGCACAGACTGACACAGTGAGATGGATGTTCAGGAAACACCAGAGCTTCATTCTGTGGAATTCATGTGCAACTGTATCATTTAATGTCCTCTATGTATTCCCAGTTATCAGTAAAACAGATTTACAAACTGCATTTGCTGAGAAAAATCCAAAAAACAGATTAGGAGGGCAGATCTGGAAATTGAAATACTGGAGCACAAGTTAGAGGTGGGTGATGGTCACAGGTGAATTATGTTAACTACTGGAACATGAACTGAACTATCTGTTTATTTGTAGGAAATAAAGAAGAGCAAATGAAATGTGTATCATGTCTTTATTTGCTGTGGTGGTGATGATGGAGACTTAAACTCTAAAGTGATTCTTGCATACGGTGTCTCTGACTGCTCTGCTGTCCTGGATAGCTGCAGGTGGATGGACTCATCATCTGGGTCTTCAGTTTGTAGGGCAGGGTGTTGCTCTCCTCTGATAGTGGTAATATTATGAAGAACAACACATGCCACAGTAATATCACAGGCCCTCTCAGGGGTCACCCTGAGGAGACGTAGACTCTGGAAACGGGCTTTCAGCAGGCCTATGGTCATCTCCACCCGGGCTCTGGTCCTGCAGTGAGTCCGGTTGAAGTTCTGTTGGGGGCCTGGTTCAGGGTCAGGGTATGAGGTCATCAGCCTGGGTTGTCATGGTAACCCCTGTCACCCAGCAGAAGGCCATCAAACTCTCCTGTAATGTATAGTGGATACATCAGAGCATATTAAAGGAGGGAGACAAGAGAATTCTATTGTGAAAATCTTTATGCTGCTGACCACGCTGCAGTCTGTTGCTCAGGTTAGACTCTCCATAAATCCTGGAGTCATGAACAGACCCAGACCACGTGGCCTCCACATTAGAAATGATGTATGCAGCATCACATATGATCTGGACAGTGCAGAGAATGACACATGTTGAACTATGATGCAGTCTTTAACATTTAGAAACAGTAGTCAGTCTACCTGTAGCCTACCTGCACATTTAAGCTGTGAATGGACTTCCTGTTCATGATGTGAGGGAGCTGTGATGGGGATGTGTGTGCATCTATGCAGCCAATCACACTGGGAAATCCTAAAAGAAATTCAAATGACTGATCCCAGTCTGAGGCTGCAGCACAATGTCATTAACAGAATATGATTTAAAATGAATTTAACAGATCTCTACATCATTCACCTGTAATTCTGTGGAACTCCTCTTGATGTTCTGACAGGCTTATGTCCAGGAAAACCACAATGATGGTAAAAGTTGTTTCAGAGCCAGGAAAACTTTTCTGACTGTCCTGCATACAGTTGTCTTACTGTAGTAGTCTGCATCTCCGACATCATATAAAAACTTTCATTTGCAAAGAACCGCAGCACAACACACAATATCTGCTGGATGTGAGAGCATGACTGGTTGGTAATGTAAATGTAAGGACGGATTAGGTTGTTTGTGTAGATTATGGACTTGAAACGATTACGAAACGGTACCACTCAAACCGATAATTGTCCGGAAATGCGAGAACATTTATGCTCGGTCTGATAACAATCTACCGACGAATATTTAATGATCTGTGCAGTAATGCTGCTCCTTTATCCACTGGATCGTTAATAAAAGCTGTTCTACACCAAAACTCGCTCGCTTACTGACTGAATGAATGAGGAAATGAAACAGCGTGTGGCTGAAAGAGGGCGGAGACGGAGAGAAACTGGAGGTTTTCTCAGATAAACCTGCTGGTGACCAGGTTAGAGTCATAGAGTCTGTTACTGCGGTAACTGACCGAGAGTTGAAGTTACCCCTCTTTGTGAAACAGGCTAGAGTTACCCCTCTGTCTCTGGGTTAAGTTACCTCGCTTCGTGAAACGGAAAACTCTGAGTTTCCCTCATTTCAGGGTTAACAAACTCAGAGTTTTCAGTGAACCTGCTTCGTGAAACAGACCCCAGTTCTGAAACTTTAACAACCTAAGTGTTCTGTGGATGCTCCATTGATTAAGATGACAGACTCTACAAGACAATACTGAACAGATGTAGTTTATACATGTTGCTGCTTGTCAGGAAGCTTTGTTCTGCCAGATTTGACCCCAAGAACGCAGTTCATTGGTATCTAATGGCAGCTTTCTACTGCAGGAACTTTTACAGGATTGACTGTTTTCAAGTGACGCAGGATCCGCTTCATGATAACTCAGTGACCAAATCAGTTACTGGATGAAACTATGTAGGAAACGGAACAGTGGAGGTCTGTCAGCCTAAAGGGTTGGAAAAAGTTCTTTCCCCAGTTTCCTCTGAATCTTCATGCCCTTACAGGCTGTTCAAGGAAACTCCAGAGAACCTGGTCTTGGGTCCAGGTATAACTCAACATGTCTGTATGTCGATCCCTTTGTCAGGTGTTTTTGAACGTTGTCTTCTCTTAATCTGAGGATTCCATGTGTGGATTTGTGACCAATTTTCATAAAATATCTTATTTGTCTTTCTGCTGATATTTCCTGCATTTTCAACCATGGATGTCTGGTTTCTGATATTATCCACCCAGTGCATCTTGAGGATGTCTCAGTTGTTGATCAGTACTTCAGTGATGTCCAGGTTCTTCTTCGTCTTTTGCTCTGGCACCCACCTTGACTTTCAACAAAGAAACTCAAGAGAACTTGAGCTTCCAGGTATACCTTCGCCTTATGTCCGTTTGTAGATCCCTTCACATGGCCGTCGTCTTGTCTTACTTTGAGGGTTCTGTGTTGTTTTCAATCACAGATGTCTAGTTTCCGATCTTATCCAAACATCTTGAGGATCTTTCAATTGTTGATGGTCAGAATTTCAGCAGCGACTAGTTTCCTCTGAGTCTGAGTCTTGTGCTCTGACACCCACCTTGGCTGTTAAAGGAACTCCAGAGAAATTGAGCTTTTCTTCCAACAGGTATACCACAGCCTTATGTCCGTTTGTAGATCCCTTCAGCTAAGCATCTTCTTCCAGTTTCTTCTTATACTGATACTTCCTGCGTTCCAACCATAGATGCCTGGTTTCTGATCTTATCCAGACGACTTGAGAATCTTTCAGTACTGAAGGTATGCGCTTCAGGTTCCTCTGAGTTGTTATGCCCTCATCGGTCATTAACAAAGGACCTCCAGAGAACTTGAGCTTTTCCTTCCAGCTGGTCCAGGTATACATAACCCTTATGATGTCTATTTGTAGATCCTTTTGCCAGGTGTCCTTCGGCCAGGTTTTGTCTGGTGGTGTTTGTTACTGATTTTTGAAAACTATCTACTTCCAACTTGTTTACCTACTGGCATTTGCTGCGTTTCTGACCATAGATGTCACTGGTACCAATCCTATCCACTCAAAGTATCTAGAGAATCATTCAGTTGTTGATGAAGGTCTGTACTGCAGTAAAGTCCGGGTACTTCTGAGTAGTTCTGAAAAACCGCTGTGCAGAACCCAAACTGAATAATTTACACCTGAGAAGATGAGTTTGGTTTCATCCACCACACAGACTAACATAAACCTCCTTTGTTTCAGACCTTAGAATTGGAGTTACGTCTAGAAACTGCTTCCTTTTTTTTTGGTCACTTTACATTCACATGACAGTTGAAGCTGATGGATCTGACAATATTATTGCAAAAAGTCAGTCTGTAATTTTTTTTAACAAGTTATTGTTCTTTTACAGTTCTGTTAAATTGTAGATTAAAAAAATCACAGAAAAAAGTATTAATTTGAAAATTAAAGGTCTCAAAACAACACAAAAAACAGGTAATGTCCAAATTTTAAAAATCTGTAAATACAAATGGTAATTTATTCTTCTACAATGTGACCATGACGTTCTACTGTTTTACTGTATTTCTGTCTGCAAGAATGTCAATATTGTACAAATGTTTGACATCATTTTCACAGTTTTTACCGTTTTTTGAAGGTAACAATATTCTGTAGGTTTTAATGTATTTTTTTTTCTGCCAGACTTTGACTCATTTGTCATTGATTTTCTTACACACTATATCTACCCTGCAGAAGGGACTTTTTCTGCCCTCAAACAGTTCTTAAAGAGGCTTTTGTGCTCAGAATGAGAAAAGTTGTAAATTCCAATCTGGTTAATTGAGTTATGAAAATACAATAAAAGATATTAAAAACACATTGTTTCTAATCTTATCGTTTCTCCTTGTTTTTCACTGTGGAGGTTCAGAAAAGCAGAACTCCTTCATCAATCATGTGAACTGTGCAGCTTTCATGTCTGTATTTTCTGCTCTCTGCATGCAGACGGGAATAAAACGGTCTTTTGTTTCCAACCATCTGTTTTTAGGAGGTTTTTTAACAATATTTTATTAAATTAAAAAAAATAGGGAACTCGTCAGCACAAGATACACCCAATCAAGTATACAAAGTGCAAAAAAAGAAAGACAAAGACAACAATCAGCACACATAGTCATCACATTACATCAATTATATTATCATCATCTATACTTCTTCCCTTTCCTAATAACAGGATACACCGCAAACGGACATCGTTTCATTTCTTATCATATACTTGTAAAGTCAAAGGAAGAGCTTCCCTTTTGTAGCAGACCAATAAGGTCATCAGGAAGATGATTAAGAAACGGTTGCCAAATTTGATAAAAGACAATATCATTCCCTTTTAAGGAGGCACTGAGGTGTTCCATAGGGAGAACTTGGAAAGTTTCTTTGCACCATTGAGTAACTGAGGGGGGCTTCTCCTTAACCACTGTAGAAGGACACAGCATCTTGCTAGAAACAAAAGTTTTTGCAGTAAGGTTATCTGTGTGGTGGTTAGAGTTAACGGCCTCATAGGGATATTCAGACGGAGTAGGCCTGAGTCTGTCTGTATTGTTTTGAATAGTATTGAACTAAGTTCTTTTGCAACATTTATCCAGAATCCAGATATTAAAGGACACAACCATAAGCAATGATAGTAAGTTCCCACCTCTTTTTTACACTTGGTGCACATGGCAGAGACCTGGGGGAAAGCTAAGGGGTGAACTGCATGTGTAACATTCTATGCTGGTTTTCTCTCAGTCCGTTACACACAAATAATTTCTTTGCAGATTCAAAAGCATCACACCATCTGCTGTAATCCAGGTCAATCCAGAGATCTTTTTCCCACAGTTCTTCAGCTCCGATGTCTCTGACACTGTCACAAGAAAACAATTTCCCATAAAAAGAGAAATAAACCTTTTGATAAGTGCAGACAAGCTAAAGTCTAACAGAAAGCTTTCAATTGAATTTTTAATTGGTCAGTCGAGTGGGAGTGAGCATGAGGACTTCACAAAATGCCTGGTCTGAAGAAAACCAAAGAAATGGGAGTGTGGGATCCCGTATTTAATTTGAAGTTGTGAGAATGACATTTCCATAAGTCAGCCACAAATCTCAATCCCTTTGAATTCCAATCATTAAAGATGCCCGTACCTGTACCTGGGGGAAGGCTCTGTTTTGAATTAATGGCTGTAATGCTAAAGAAAAGCCTTGTTGTCCAGCATGTTTGGTAATATCTCGCCAAATTTTGAGAGTAGTTTTAAGAAGGAGATTGTTTTCAACTTCTCCTGGGAGCTCATTTTAGTTTATTGTTAGCAGACTCAGAGGGGAGCGAGGGGCACAGCACCAGGCATCCACATGGGCTTCTTTTGGGTTAAGGAAATGTTTAAGCCAGCTGTATACTATTCTGGGATGGCAAGCCCAGTTATAATACAAAAAAACGGGGAACGCTTGACCTCCCCTGTCTACAGGCAGTTGTAGAGTCTTCATTTTTAGTCGTGGTCTCTTTCCATGCCACAGAAACCTAGAGATAGATCTTTGAATATCTGAGATAGCTGACTTATTGATCCTGAGTGGTAACATTTGTATTGGACATAAAATTCTAGGAATAACATTCATTTTAATTAAGCTGATCCTATCCATCCACAACAAAGGGAGATCAAACCACCTGTTCAGATCATTCTTAACTGATTTTAAAGTTTTTATAAAATTTAAATTGTATAGATCTTTAATTACAGCAGATACTCTAATCCCCAGGTAAATAAAACCAGAAAGTGACCACTTGAAGAGAAAATCAACCAGGGTGGTATGGTCTCCAAAGTTGCCAAGAGGCAGAGCCTTTGATTTCTCAAGATTAATTTTATATCCTGAAATCTCACCTTTAGCTTTTAATCTAAACAGCTTAAAGCAACAGAAGTGTTTCATGAGACAGGAGAGGAGCGAGCGTATCAGCAAGCTTCAAACAAATATGTCAAACTCTTAAAAACACAATATTTTGATGCTGAACCTTCATCTGGCGAATGTTTTGTGACCAGACAGGACAAAGTTAGAAAACACTCCATATGTGCTTCCAACAGTCACCAAATTACACTCAGTCCCTATTTAAGGTGTTTCTCTTTACTCTAAAACATTAGTTAGATGAAGATCAAGCACCAAGATGTCAAGAATAAATGCATATTTGCAAATGAAGCAGATCATTCACACAGCTGGTGGATGGAGAGGAAAAACAAACTCTTATTCATGCTGTTTCCTCTTGGTTCTCGGTTCAGTTTGTTTCGCCTGCAGCCTGATTGAACTCCAGGTGTCTGTAATGAGTCTAATTGGTGGAGAGCAGCTTTATCAGAGCAGCTCCTACGTTCAGCCATCACCAGGCTCATGAGCAAAAGCCGCTGAAGCTGAAATCACTGTTCTGAGTCAAACATGGCGCTCGCTTTAAGGTCAGTTCACTGCCTTTGTGTTCAGTTTTCCAGACGTTGAGCCAGACTTCTGGTGGCTTTAATAGTGTCAAACTGTCTTACAGGGTTTCTTGGATCTGCCTGCTGTTGTTTAGCATCGGTACTTGTTTTCCCATAGACTCACCAAGTAAGTCACCATCTCTATGATTCTAATGCAAATTACCGCTTTCCTTTTGAGGTTGTAGTCTTTTTACCTCCTGGTTTTATTTGGTTAAATCCAGCAGGAATGTCAGTCCCGCAACAAAGCTTCTCAAGCGCAAATTTCAGGAAAGACCTCAATTTTTGTGCTTCTCTGCACATCAAAAATGTTTTAACCATCTGTGTCCTAAGCTGTTTCTGGGTCTCTTTATGAAAAATGAACAACATGGAGAGGGAAGACAAATGTTTGCTGTATGGCACATCTCTAATACTATTAATCAGTAAAAAATTTACTATTTACACAAATTTAAAGCAAACATGTAATCAAAATGTCTTTTAAGTGTCCATAGGTGCTTTTTGTTTCTAAAATGAGTGTTCTACATGCTAAAGTTATTTAACAATGTAGCTTTAACTTATTTCTGTTCTCATCTGTCTGCTGTGTAAACACTGCCTGCAGTTCAGCTGAGAATATACCAGAATATGTCACATGACTTCAGTCACTACTAGTTTCATGGTTAGGCAGAAATAGAATCTTGATTGAGCAGATAATTCTATTTTTAAACTAGAAAAGCACTCAGAGCGCAGACCTCCGCTAGGCCATTTGTCTGTCTGTTAACAGCATAACTCAAAAAAGTTGGTGGCCATCTCAACTGTACAGAGTCCTTCAAAAAATCCTGGATCCAGACGGTGATCCGGATCATCTCCAAAATCGAATCGATTGTTACTTTTGCTCTTCTGGACATTCTATAAAAAATTTGGTGAAAATCCGTCCATAACTTTTCGAGTTATGCTGTTAACAGACAAACAAACTCTGATTACATAACCTCCTGGTGGAGGTAATGAGACCTGTAGTATGAAATGTTTTAAAAAAAAAAAAAAAGAAACAGAACTCTAGTCTGAGATCTGGTTGAGGTTTGTAGTTGTAACGGAGTGTCATGGACCAGGATTTGTACTGTTTCTGGTCCTAATAAATGGTCATTATGGCATTCAGTGGTATAAACTTTAGTTGCACTCTTGCAGTGTTTCAACACTTATAGACTTCCTTTATTGGGTGTAAAAGCTCTCTCACTCCTTTCTAATCTAATCCTGCCCTCTTGTCCAGACGACCCGTTCACCTTTTCCCTTATCGGACCTGAATCACCTTCGGTGTCCCTGCAGCATGAAGCTGCCAGCCAGCAGACGGGCTCCCAGACTGGAAACCAGTCCCCACGTAGCCTGGGAGCTCCTAGTTCAGCTGCGGGGTTCTTGTCCGACTACGAGCCAGGGTTGGCCATGGCTTATGACTCCAGCTCTGACCCCTCCGGTGCCCCAGCAGGTCGTTCCTTCAGGCCCTGGTACCTCAACCGTCTCCCGAAGAAGACTCCAGACTTCCAAGCACAGCAGCAGTCTGGTTTGGACAGCGGTGGAGGATCCAGCCCTGGCTATGACAGTGCTTTCTCCCCTGGAGTTGCATACTCCGGGAGCTCAGGTCCTGGATCTGCTTCCTCCAGCGGCGGCGCTGCTCCCAGCTCAGGAGGTGGGGCTGGTCTGTTCGGATTGCCATTTGTTCCAGGCATGTCCTTCCTGAGACACTTGATTCCGCATCGTCTCTTTCCGGATGCCAACGCCTGGGACACAGATGAGGTACCGCTGGGTATGATCGAGCCTCCCGCTGTGGCGCCTTCATCTTACATCATCCAGTCCAGTAACGGCTACCAGCGAGCTAGAGAGCTCTTGTCCCACTCTAAATACTCACCAGACATCTTCGACCACTTTCTTTTACCCCCTATCGTCACCCAAACACCAGCTGAGACTCCAGTTATTGAAACTCCGGGGGAAAAGGCCAAATGAGGTAGAAATCTATCTCCACTTCAAAAGGTTGTTCACACTGCTGGATGTTCTGTCCTCACTAAACTGTCTTGTCTTGCAGGGTGAATTCGGTGATTAACTTCGGCTTGCTTTGAAAACTTGGCATGTCTGAATGTTTAAAATATTAAATCTATCCATTAAAGCTCATTTCTGTGCTTACTGCCTGTGTTGTCACATGTACTTCATTTACATATGATCTTAAAATACCTTGGAGGAAAACTCTTCAAATAGGCGTTAATGTCCTTGCAAACATATCTGAAGATGGTGTAGTTTGCACTGTGCTCAGGTCTCAACATTAAGTCTCACTGTAAGCTGAATTAGCCTGTCAGGCGGCTAGTAGTGGTATCTCTGGTAAGACTTTACAGGAAGTATTTAGACAAAAATGCAGATTCTCTGCCCAGGCTAGCAAGATTTCCATGCAAAAATTTGTGCACCTCTGGACCAAAGTTCCATTAGTCCTGTCTATGTAGTAGTTAAATGCTAACATTAGCATTCAAACAAATTAAGTGGTCAGAATCATTAAGTAATTTATTCTTTCTGCTGCTGTACAGAATAAAAGTCCAACCAGATGTAGAGGAAAGACTAAACACTGAAAAGAAGTGGTTTCAACCATCTGAACCAGAGTTCACCTTCAACTTTAAACCATCAAATCTCAAAGTGCAGTTAGTTTCACAACCATTTATTGTGCACAGCTAAACTTCACCAGCAGCCAAATTTAAGGTCTGTATAATAAAATACAGCTCAGTAATTGGCTTCAAATATGTGACTCAAGTTTCTTTTAAAATACTCAGTCTCATCACTGCATATTTATATAAACTGCCAGTTTTAGCTGTGCAGAATCAATGATGGGAAAATTAGTTTTATTTGAGGCATTGAAATGAATTCAGTCAACACTATAAACCACCAATAGCTTTCAGACTTTCATGTGACTTTTCATGTTAAATTTTGAAAAGTTATTTCATATTTTTACAAGCTTGAAAAGTTGGGTTTGTGTCACACACCCTACTCTTGTATAACTGTAAAGCACTCCATGGTTAAACATGTTTCCTTTTTCAAATGTGAGATAAGCAGTGCAAGGAGCTTGTTTCTGAAATGCCACAAAATCCTGAAAATAGCACCATTTTGTTCCATGAATCAGTCTGCAGAGTCAACAGGATGTTTGCTGTCCCATTTTGGAATCGGTAGTGTCTACAGATACGGACCCCTAGCCTGTGGGCTATGGATACAGCACTTTCCATTTGCCAGACAGATACGGACCATACGCGAGTCTCGCAAGTCAAGAAGCTGCTAACCACTGCAAACTGTTGAAAGGTAAGCAAGGGTTAGTGTTAGGGTCAGGTTTAGGGTCCGTACTTGTAGTACCGATGCTACGGGTCCGTACCTCCAGCGTCTACCGGGAGTCACGTGACCAGATCTCGTGTATCTGATTGGCAAATGGAAAGTACGGGTCCGTATCTCTAGCAACTACCTTTGGAATCAAACCCATCACTGGTTTCCTCCCAGTTTGAAACCAGCGGAGCTACCATTAGCGCCGGTTAGCTTCACATTGCAGACGACACAAGTCATGACAGCAAAACAGTCAGAGCTAATTTACATACATGACATTCAGTTTTGTTTACAGTCTGATCGGCAGAGTGAATGTACCAAAAAAAACAAAACAGGAAAGCACAGTTACCATGCTATAGGCCGCGGTGCTATCGCTATTAATTTAATAGTTGAATGGTGTTTCTAAGTCCCAGGCAGCGGCTTCATTTCACCAAAGATCTACTTAAAGGGCAGTTATACTGAAACCACTGTTAGCTAACCTGGTTCCAGACCTCTGATTATAAAACAAAGAAAGATGGTCACACAAGATCCCAAACATTGCAGTTTTCAGAACTGTCAAGACAAATTCTGCAAAAAAAAAAAACTGAATATCTGGAAGCAGCTAGCATGTCATCTGACCAATTATCTTAGCTAACTTGTTTCGTGGTAGCAGTTTTGCGCAAACAGTGCAGTCGGCTAAGCTAGTGGTTACTCTGCATTAAACAAAGCTTTGATACCCAAAGAAATAGCTAGCTAAACTACACCAACGTGACAAAAGTGTTTTACTAGATGAGAAGCTACTCTTCTTATTTGTTTAATTTTTAAATAAACTTGACAGTAATTGTTATTGTTTTGCTGTCCACAGACAAAAAATATGTAGCTAGCCAGTAGTTAGTTTGGGTTAGCAGGCCGCACAAGTAAACAGGAAAAAAATGACTGCCAAGCCTTATTGCTTGTGTTTAAATCAACGTAAACTTCTTAACTTTAACGGCTCATGTTTGAAAAATGCTAAAATAAATTGAGCAATTAGCTGTTTCAATTCTGCCAAAACGGCAAGAGCAGCATTAGCCTCAAAGAATAGCACCAAAACTCTGAGGTTAAAAAAAAAGTGATATATATGAGCAAAAGCATCTGGTTTCCACACATCTGTTAGATTAATCTAAGTTCACTTAAGAAAAGAGGTCTTTTGTTGCTGTTGGGTTCAGTTTATAGCTAACAAAAAACATATAGCTAGTAGTTAGCTGCTAGCTGGGGTTAGCAGGCCACAAAAGTGAACAGAGAGGTGAAATAATTACTACAAAGCCTCATCGCTTGTTTTTACATAGAATAAAATTCTTATCTATAGTGGATCATGTTTGTAAAATGCTAAAATAAATTGAGAAAGCTTAAGATAGCTATTTCAGACTATTATCTGGTGTGATTAAGCTTCAAATTTTGCCAAAATGGCACAAGAGCAGCATAAACCTAAGAAAGCTACTACCTACAGCACCAAAACACTCAGATCTTAAAATTTATATATATATTTTTTATTTTTATATCCCTTATTAGTCCCACGAGGGGAAATTCCGAATATATATATATATATAAGCAAAAAAAAAAACATATGTCTGATTTCCACACATTTGTTAGGTTCATTTAAGTTCACTAAAAACAAGAAGTCTTTTGTTGCTGCTTGGTTTAGCTTCCAGCTAACAGAATTTAATGCTAACATAGTGCTAAAGCCTATGAATAACAGAGCCGCAGTGGAGTTTGGACTTTTGTTTATAGCAAATTAACACCTGTTTTATCATTTCTATCTGGTACACTACTTTTGGTGGTATGCTAGACTAATATGTAACTAAAACTGTTTAGTCAAACATCATTATAGCTGTTTTTAAGTAGTAGTTGTCACTTTTTCTGGCTCTGGTGCAGAAAATCAGCCACTGGATTCATTTTTACTGCTGCTAACTGCACGAAAAACTAATTTGGGCAGTTTGGATAAATATGTAGCTGTAATGCCATATCTACACAGAATATCAATCGCAATATGAATTTATGACATTTAAACCTAAAAAAAGTCTATTGTTGCATTTGGAACCAGCTAACCAGTGTTGGCCAGTGGTATTGCTCACAGTAGAAGAGTTTATCTCAGTAGAGAGGTACTAACAACCTTATTTTCTCAATCAAATCAAATCAAATTAAGCTAGAAATCCGTATGCTACACCCACACTTCCATACCATCATTACACCACGTAGCTTTCCTTTGGAAACACCAACTAGAAGTCTGTTAACAGCTACTAGCTAGCTACATGATTTTCACTGTCTGAAGACGACAAATGGCTAAAACTTAACATAAAATAATTCAAGTACCTTCCGATGTAGTATTCACTGTGGTTCATTTTATGTAGCATATCTGCGAGCTAATCTTACTACTCTTTCCCAGTAGCTTGTCGAACGTAGCAGCTAACAAGCAAACATGTTAATTAACGCAGCCTACAATGACTTAAAAACACAACAGAATGATGAAGTAGTTTCAAAGATTGAAAGGTCTGGAGCCAGGCTGGGTGCAACATGGATAACAAACACCTGTGGAGGTAAAACAGTATTTGTGTGATTGTACTGATTCAACAGAGGCTCATATTGGAAAAAAACTGGCCGGAGTCTCACAGAAAAAACAAATAGATCAGGCTTCAAGACTGCCTCAAAGCCCAACTACGACATATTTTTCACTTTATAAATGTTAATAAACCGACATGCTTGTACAAAAAATAAATATACACATAACATCTTCATAAAATCAAGTTAACACTTCACCTCGTTAGGACGTTGCCGGGCAACAAAAAGTTTGCCAGGAGAGAGCAACCATTAGCTCTTCAGAAAGGACGAGTGGTTGAGGCAACATCAGAGCTCATTTTTGGTCATTTCTACACCACTTCATTTCAAAGATCACTTGACGTTGTTCCGATGCAGTAAATCTTTGCAGTGACTAACATTCAGTGTTATGTTTGAAATTTAGCCGCCACCTTCTGAACATTTGGCCCCGATGTTTTGAAACCGACACGTCATTTCTACCCTGAAATCACTGGACGACACCGTTTTAGTGACAAAAGGACAAAACCAACAGTCACATCACGTCACATCATGACACCACCCATGTTAATAAAGTGCATAAAACAAACCATAGAAAAAAATAGCAAAAAACAGGCATTGGATAGAAACCTACATGTCTTATACATTGTATAAATAAAGTTTTTTTTTCTGTTTGCATGCAGTTAGTGGAGCAACTCTACGTATCTTCATCATCCTCCTTTCTCCTCATCCGTCTGCAGAGGCTTCAGGCTTCATGATCTGGTAGGTGATCAGGTACTCTGGGTAGGCCTGTGGACGCCAAGAACAACCACAAGCTAATAAAACGGTGCTTTATGTTGGGTTTATGGTGAGCAGGTTGGCATGAGGGATCAATCGATGTGGTTTAGTGGTCAACGACACTGATAATTGGATATTTGGATACTGGATATGGATATTCACTGGCAGTAAACATAAATATTTTGGTATTAAGATTTAGAAAAATAAGATAAGGCAGCACAGATAGCACAAGGCCAATGAAAACATGTTCCAGGTCCATGGCACTATGTTACTTAAAGATGTAACTAGAATATTTCAATGCGACTGGAAACGAAGCATTGTTGTCATTAGAGAAACATATCTCAACAAACACCGCATTGATCAACATGAAATTTGGTTTCTATGTTCATGATCTTTGCCAGATTTGTTGATTGTGTAAAAAAAGTTAACTTAGCTTAGCACAAAGATGCATAAACTAGCCTGGCTTTGTATGAAGGTAGCAAAAATGCTGGTTTCAGTTTGTACAAAAACTTCAGAAATTTGCTGATTTGTGTATTTGATTATTTCTCGGTGCTCATGTTGCAGTCTACCTGGCTAGCATGTAGTGATAATTTAGCCTTTAATTTGTTAGTAAGAGCCATTTTTAACACTAATTTTACTAATAATAACTGTTAGTACTATAATTAGGCTGTTTTTACTGCAAGAACCCTAAAATGGCCTGGACCTTTGGGTTGTAGAAAGGACCTGGTTCATGGTAGGTTCGTCTGAGAAACGCTGAAAAACTGCTGTGATTGGTTAAACTCAGACCAATCAGAGGACAATGAGCGCATTTTATATCCATCAACAACATAAAATATGCCATGTTTCCATAACCAGCCTCCACTGATCTATTTCCGACACAGAACTGGAGCTATGTCCAGTAACTACCATTTGTCTTTGCTTTGTTGCACTCAGAGTTAGTGTCATTGTTGAAGATGTTGGACTCTACACTGTAATGAAAACAGATTTGGTTTTGGACATGTTTTAGACCAATTTCCATCTTGGTTTAACAGTTAGGCTCAGATTTGTTTTATACTAGTTTCTAACTTCTTCCCAAATATGGTTTTAGATAGGCGTTAGACTAGTTTCTAACTTGGCTTCAGGTTTGGTTTTGGATGTGTTTTAGTCTGTTTTTTAATTTGGTTCTAAATTTGGTGGTGGATAGGTGTTAGACTAAGTTCTAACTTGGCTTCAGGTTTGGTTTTGAATAAGTTTTATGCTGGTTATGAACTTGACGACACTTGGTTTGGGACATGTTTTAGGTCAGTGTCTAACTTGGTTTCAGACTTGGTTTTCCCTCCGTTCTTGTTGAGAGTGGTTATGTACTACCAATAGTTTAAACAATACGACATGTTAATCTTTCAGTGCATGAATATGAAGAATGTGTTCCTCAGTAAACTTTAGCGGTGCTGCTAGGTGGGTTAGCTTACTGTTTCCCCTTGTTAGCAGTCTGTATGAGAAGCTAAGCTAACTAGCCGGTGCCTGTAACCTTATATTGAGCTGACAGACATTGAAATGGTTTACATTTTTCTAGGGAACAGACTTTAGAGATCAGATCAAATATTCTGCTGCTGGTCTACAGAAACCAAATCAGCGTTGTTGTGAGACGGTCGCAGAATCTCAGAAAAATGACTGAAAGACAGAAAACAGGATATTATGAGAGCAAAAAGCAGCCAGCAGCTCTGCTTTAAAGCTCCTCTTCATCTCTTCAGGGGGCTATCAGCTGGACGGTCGACCTCCGCCTGTAATTTCACCACTCATAGCACCGCTGATTGCTTGAGTGGACGTCTATTGATGGCGGATTGAGAAGAGCCATTCGTGTTTCAGCAGAAGAAGACACTGCATGTTCTATTGTCTGTGCTCTCCACTTATACAGCGAGGGTTTGTCATCCTGCTGCTGTATGTAGGACACAAAGGAAAACTAACCAGAAACTCTACCAGCATCTTCCCATGTAGTCAGTGGTTACATTAGGACTGAATACTGGTTTAAAATGTGTGCAACTCCAAACACGTGTCATTCAGACTTCTACTCAGTGAAATAAAACACTTAGGTTTTAATATTTATTGTCTCTTTACTGTGTTTATCGATAATTTTTGTGTGCTTTCGTTGTTGTTGTTGTTGTTGTTGTTCGTCCATCGAAACGATGAGGACCATAACTTCCCACTATGATGTCGATTGGTTCCGGTGTGTCCGGAGATGGCTGGTGAGTCCAATCCGGGCACGGAAGTCGCGACCACAATGATGGCACTTGAAGTCGCTCTCTGTTGTGGTTAAGGTACTTGCTAACCTTGCTTTCCTGACGGCTCGCTTCTCCTGAGCAGCTAATGTTCTTGCTTGTTCTGAGTTTTTGGCACCGAGATTGATCATGTAGCGCCAGTTTGGTCGATCACTGGCTTGAGATTCCCAACTTTCCCAATTGATGTTCATAGCCTTAAGAGAGGATTTGAGGACATCCTTGTATCTCTTTTTCTGACCTCCCACAGTTCTCTTGCCTTTTGAGAGCTCGCAGTAGAAGAGCTGTTTTGGAATTCTGTAGTCGGGCATTCTGTGCAAGTGACCGGCCCAGCGAAGTTGGCTTTTCTGTAAAAGAGTATGGATGGATGGTAAATCAGCTCTCTTTAGGACTTCTGTGTCGGGAACTTTCTCTTGCCAGTTGATTTTTAGGATTTTACGAAGTCTTGTTGTATGGAAATGCTGTAGTTTGGAAGCATGTCTGCTGTAAACTGTCCAGGTTTCGCATGCATACAAGAGAGTGGTAAGGACAATCGCTTTATAGACTTTGAGTTTGGTTGCTAGAGTTATACCTCTCCTTTCCCATACAGTATGTCTGAGCCTGCCAAAAGCTGCACTGGCTTTTGCAATACGATTATTGACTTCATCATCTATATGGACACAGCGAGATACTGTGCTACCAAGGTATGTGAAGCTGTCAACAGACTGAAGTTTGGCACCCTTAACCATGATGTTGGGCTCTATATATGTCGTGCTAGGTGCAGGTTGATGCAACACTTCCGTCTTCTTGGTGCTGATGGAAAGACCAAAGTTGTCACATGCCCCTGAGAATTTGTCCATAGTTTGCTGTAATTGCCCTTCAGTAGTAGCAATTAGGGCACAATCGTCAGCAAAGAGAAGATCAACTATCTTTGTAAGGTGTACTTTGGTGGATGCTTTCAGACGTCTTGGATTGAAGAGTTTGCCATCAGTTCTGTACCGAATTTCGAGACCGAGATCTACGTCAGTGAATGCATCAGAAAGCATGGCTGAGAACATGATGGAAAACAGTGTCGGAGCCAGAACACATCCTTGTTTTACTCCATTGCTGACGAAAAATTGGTTTGAAGTTTGACCATCATTGATCACATGAGCCATCATTCCATCGTGGAACTGGCGTATCATGGTGATAAAAGTTGGAGGGCAGCCATACTTAGCCAAGATTTTCCACAACCCCTCTCGACTGACGGTATCAAACGCTTTTGTCAAATCTACAAAAATAGTGTAGAGATTCTGATGCTGTTCTTGGCATTTTTCTTGAAGCTGTCTTACAGCGAATATCATATCGACTGTGCCTCTACTAGCCCTAAAGCCACATTGACTTTCCGGCAGTAAGCCTTGCTCTAAGTGTTTTATAAGACGGTTCAACAACACTCTGGCTAGTATCTTTCCTGCGATAGAGAGCAGTGATATCCCTCTGTGGTTGTTACAGTCTTGTCTATTTCCCTTACGCTTATATAGGTGAACGATGGAGGCATCCTTAAAGTCTTGAGGAAGGGTTCCTTTACTCCAGCATGATGAGAATAGCTCAGTCAGCTTCTGGGTTAGCGCTGGTCCACCTGATCTGTATATCTCAGCAGGGATAGCATCTGCACCAGGGGCTTTGCCACACGAGAGCTGGTTGATAGCTTTGGTCACTTCTTCAGTGGTAGGTTTCAGGTCGAGCTCTTTATTAATTTTTACTTGTGGGAGCCGATTGATTGCAGCTTCATTTATTGCAGAAGACCTATTCAGAACGGAGTCAAAATGTTCTGCCCAGCGATCAAGAATTTGGGACCGGTCAGTCAGTAGTGTCTTGCCATCAGAGGACAGGAGAGATGAGGATCCAGACAGTGTGGGGCCATAGATAGTTTTAAGAGCATCATAGAATCTTTTTGCGTCGTGTTGATCAGCATACGACTGTATTTCGTCTGCCTTATTACTGAGCCAATGGTCTTGTATGGCGCGGAGCTTGAGTTGCACTTTGCGCCGACATTCTGTGAACGCAGCTTTCTTTGCCTCTGAATTTGGGTCGCAATGAAGGACAAGATGAAGTCTATGCTTCTCATCCAGTAGGGATTTGATCTGCAAGTTGTGTTCATCAAACCAGTCTTGATGTTTCCTTCTAACTAAGCCCAGCTTCTCTAAAGACGTTGTATAAACCAAATTCTTGAGAGTTTCCCACTCCTCCTCTACAGATGCATTCCCAAAGTTGAGGTTAGCAAGCTTACTGTTGAGGTCATTGATGAGGCTATTAGCTGTATGCCCCTCTTTCAACTTTGAGGTGTCCAGTTTGAAGTGCTTTCGTATGTCTGTCTTAATGCACCAACCAGGAGTAGTGCTTTTAATTTTACTGCATTTTGCACAATGACAGTAAAGATTTTCTGTTTCTCTTACAGTTAAATGTGACCAGACCACACTCACATAGCATTCAGCAGGGAGATCGGATGAGTTTTTAGGGAGGGGGAAACTTGATGTTAAGGGAACTGTTAGATTTAAAGTGAAGGTTTTACAGTCTTTAACATAAAATTATAGAATAAATTCCCATTCTACATTCTTCTATCTCAACGTATTACCATTAGAATGAACTAGGCGAAGACATGTTAGATTGCAGACCATGAAGATTTATATACAAGAAAGTCAGGGGGTATTTTAGAGGGATTATCCCAAACAGAGAGGAGAAAGGACATGGCAGAAAGTTCATTTCTCTGTTGTTTTGCAGTTCTTCTCCTTATACTTTTACTATTTTACAGTCAGACACAACAGGATGAATAAATATTTTTTTAAAAAAAACACTTATGGATGTCTCTGTCAAGTCTTCTTGCCCCCGATTCAATCAGACTCATTCGATATAAGATTTGCTGATACCGTTTTCCGAGAAAATACACAATTCAAGTACTGTAGATCAACTGTAGTACCTGGTTGTTCCACCAGGGGAGAGCCTCTTACTGTTAAATACTGTAGAGACCAGAGGGTGTGAGGTCAAACAGAGAGCATTGTGGGGATTTAACTAGTTAGGGGGCACCATGACAATGTCTTCATTTATGCTTAATGACCTCCAACCAGCATCCAATTGCTGCCTTTAATATCTCCATGGATAAAAACAGCAAAATCAGTACAGGACAAATGTCAAGTGTGTTTAGTTTTAATTCTAAATTGATCAATTACTGATTGATAATACTTCATTAAGAATAATTTAAGACATTGGTATGACAGTGGACATAAAAGCTCGTATTGATACTGATAAGTTGAAAAACAGGATGATCAACCTCGATGTCAATCTCTGAGCTGGGATCAGAGCATTCCTACCAATGATTCTGCTAACACGTGGCATGAAGGGATGGAAAACATCCTGACCTGCTCTCCTCTGTAGATGACGTACTCGGCCAAAGCGAGTCCGTTGACGCTCGGCCGGCCGGTAACCGAGTGGTGACCGGGCGGTGAATGAGCCATCTTCATGGCACTGAACTGCAGGAAGGATTTACCCAGAGTCACCCTGCAGAACAACAGGTGCCTGGAGGGACAAAAAGAGCACAGACTGTAGTGTAGAGCATGTATAGTATCTGGTAGTGCTGGATTTAAAGGTCTTATCTCTAGTAGAAAGGTTGATGTGGTCGTCAGGCCTGAAGCTGCTGCCTGATGTAGCTTGTTTTTATCTCCTTGTTGGTTTGAGTTTAAATATGAAGATGTGTCGACGGTGTTTTTAACGAATAAGTTATAGAAGATGTTACATTGAATGTGTCTGCTATTTGTAATGCAGCCGTAGTGTCTCTATAAAATGCCACATTAACAGCTGATGTGTCTGAATACAGGTGTTGGTCAAGGAGGGGGTGGAGTCCAGATGTTGTACCTGTGGCAGATATAGCAGGACCGGTCTTTGTGCTGAGGGCAACCCGTCCCTCCTCCGATCCCGTGAACGTACTGGTTACTCTTTGACGAGTTCTCGGCGAAGTAAATCCCGGCGCCGAACATCCCTCCGATGTAAGCGTGGCGCTCATCAAAGCCTTTATGGATGATGGCGTTGACGAACGGAGAACCTGTACGGACACGGTATGTTTAATCCTCTGAATATTACGTTACAACTGTAAATACCACTACTGGTTTTGCTGGTATTGCTACCTGTATGCTCCTACCATCTCTACTACACGTGCTCCTGCTGGTACTACTACTGTTGTAGTACTGTACCTTCCACTCCTACTGCAGTTACTGCTGCTTTACTACCGTACTTCTACTATTTGGATTACGTGTTGTCATTATGAGTACAGTTAGAAAGTAGTGAAAAACAGCCACAAAACCAATTAAAAACGAGAGCAACATCTGTCCAAGACCGAGTTAGAAACTAGTCCAACGCCTATCCCAAACCTAGTTCGACACCAGTTTAAAACATACTCAAAACCGAGTTAGAAACTATCCTAAAACTTGTCCCAAAACAAAGTTGAAACGTAGCTGTAATCAGTGTAAAACATATCCAAAACTAAGTTAGAAAACAGTCTGACACCCGTCAAAAAGCCTGAAACTAGTTAGAAACTAGTCTGCAACGTTGTCCCAAACCAAAACTGAAGCTAAGTTGTAAATGAGTGTCACGGTCACAGCTTAAGCTGTGGGCTGTGGCAGTGCTCCCTCCTCCGTTGCTGCTCTCTCTCTTCACAGGTGCGTGCCGTCCTGATGAGCCCCAGGTGCAGACGATCAATTAGCTGGTGGAAGCCAGCAGTTCAACATCTCCGGCATCATATAAAAGTGGACTTCAATCGTCGTCTGCTGCTGGACCGTCTTCGTCCCACAGATAGTTCTGCGTGTCGAACAGTCTGAGCCTTTTAGTAATTCTGTTTTTGTGTAGTTTTTAGTGCTGACTTCTGCCTGCTGTTGGTGACCTGGTTCCTCTGATTCTTCTGTTGTCCCCGGGACTTTGTAGACCGAGAATACTTACCATCTCCTTCGACGTGCCTTCTACGTCTGCCGGCTCACGGGAAAGTCTATACTTTGGCCTGCTTCCTTGGACCCCCTCTGGACACCAATCCCCTCATGGTGCTATCAGAACCCTGGAAGTAAAGGATTACCAGCCTCCCCTGTTGAAGTGAAGCCAGCTCTCCCCTGTAGGGACACTGCCCCCCTTTGAGTCAATAAGGTTTTCCAGCTGTAGTAACACTAGAAACATTTTTGTGATGTTTTCTGTTAGAACCTTAGCGGTATTGTGTCTATCTAGTTTAGTTTTGGGATTAGTTCTGGGCTACTTTCAGTATTACTCAAGGCTAGGTGTAGGTTTAGTTGTTTTCCTACCTTGGTGGTACCAATAGTGGGTTAACTGTAGTTTGTGTTGCTATTAGTCCTCCCTGCCACTAGAGTTCAGAGTTTGCTTTTTGCAACTTTGTAGTTCTGATCCCTGAGTTTAGTTTCTGGTTTTTTTTTTGTGAGTTCCTTTGAGCTTTTTGTAATAAAAAGAAGCTTTGCATTACATCTGTGACACGCACTCTCATTTCCTGCTTCTGAGCCTCTAGTATCCACCGAAACGAGGAGTCTAAAACCTGTACAAAACCAAAGCAAGTTACAAAGACAGATTTGGCCACAAAAAACTCTTTAAATCAGTTCAAAGCAGCTCAAATAAAAATAAGAAACCAGATTTTAAACTTACTTTTACTACAACTACTGCTTCTTTCCTATATCTATCATTACTGCTACTAGAACAGTTTCTGCCATCCATGCTGCTGCATTTAATGCTAACATTCGGCCATGTTGGAAAATGTTTGAGTCCATTTATTTATTCCTGCTGCTACCGTCACTACACCTTCTAGGACTTCTACAGTTTCATATTCTGACCGTGGAAGAGCATCCGTTCATTGGAGTGGTTGTGGTTTTCCTCTGAAACCTCCTTCCTGCGGTGGCTGTACCTCTCCCACAGCTTCTTGTTGCAGACCTTCTGGATCTAAAACACAGATTTTGTTAGTAACTTTTACTACAGCCCCGACAAACACATTCAAATCTAAATAACGGATACCTTGACCAGGTTGTATCTGTTGAAGATTCCTCCAGCATGGCCGCCGTCTCGGTGCTCTCTGATCGTACTCTGCATCTGATCGACACAAACAAGCTTTTACTGGTTCAATCTTATCATGTGAGAAATCTCTTTATTTGATAAAGGCTGGGGGTAGATATAACTTATCTTAGAACAAGGAGTCCTGATCTCAAAACGAAATTAAATACCAGCCCCAAAACAAATCCAAAATCAGTCCAGTTTGTTCTGATTCTGAAGGCATGTGGTTAAGTGTTCCATGATCATCCCAAAAGAGCCCAAAACCCAATTAGAAACCAGCATAACGCCGGCTGAAACGAGTCTAAAACAGTCCAAACCAACTCCTAGATTATTTAGAAACGAGTCCAAAACAAAGTCTAAGAGCAAGACAGTAACTCAAACCGGTCCAAAACCAGCCCCTACACCAGTCAGGAACCACTGAAAAGCCGGTCCCAAACCATCTCCAAAAATAATTAGAAATGAGTCCAAAACCACTTTGAAAACTAGGTCAAACCTCTCCAAAACCAATGTAGAAAGCAGCCCTTTAGGACCTGGTTCTGGTACATAAACAGTACTGCAACTAGTCCAAAGGTAGTTCAGAATCAGAGTAAAACCAGTTAAAAAACAAGTCTAAAACCAAGACAGAAACCAGCCCAACACCGAGTTTAAATCCAAGACAGAAACCAGTAAAAAAAAAAAATCAAGTCCAGAAAGAAAATAAAGCCAGTCCAAAACCAAAACAGAAACTAGTCACAAACCAGGTAAGCCACCAGTGAAAAACCTGTCCTCCTAGTCCTAAAACTGGTCCAGAACAACTAAACAACCCACTGAGAACTAAAGGCTGTGGAGGGGTTCTGTGGACAACTGTTCTAAAGGGTTCTCACTTCACTTTTATTTCTTATAAAACGTCTGTTTCTTGTCTTCTGTGCTGTAATTTCACTGTTCTGCTCTTTTCTTTATGAACCGCATGTACTGCAGGTTTGTTCTTCCCGGTTTTAAAGTGATTTTTACCTTTTAGCCTCCCTGCATTGATAATCAATATTAATATCTGTATAATGATCAGTTTAACCATCGGTATAACGATAAGCATAATAGAACAGTACAGCCATCAGTACCTCCTCCTCCACTGACTGGAACTCTTTATCATCAGCTGAGAGGTCGATCAGAATCGTCCCACTGTTGGCCGTGTTCAGGGTCAGGTAGGGATTCACACCTAAACACACAAAGACAGAAATAAATACAGAAATATGTAAATAAATACAGATAAAATATGTGTTCAGGGTCAGGTAGGGATTCACACCTAAACACACAAAGACAGAAATAAATACAGAAATATGTAAATAAATACAGATAAAATATGTGTTCAGGGTCAGGTAGGGATTCACACCTAAACACACAAAGACAGAAATAAATACAGAAATATACACATAAATACAGATAAAATATGTGTTCAGGGTCAGGTAGGGATTCACACCTAAACACACAAAGACAGAAATAAATACAGAAATATACACATAAATACAGATAAAATATGTGTTCAGGGTCAGGTAGGGATTTACACCTAAACACACAAAGACAGAAATAAATACAGAAATATGTAAATAAATACAGATAAAATATGTGTTCAGGGTCAGGTAGGGATTCACACCTAAACACACAAAGACAGAAATAAATACAGAAATATGTAAATAAATACAGATAAAATATGTGTTCAGGGTCAGGTAGGGATTCACACCTAAACACACAAAGACAGAAATAAATACAGAAATATGTAAATAAATACAGATAAAATATGTGTTCAGGGTCAGGTAGGGATTCACACCTAAACACACAGAAAAATCAGAACCGGACCCAAACATCAGTATTGGGTCGTTACGGTGGTTTCCAAGTATTTATTTAGAAATCCGAATATTCGAGTCTCTCACCCCGACATGAGCCAGCCCTAATAAATATATCAGTAAATATGTAAATAAATACATAAACATTATTCAGGATCAGGTGGGATTCACACCTGAATACACATTTATAAATACAAACACACACATATGTACACTGCAGACCAACATTATCCCACACACTAACAGAAGTATTGTTAACGCGCGTGTGTGTGTGTGTGTGTGTGTCCTGAAGCGTGAGCGTAGTTTCATTGCTTGTGTAACTCTAAAGTGTGCTGAAGTGCGTGTTGGAGTGTGTATTTGTGCTGGTGTGTGTTGGTATGTGTACTGAAGTCTAACTGTGTTGAAGTGTGAGATTGTGTGTTTTGAGGAAGTATCTGTGTGTGTACTGTGTATGCATGTTGAAGTGTGTGTGTTGTTGTATTTTGTGTGTGTTGTTGTGGTGTGTATTGTGTTTGTGTGTGTGTTTTGTGTTTGTGTTGTGTGTGTTTTTATGGTATTTTGTGTGTTTTGTGTGTTGTTGTGGTGTGTATTTTGTGTGTTTTTATGGTGTGTGTGTGTTGTTGTGGTGTGTATTGTGTTTGTGTTTGTGTTTTGTGTTGTGTGTGTTTCTATGGTATTTTGTGTATTTTGTGTGTTTTTATGGTGTGTATTTTGTGTGTTTTTATTGTGTGTGTGTTGTTGTGGTGTATATTTTGTGTTTGTGTTGTTGTGTGTGTTTTTATGGTGTGTATTTTGTGTGTTTTTATGGTGTGTGTGTGTTTTTATGGTGTGTATTTTGTGTGTTTTTATAGTGTGTGTGTGTGTTGTTGTGGTGTGTATTGTGTTTGTGTGTGTGTTTTGTGTTTGTGTTGTGTGTGTTTTTATGGTGTGTATTTTGTGTGTTTTTATGGTGTGTATTTTGTGTGTTTTTATGGTGTGTGTGCGTTGTTGTGGTGTATATTTTGTGTTTGTGTTGTTGTGTGTGTTTTTATGGTGTGTATTTTGTGTGTTTTTATGGTGTGTGTGTGTTGTTGTGGTGTATATTTTGTGTTTGTGTTGTTGTGTGTGTTTTTATGGTGTGTATTTTGTGTGTTTTTATGGTGTGTATTTTGTGTGTTTTTATGGTGTGTGTGTGTTGTTGTGGTGTATATTTTGTGTTTGTGTTGTTGTGTGTGTTTTTATGGTGTGTGTGTGTTGTTGTGGTGTATATTTTGTGTTTGTGTTGTTGTGTGTGTTTTTATGGTGTGTGTGTGTTGTTGTGGTGTATATTTTGTGTTTGTGTTGTTGTGTGTGTTTTTATGGTGTGTGTGTGTTGTTGTGGTGTATATTTTGTGTTTGTGTTGTTGTGTGTGTTTTTATGGTGTGTATTTTGTGTGTTTTTATGGTGTGTATTTTGTGTGTTTTTATGGTGTGTATTTTGTGTGTTTTTATGGTGTGTATTTTGTGTGTTTTTATGGTGTGTGTGTGTTGTTGTGGTGTATATTTTGTGTTTGTGTTGTTGTGTGTGTTTTTATGGTGTGTGTGTGTTGTTGTGGTGTATATTTTGTGTTTGTGTTGCTGTGTGTGTTTTTATGGTGTGTGTGTGTTGTTGTGGTGTATATTTTGTGTTTGTGTTGCTGTGTGTGTTTTTATGGTGTGTGTGTGTTGTTGTGGTGTATATTTTGTGTTTGTGTTGTTGTGTGTGTTTTTATGGTGTGTATTTTGTGTGTTTTTATGGTGTGTATTTTGTGTGTTTTTATGGTGTGTATTTTGTGTGTTTTTATGGTTTGTATTTTGTGTGTTTTATGGTGTGTATTTTGTGTGTTTTTATGGTGTGTGTGCGTTGTTGTGGTGTATATTTTGTGTTTGTGTTGCTGTGTGTGTTTTTATGGTGTGTGTGCGTTGTTGTGGTGTATATTTTGTGTTTGTGTTGTTGTGTGTGTTTTTATGGTGTGTGTGTGTTGTTGTGGTGTATATTTTGTGTTTGTGTTGTTGTGTGTGTTTTTATGGTGTGTGTGCGTTGTTGTGGTGTATATTTTGTGTTTGTGTTGTTGTGTGTGTTTTTATGGTGTGTGTGTGTTGTTGTGGTGTATATTTTGTGTTTGTGTTGCTGTGTGTGTTTTTATGGTGTGTGTGCGTTGTTGTGGTGTATATTTTGTGTTTGTGTTGCTGTGTGTGTTTTTATGGTGTGTGTGTGTTGTTGTGGTGTATATTTTGTGTTTGTGTTGTTGTGTGTGTTTTTATGGTGTGTGTGTGTTGTTGTGGTGTATATTTTGTGTTTGTGTTGCTGTGTGTGTTTTATGGTGTGTGTGCGTTGTTGTGGTGTATATTTTGTGTTTGTGTTGCTGTGTGTGTTTTTATGGTGTGTATTTTGTGCGTCCTCACTCTGAGGGCCGCTGATGAGTCTCTCCACTCCTTTGATGATTTTGTGTCGGTGACCGTAAGCGTTGATGCCGATTTCCTTCAGCTCCCGATGGCCCATCTCCACCAGCACGTCCAGGGTGATCTACACACACAGACACACACACACACACACACACAGACACACACACACACACAGCAGGTAAACGGCATCAAAAAAATTCACAAAAATGAGGTTTGTCACAATATTATAATAATCTGAGATGTTCCTGCAGCTCCGTTGTTCAAAGCTATAAATACGGTCTGCAGAATTCACACAAACACACAACATTCTGTACATTTTTTGTAATTTTCAACCATTTTTTCATTAATTCTTGTCAAATTCAGTCATTCTGGTGACACTTTAAATAGTTTTGCCACAAAATATCAGTCCTTTTGGTAAAGTTTAAGGTTATTTCAGAAATATTTGGGTAATCTTGGGGAAATTCTCCACATTCTGCACATTTCTGGTCATGCTTTAGGTTATTTTTGAAGAGTTCTGTTATTTGTGGACTAAATTTAAAACATTTAAGTAAAGTTTACTTATAAAGAACTTCTCACAGACAAAAAAATCATAAAGTAAAGACATAAAAATACATAAAATAACCCCCACTATGTAGACACTCTAATTTTGAATCATTTTCATCAGTTTCTGAACAATAGTGGACACATTTTGGTCATTTTAGTCGTATTTATATCATTTTTGACAAGTTCTGTTGTTTTTGGATAAACTTTGAGTCAGAGACAAATCTGAACAAGTTTTCAACCATTTAGGATAAATTCTGAGTCATTTTGAACAATATTTGAATAATTGTGGACAAATTTTGAGACATTTTGGACGAACTTTCAGTAATCAAAGTCTTCATGATCAAAGTCTGAGCCATTTAGGAAAAATTATGAATAATTTTCAGCAATTTCTGAATAACGGTGGACAGTTTTGACTCATTTCTCAGTACAGTTAGGACTAATTTTGAACCATTTTTAAGTAATTTTTGGTTGTATTTTAGGTTATTTTGAATACTTTTGGTTGATTTGGACAAACTGAGTAATTTAAGTCTTTATGAACAAGATTTCTGCCATTTTGGAAAAAATTCTGAGTTATTTTCAGCAAAGTTTCAAAAATTGTGAATAGATTTTGAGTCATTTCGGTCGCATTTTAAATAGATTCGTTGCAAATTTTCAGTCAGTTTTGGTAGTTTTTGCCTGTAGATGAAGCAGCTCTGTTCTTCACGTTGCTGTGTTTTAAAAATGTGTTTGATCATCAGGACTTCAGTGGGAGGAGGTGATGTTAACGTTACCTGCACTAGTCAGTGATTAGAATTCAGTCTGAAGAGTCTCTGAATCATCTTCCACCTCCTCCAAAGAAATAATTACAAATGAAATCAGCTCCTCTAACTTAAATCCCCTGCAGAGACACGATCTTTTTCATTTTAATACGGATCTCTGGGTTTTATCTTCTCAGAGCGAAATTCACCTTTTTCATGTAAAAATGGAACAAAATCTGTTGGAAACGCGTTAAAATCAACATATAGCCTGCCTGGAATCCAATTAGACGACAGAAAACAAATGAAAGGTGACAGGAGAGCTGGGATTGGTTCATCCATCCATCCATCCTCTATACACCGCTTTATCCTCATTAGGGTCGCGGGGGGAGCTGGAGTCTATCCCAGCTGACTCGGGCGAAGGCAAGGGACACCCAGGACAGGTCGCCAGTCTGTCGCAGGGCTACATACACAGACGAACACTGGGATTGGTTCATATTTAGTCGAATTAAAAGCAGCTAAATTATCTGTTAGTAGCTCCTGTCAAGATGTGACACAAAATATCTACAAAAAGACAAAAAAAACTATCTTAAAAAGACGTAAAACAACCAAGATGTGACACAAAATATCTACAAAAAGACAAAACAATTTTAAAAAGACGTAAAACAACCAAGATGAAGCAAAATTTCCAAAATGCTACAAAATGTCTTCCAGCAAACATAATAGAATCCCAATGTGACCCTAAACGATCACAAAAGAAGTAAAATATCGTGAAATGTGACACAAAATAACCTGAAAAAGACGTAAACCAACCAAAATGTTGCACAAAGCAACAACGTTACGCAAAATGATCACAAAAATAAGTTTTTTACATCATTTGACATCACACTTACTGAAGTTTAAAGTGCTTTCTGTCTTGGTTTGTTCTGTAATCTGTTACCAGATCTAGCTTTATGTCAGAAACCTGCTGCTTCCACTGGACTGAGATCTGGGGTAAAAGGACCTTGCAGACTGAGAAGATGCTTTCTGACCTGCTCCCTGTGGAAGATCTCCAGGAGATGATCCAGTCCCAGGTTCTTCAGGATCTGACAGATGCTCAGCTCACACTCTGGAACACACAACAGATTCCTGTCATTTCTGCACACTGGTGGCAAAAAAACAACATTTAACACTGCAGGATGAAGGCTGAAGTTCCTTAACTAGAATGTGATGCAAAACAAACACGTAAAGACGTAAAACAAGCACAAAGTGACACAAAACAACCACAAAAGGATGTAAAACGACCATAATGTGACAGACAATGACTAAAAAATTTATCAAAATGCAATACAAAACAACAGCAAAAAGACGTAAAACAATCTGATTCTGTGTTAGAGAGCCCCAAAGAAGTAAAACAGCCACAATGTGACACAAGATGATCACAGAAATATGGAAAACAACCACAATTAGATGTGAAACAACCAAAACGTCTTCCAGAAAACATAAAACAACCACAATGTAACGCGAAATGATATAAAATAACCTTAAAAAAGGCATAAAATGATCACAAAAAGGCGTAAAACGACATGAAATGCGACGCAAAATCACCACAACCATCAACTCTGGTCATGTTTTAAGTTACTTTTGACACATTTTGTTATTTCTGGACAAGTTTTAAGACATTTAGGCCACATTGAGAGTAATTTTAACCATTTTTAAGTCATTTTTTGTCGTGTTTTAGGTCATTCTTGGCAAGTTTGTTATTTTGGGCAAGTTTTAAACCATTCAGGACAAAATCTGAATAATTTTCAACTATTTCTGAATAACTGCAGTCATTTTTTGTCGTGTTTTAGATCATTTTTGAGAAGCTCTTATTTTTGGACGAGATGTAAGCCATATAGAACTAATTCTGAATCATTTTCAGCAACTTCTGATTATCAGTGGACAGATTTTTTTCTAATATTGGACATATTTTAAGTCTTGCTTTGAGTTCCGCCTCATCATCTCTCACCTTCCTCTTTCCTCTCAGAGCTCAGCGATTCTTCGGCGTCCGACGTCTCAGGAAACGTCGAGGACGACGAAGGCGGCGGCGATGAAGACGAGGAGTTTGCAGCAGCAGCAGCAGCAGCAGCGACGTCACTGTTGGTGGAAGCTGCAGCGTCCAGATCTGAGGAGGAGGATGAAGAGGAGGAAGAGGAGGAGGAGAGGAGCGGTGGGACGATGGGCGGAGCTACAGAGGACGCCGCCGCCACGCTGATGACCTGAGGTTTAAAACAGCCGGGGAGGGCCGAGGGAGGCATCGCTGCCAAGAGGAGAGCTCGGACATCATCAGCCTGCAGGAGGAGGAAGAAGGTCTGAGAAAGAACCTGACGTTCTCTGATCAGTGCAGAAGAAGATGTGTCTCTGGAAATGTGACTGAATTCTGTGTAAATGTGACTAAATTCTGTGTAAATGCGACCGGATTCTGTGTAAATGTGACCGGATTCTGTGTAAATGTGACCGGATTCTGTGTAAATGTGACCGGATTCTGTGTACATGCGACCGGATTCTGTGTAAATGCGACCGAATTCTGTGTAAATGTGACCGGATTCTGTGTAAATGTGACCAAATTCTGTGTACATGCGACCAAATTCTGTGTAAATGCGACCGGATTCTGTGTAAATGCGACCGGATTCTGTGTAAATGCGACCGAATTCTGTGTAAATGCGACCGCATTCTGTGTAAATGCGACCGGATTCTGTGTAAATGCGACCGGATTCTGTGTACATGCGACCGGATTCTGTGTACATGCGACCAAATTCTGTGTAAATGCGACCGGATTCTGTGTACATGCGACCAAATTCTGTGTACATGGGACCGGATTCTGTGTAAATGCGACCGGATTCTGTGTAAATGCGACCGGAGTCTGTGTACATGCGACCAAATTCTGTGTAAATGCGACCGGATTCTGTGTAAATGCGACCGGATTCTGTGTACATGCGACCAAATTCTGTGTACATGCGACCGGATTCTGTGTACATGCGACCGAATTCTGTGTAAATGCGACAAAATTCTGTGTAAATGCGACCGGATTCTGTGTACATGCGACCGGATTCTGTGTACATGCGACCAAATTCTGTGTACATGCGACCGGATTCTGTGTAAATGCGACCGGATTCTGTGTACATGCGACCAAATTCTGTGTAAATGCGACCGGATTCTGTGTAAATGCGACCGGATTCTGTGTACAAGCGACCAAATTCTGTGTACATGCGACCGGATTCTGTGTACATGCGACCGAATTCTGTGTAAATGCGACAAAATTCTGTGTAAATGCGACCGGATTCTGTGTACATGCGACCGGATTCTGTGTACATGCGACAAAATTCTGTGTAAATGCGACCGGATTCTGTGTACATGCGACCGGATTCTGTGTACATGCGACCAAATTCTGTGTACATGCGACCGGATTCTGTGTACATGTGACCGAATTCTGTGTAAATGCGACCGAATTCTGTGTAAATGCGACCGAATTCTGTGTAAATGCGACCAAATTCTGTGTACATGCGACCGGATTCTGTGTACATGCGACCGGATTCTGTGTAAATGCGACCGGATTCTGTGTAAATGCGACCGGATTCTGTGTACATGCGACCAAATTCTGTGTACATGCGACCGGATTCTATGTACATGCGACCGAATTCTGTGTAAATGCGACAAAATTCTGTGTAAAAGCGACCGGATTCTGTGTACATGCGACCAAATTCTGTGTAAATGCGACCGGATTCTGTGTACATGCGACCGGATTCTGTGTACATGCGACCAAATTCTGTGTACATGCGACCGGATTCTGTGTACATGTGACCGAATTCTGTGTAAATGCGACCGAATTCTGTATAAATGCGACCGAATTCTGTGTAAATGCGACCAAATTCTGTGTACATGCGACCGGATTCTGTGTAAATGCGACCAAATTCTGTGTAAATGCGACCGAATTCTGTGTAAATGCGACCGGATTCTGTGTAAATGCGACCGGATTCTGTGTACATGCGACCGGATTCTGTGTACATGCGACCGGATTCTGTGTACATGCGACCGAATTCTGTGTACATGCGACCGAATTCTGTGTAAATGTGACTAAATTCTGTGTAAATGCGACCGGATTCTGTGTAAATGCGACCGGATTCTGTGTAAATGCGACCGGATTCTGTGTAAATGCGACCGGATTCTGTGTAAATGCGACCGGATTCTGTGTACATGCGACCAAATTCTGTGTACATGCGACCGGATTCTATGTACATGCGACCAAATTCTGTGTACATGCGACCGGATTCTGTGTACATGTGACCGAATTCTGTGTAAATGCGACCGAATTCTGTATAAATGCGACCGAATTCTGTGTAAATGCGACCAAATTCTGTGTACATGCGACCGGATTCTGTGTAAATGCGACCAAATTCTGTGTAAATGCGACCGAATTCTGTGTAAATGCGACCGGATTCTGTGTAAATGCGACCGGATTCTGTGTACATGCGACCGGATTCTGTGTACATGCGACCGGATTCTGTGTACATGCGACCGAATTCTGTGTACATGCGACCGAATTCTGTGTAAATGTGACTAAATTCTGTGTAAATGCGACCGGATTCTGTGTAAATGCGACCGGATTCTGTGTAAATGCGACCGAATTCTGTGTAAATGCGACCGGATTCTGTGTAAATGCGACCGGATTCTGTGTACATGCGACCGCATTCTGTGTAAATGCGACCGGATTCTGTGTAAATGCGACCGGATTCTGTGTAAATGCGACCGAATTCTGTGTAAATGCGACCGCATTCTGTGTAAATGCGACCGGATTCTGTGTAAATGCGACCGGATTCTGTGTACATGCGACCGGATTCTGTGTACATGCGACCAAATTCTGTGTAAATGCGACCGGATTCTGTGTACATGCGACCAAATTCTGTGTAAATGCGACCGGATTCTGTGTAAATGCGACCGGATTCTGTGTAAATGCGACCGGATTCTGTGTACATGCGACCAAATTCTGTGTAAATGCGACCGGATTCTGTGTAAATGCGACCGGATTCTGTGTACATGCGACCAAATTCTGTGTACATGCGACCGGATTCTGTGTACATGCGACCGAATTCTGTGTAAATGCGACAAAATTCTGTGTAAATGCGACCGGATTCTGTGTACATGCGACCGGATTCTGTGTACATGCGACCAAATTCTGTGTACATGCGACCGGATTCTGTGTAAATGCGACCGGATTCTGTGTACATGCGACCAAATTCTGTGTAAATGCGACCGGATTCTGTGTAAATGCGACCGGATTCTGTGTACAAGCGACCAAATTCTGTGTACATGCGACCGGATTCTGTGTACATGCGACCAAATTCTGTGTACATGCGACCGGATTCTGTGTACATGTGACCGAATTCTGTGTAAATGCGACCGAATTCTGTGTAAATGCGACCGAATTCTGTGTACATGCGACCGGATTCTGTGTAAATGCGACCGGATTCTGTGTAAATGCGACCGGATTCTGTGTAAATGCGACCGGATTCTGTGTACATGCGACCAAATTCTGTGTACATGCGACCGGATTCTGTGTACATGTGACCGAATTCTGTGTAAATGCGACCGAATTCTGTGTAAATGCGACCGAATTCTGTGTAAATGCGACCGGATTCTGTGTACATGCGACCGGATTCTGTGTACATGCGACCGGATTCTGTGTACATGCGACCGAATTCTGTGTACATGCGACCGAATTCTGTGTAAATGTGACTAAATTCTGTGTAAATGCGACCGGATTCTGTGTAAATGTGACCGGATTCTGTGTAAATGCGACCGAATTCTGTGTAAATGCGACCGGATTCTGTGTAAATGCGACCGGATTCTGTGTAAATGCGACCGGATTCTGTGTAAATGCGACCGCATTCTGTGTAAATGCGACCGCATTCTGTGTAAATGCGACCGGATTCTGTGTACATGCGACCGGATTCTGTGTACATGCGACCGGATTCTGTGTACATGCGACCAAATTCTGTGTACATGCGACCGGATTCTGTGTAAATGCGACCGGATTCTGTGTAAATGCGACCAAATTCTGTGTACATGCGACCGGATTCTGTGTACATGCGACCAAATTCTGTGTACATGCGACCGGATTCTGTGTACATGCGACCGAATTCTGTGTAAATGCGACCAAATTCTGTGTAAATGCGACCGGATTCTGTGTACATGCGACCAAATTCTGTGTACATGCGACCGGATTCTGTGTACATGCGACCGAATTCTGTGTAAATGCGACAAAATTCTGTGTAAATGCGACCGGATTCTGTGTACATGCGACCGGATTCTGTGTACATGCGACCAAATTCTGTGTACATGCGACCGGATTCTGTGTAAATGCGACCGGATTCTGTGTACATGCGACCAAATTCTGTGTAAATGCGACCGGATTCTGTGTACATGCGACCGGATTCTGTGTACATGCGACCAAATTCTGTGTACATGCGACCGGATTCTGTGTACATGCGACCGAATTCTGTGTAAATGCGACCGAATTCTGTGTAAATGCGACCAAATTCTGTGTACATGCGACCGGATTCTGTGTAAATGCGACCGAATTCTGTGTAAATGCGACCGAATTCTGTGTAAATGCGACCGGATTCTGTGTACATGCGACCAAATTCTGTGTACATGCGACCAAATTCTGTGTACATGCGACCGAATTCTGTGTAAATGTGACTAAATTCTGTGTAAATGCGACCGGATTCTGTGTAAATGTGACCGGATTCTGTGTAAATGCGACCGAATTCTGTGTAAATGCGACCGGATTCTGTGTAAATGCGACCGGATTCTGTGTAAATGCGACCGGATTCTGTGTACATGCGACTAAATTCTCTGTATTACAGATATTCATTAAAAATATTGAGATTTTAGAAGTTGCTTCCACGTTTTTGTTGCACATTTGAATCTTTGAAATCCAGCAGCAGTAGAAGTGAGCACAGGGAGCAGGAGAGAAGAAAATATTCACAACAGTTTCATTTTCACCGCATAAACTATGAATATTAATAAAGATATTAGTGAAATTTAACCTTCATATATGAAAATATGCTGAGTTTTTTTTCTCACGTTGAATTTTGCGTCTGTTTGAAGAACAATATCTGGAAATATTAAAGATAAAAACCTGAGTTGTTCTGATTTCTCATCATGATACTGATTCAGAATCTGAAATATTGGACAGTAGATCAAATCATGTTAGTTAAAATATGTTACAAATAATGAAAGTATTGATAAAGCAGACGTCAACTAGTGACATCTTCTGTCACGATAACACAAACTAAACACACAGAATACTTTAATAGGAAATATTTGGTCAGAAAATGGAAAACTGTCATTTTCGCTGCACTGATTGAGCAGACACCAAAACAAAAGGCATCTTGTAAAATACTGTGTTTTTAGGGTAAAATTTTTATAAATATCTCCATAAATATTCACTCTATGTTCTAAAAGGTTGAAACAATGCTTTGAGCTGGAACAAACCACTTACAATGTAATAACACGCATATATTTTGATAAACTGACATTCTGTAGAAAGCTGTTCCACTCTGACATGAAAGAGGCTTAAAATGTAAAAACAAATTGAACTGATCAAGATTGAAGGTTTTCTGTTTTATATATGAAGTGAAAATATCAGAAATATCATTTTAAATGTTCACAGTTTATGAGAGGAAACTTTCTGTTCATCTGAGTGGAGCTGAGATGGAATAACCCAATCAGAACGTCGTGTTTTAAGGAGTGCTGCCCGTTAAATCAGACGCACCGTGACCAGGTCCAACGGCGACTGTCCTTCCTGGTTCCGGAGCGACGGGTCGGCGCCGTGAGCCAATAGGAGCGCACACAGCTGCGTCCGGCCCTTCTGGGCGGCTTCGTGCAGCGGCGTGAACGCCCACTTATCGGTGGCGTTGACGCAGGCGTCGTATTTGATGAGCAGCGCCGCCACGTCCACATGCTGCCGAAACGAGACCACAGGAAATGAGGTCGTTAGTTAACGAGAGACTCATTTAACGAGTAAATTAATCATGGACGTCCTCATCCACACAGCAGGGGGCGCTGCAGGGGGAGCTCACTGAGGCACAGCTACATGTTTGCATTCTAAAAACATGTTTTTGTTGTGAGACTTTCCAGATACAGCATCCACAGTTGATACAAAATAAACAAGCGCCATCCACTGGCGGCCACAAAAATGACAACAAAAACAGTAGGATTAGAAAGTGTGCATCAGCCTGTAAGATCTAAATTCTCTATTATTTACAAGCAGCTTAGTTCAAACAGTGTTCACTGAGGTGTTTTGCTCCTCTCACCCCGTAGGAGGCAGCGTTGTGCAGAGGAATCAGGCCTCCTTTGTCCTGAGAGTTCACCTCGGCTCCGTGCTGCAGCAGAAACTCGGCCACCTCCAGGTTGTTGTAACCGGCTGAAGCACGGAAACACAAGAAACGGCAGAAAAACAAACACTTTATCCTGATGAAAGCTGCAAACACAACCACTGGAAGTACTGTGTTTATCTACCTGTCCTGTTCAGGTGTGTGTCCAGGTACTTGTTAAGATGTGTTAATTACACGTTCAGGTGTGTCGTTCACCTGCCAGCTGTGTGGCTTACCTGCCAGCTGTGTGGCTTACCTGCCAGGTGTGTGGCTTACCTGCCAGGTGTGTGGCTCACCTGCCAGCTGTGTGGCTCACCTGCCAACTGTGTGGCTTACCTGCCAGGTGTGTGGCTTACCTGCCAGGTGTGTGGTTTACCTGCCAGGTGTGTGGCTTACCTGCCAGCTGTGTGGCTTACCTGCCAGGTGTGTGGCTTACCTGCCAGCTGTGTGGCTTACCTGCCAGCTGTGTGGCTTACCTGCCAGGTGTGTGGCTTACCTGCCAGGTGTGTGGCTTACCTGCCAGGTGTGTGGCTTACCTGCCAGGTGTGTCATTCACCTGCCAGGTGTGTGGCTTACCTGCCAGGTGTGTGGCTTACCTGCCAGCTGTGTGGCTTACCTGCCAGGTGTGTGGTTTACCTGCCAGGTGTGTGGCTTACCTGCCAGCTGTGTGGCTTACCTGCCAGCTGTGTGGCTTACCTGCCAGGTGTGTGGTTTACCTGCCAGGTGTGTGGCTTACCTGCCAGGTGTGTGGCTTACCTGCCAGGTGTGTGGCTTACCTGCCAGCTGTGTGGCTTACCTGCCAGGTGTGTGGCTTACCTGCCAGGTGTGTGGCTTACCTGCCAGGTGTGTCATTCACCTGCCAGGTGTGTGGCTTACCTGCCAGGTGTGTGGCTTACCTGCCAGCTGTGTGGCTTACCTGCCAGGTGTGTGGTTTACCTGCCAGGTGTGTGGCTTACCTGCCAGCTGTGTGGCTTACCTGCCAGCTGTGTGGCTTACCTGCCAGGTGTGTGGTTTACCTGCCAGCTGTGTGGCTTACCTGCCAGGTGTGTGGTTTACCTGCCAGGTGTGTGGCTTACCTGCCAGGTGTGTGGCTTACCTGCCAGCTGTGTGGCTTACCTGCCAGGTGTGTGGTTTACCTGCCAGGTGTGTGGCTTACCTGCCAGGTGTAGTGGTGTGGAGTGTCTCCCCTGAGTGTCTCTACAGTTGACGTTGTCTTGTGTGCACAGTTTCTTCACTCTGGCCAGGCAGCCTTTCTTGGCAGCGTCCAGCAGGGCGGCGTCGCCTCGCAGCAGGTCCTGGATGTCCGTGTCGGCGTCCTTCACCAGATCCAGAGGAGTGTTACCGTCCCGGTTCTTCCGGGTCGGGTCGGCGCCGTGCTGGAGGAAGGAAAGAACCAAGAACTTTAGTGGGCACATTTTCTGGATAAGACCAACCTTAGATTCTTCTTTTAAATTTGTTGACCTTTAACATGAACAAAAAGCAGCTGGAGAACTGAAGTTGTAGAAAGTCGTATTAATCTAATGTTCTCAGTTTTATGGCCTCCTAACGTCTCGAGTGATTCTGATCGACTACAGCTGCTGACTCCTCTGATCAGTTTAAATAGAACCATTAGATCCACTTATTAGACTCAAACACTACAGGGGGAAAGTCTGAGGAGCTCAACAAAGATCTGAAGAAGAAAATCATTGACTGGAACTCAAAAGCTCCACTCATCACATGGACAAAGAAAAGGTTCCGGAGGAACGTTCTGAGGTCAGATGGAACAAAACCTGAAGGTGAGGCCTTTAACCCCAAGAACACCAAACCTACCAGCAAGCATGGAGGTGGCAGTATCATGCTCTGGGGCTTTCTAGAAGAACTTCTGGACTGGTTTCAGACTGGATGGTGGACTGGTTCTGGACTTTTTTGGGACTGGTTCATGTTTGGTTCCAGTCTTGTTTCTCCTGGTTCTGGTTCTGGATGTAGTTTAAAGTTGGTTTAGGATGTATTTTACTCTGGTTTCAGATGGTCTTGGGCGGGTCGTTTTTTTAGGAGTTGTTTAGGTTTGGCTTTGGTTCTGGTGTTGTCCTGGTTTTAGACCTTTTTCAGGACTGGTTGCAGACTGTTTCTAGAACTGGTTGAAGTTTTAATTTAAGACTGTCTTGGGTGGGTCTTTTTTTTGACCCCAAAAACACCAAACCTACTACCAAGCATGGAGGTGGCAGCATCATGCTCTGTGGAACTGGAGCTTTCCACAAAGTAAATTGAACAATAGAGAAGGAGGATCACCTCCAAGTTCTTCAGGAAAACCTAAAACCATCAGCAGAAGGTTGATGTTGGACACAGCTGGATGTTTCAACAAGACAATGAACCCAAACACACATCAGACGTGGTAAAGAAATGGTTCCATCAGGATGGAATGAAGGTTCGAGACTGGTCTCCCCAAAGTCCTGACTGAAACCCATCAAGAACCAGAATTGGTGCCATTCCACTAAATCTGTGGCCTTTCTGACCCAGACTTGAGTCAGTTAAATTGATAGTGTAATGATACCGCCACCTCCATGCCTGATGGCAGGTATAGTGTTCAGAGGAGTCAAAGATAAACCAGAAGAACTGAACTGAGGTGGAAATGGACAAATTTAACCAAATACTATCATTTCTGTTTGTATATTTATGACACAGCAGATTTTGTCATATTTCTAGAAGATTATTAATAAATAAAGACAGAACCAAATAACAGGACCTGGGTTCTTCACGGTGGACCCGCTGGTGTTTGTACCTGCAGCAGGAGTTTACAGATGTCGTATTTTCCTTTGGCGGCGGCTTCGTGGAGAGGCGTGAACTTCCAGAGGTCGGCCACGTTGACGACGGCGCCGTGGAGAACCAACAGTTCTGCAACCTCATGGTGACCGTATGAACAGGCGTTATGGAGCGGAACCAGACCTCTGAGGAGGAGGAACATGGAGGGAAGTCTTTGAGAAACTTCACTTCAGCTCAGCACAGTTTAAGTTCCTCACCCTTTGTCTTTGTATCTACATCACAGTTTGGTGTTTTGAGTCAGATTTGGTCGTTTTGCGTGTTGTTATGGTGACTTCACATCATTTTGGTTTAAATTTGGTTGTTTTATGTCTGATTGTGGGGATTTTGTGCCACAGTTTGGTAATTTTACATCACAGTTTGGGGTTTTGTATCAGATTTTACTCTTTTTTGTCAAATTTGGTGGTTTTATGTCTCTGCAGTCATTTTTCTGTCAGATTGTTTTTGTTTTTGTTTCACATTTTCGTCCTTGGTCAGATTTGATTGTTTTATGTCTTTGTGGTCATTTTGTGTCACAGTTTGGTCATTTTGTCTCCAATTTAGGTAGTTTTGTGTCAAATTTGTGTGCTATATGTCTTTGTATGGTGATTTCACGTCACATTTTCATCATTCTGTGTCAAATTTGCTCGTTTTGTTTCCAGTTTTGGTGCTTTTACGTCAAATTTGGTTGTTTTACATGTCTTTGTGGTCATTTTACACCACAGTTTGGTGTCTAATGTCAGATTTTGGTCCTTTTATGATAAATTTGGTTGTTTTCCGGCTCTTTGTGGTCATTTTGTGTCACAGTTTGATGTTTTGTGTCAGATTTGGTCATGTTGTGTCAGATTTTGTTCCTTTAATGTCGAATTTGGCTGTTTTACGTCTTGTATTGATCACTTCGCATCACATTTTGGTCGTTTTGTGTCTAATTTGGTGGTTTCCGTCTCTTTATGGTCATTTCACTTCACATTTTCATCATTTTGTGTCAAATTTGTCCATTTTATGTCTCTTTGCGGTCATTTGAAGTCACAGTTTGGTGTTTTGTGACAGATTTTAGTCGTTTTATGTCAGATTGGTGTGTGTCCAGTTTTGGTGCTTTTATGTCAAAGCTGATCTGAAATAATAACGTGGTTCTCCTTCAACCCTCTGAAGTCCAAGCAGCAGCTTCTGGACCTTATTGTGTCCAGAATGATTGAGAAAGTTCCTGAAATGACGTCATTATTCTGTCAGGAAGCTCCTCACCCTTTGTCTTTGGCGTGGACGTCGGCTCCGTGTTGCAGCAGGAACTGGACCACGGCCAGGCGGTTGTAACCGGCGGCGAAATGCAGCGGCGTCGACTGTCGACCCTCAACGTCCCGACAGTTAACGTTCTGCAGCGAGCATAGCTTCTGTAAACAAAGAGAGAGGAAGAAAGAGGGAATTCATGTGGCAAGTTGGGTTGTTTTACGACTTTTTGTGTCAGATTTAGTTCCTTTAATGTCAAATTTGGTTACTTTCTGTCTTTTTGTGGTCATTTTGTGCCAGATTTGGCTTTTATTCGTCTCTTTGTGGTTGTTTTGGGTCACAGTTTGGTGGTACGTTTTTTGCAGTAATTTTGCATCACTTTTTCACCATTTTGTGTTAAATTAGCTTGGGTTTTATGTATTTGTGTCCATTTTGTGCAACATTTCGGTGAATCTTACGTCTTCTTGTGGTCATTTTGCATCACATTTTAGTCATATTATGTCAAATTTGGTTGTTGTACATCTTTTTATGGTCATTTTGCATCACATTTTCCTCATTTTGTGTCACAGTTTGGTCATTTTGTCTCTGATTGTGGTAGTTTTGCGTCAAATTTGGTTGTATTACATCTTTTTTTGGTCACTTCACGTCACAGTTTGATGTTTTGTGTCACAGTATAGTCATTTTGTGTCAAAAATGGTTGTTTTACGTCTCTTTGTGGTTGTTTTGTGTCATATTTTCGTTGTTTTGTGCTACACGTTTCTCGGCAGATTTGCTTATAAAAAATGTTTTAATTTGAGAAGTTCAAGAGCTAAAAGTCAAAGCTGTTCTGAAATAAATCAACACATTTTGGTAAAGAAATGAAAAAACCATCCAGAAGGTTTCATGACTCTACCTTCACCGTTTCCAGATCTCCAGATTTAGAGGCTTCCAGCAGCTGCCGGTCGACTTCAGAGTTCCCGATCAGGACTCCTTCTGCTGGGGGACGAACAGACATCGGCACAAAACACAAACACTGATCCATAAAACACAGACAGGAATCTGGAGAGAAGTTTAATCCAGAACTACAGACTACAGATGGAAATTAGCTTGAAGCTAAATCTGGTGCAGCCATCTTTTTAATGTAACTGCACGCTGTCCTATTTCAAATAAACTTGAAAGAAAGAACTCTACATCCATTCATCCATCCATCCTCTATACACCGCTTTATCCTCACTAGGGTCATGTGGGATGCTGGAGTCTATCCCAGCTGACTCGGGTGAAGGCAGGGGACACCCTGGACAGGTCACCAGTCTGTCACAGGGCTACATATACAGACACACAATCACACTCACATTCACACCTACGGACAATTTAGAGTAACCAATTAACCTCAGCATGTTTTTGGACTGTGGGAGGAAGCCGGAGTACCCGGAGAAAACCCACGCATGCACAGGGAGAACATGCAAACTCCATGCAGAAAGATCCCAGGCCCAGGCCGGGATTTGAACCGGGGATCTTCTTGCTGCAAGGCCAAAGTGCTAACCACTACTACACTGAGCAGCCCCAGAACTCTACATGTGGGTCTTCAAATCAAAATGTTCTGTCTGACCTCTTTACAGAACAAAATATGAAATTTAGCGTCAAACATCATATTTAGTAAAAACCCCCAGTCTCTCTCTGGTCATTGTGTCATAGTTTGGTGTTTCATGTAAGATTTTGATCCGTTTATGTCAAATGTGGTTGTTTACGCCTCTCTGTGGTCGTTTTGCAAAACGTATTAGTCATTTTGGGTTAAATTTGGTTGTTTTATGTCCGTTTGTGGTAATTTTATGTCACATTTTGGTGTTTCTTGTAAGATTTTGGTCCTTTTATGCCAAATTTGGTAGTTTTACATCTTTTTGTGGTCATTTTGCATCACAGTTTGGTCATTTTATGTTAGATTTGGTTGTTTGTCTGTGGTTGTTTTACATCACATTTTAGTTTTTATAACTCACAGCTAAGTGTTTTCTGCTCAAATCTAGTCATTTTGTGTCAAATTTGGTCGTTTTACGTCTTTCTGTGGTAATTTTGCGTCACATTTTGGTCATTTTAGGTCAAATTTGGTTGTTTCATGTCCATTTGTGGTTGATTTGTGCCAAAATTTAGTCATTTGATGTCAAACTTGGCTGTTTCACATCACATTTTGGTCTTTTTAAGTTCACAGTTAGGTGTTTGGTGCCAAAGTTTTGTCATTTTGTGTCAAATGTGGTTGTTTTGTGTCATAGTTTGGTGTTTCATGTAAGATTCTGATCCTTTAGTGTCACATTTTGCTCTCTTACATCTCTTTGCATAAAGGCTTTGTCCACATAAACACCACCTTCCTTCAGAGTCTGACAGGTTAAATCAGCACCAGTGATTACTGGGATGCACCTTGCAGCATCTCCTGCACGCTCTCGTTGCCCAGCTGCGACGGCGAGAACCCCTGCAGCGACGTGAGCGTTGGGTCGCAGCCGGCGGTCAGCAGCAGGCGGCAGGTCTGCAGGTGACCGGCGTGGGCGGCCCGGTGCAGCGGCGTCTGGCCCAGGTGGTCGACGGCGTTCACCTGCAGCGAGGCCACAGGTGAGCTCAGCCCCAGGGCGTTAGCGCTGCTGCTAATGCGTCTGTCCATGCTCACCTTGGCTTCGTGCTTCACCAGCACCTCGATCACGTCGTTGTGGGCTTTCTCTGACGCCAGGTGGAGGGGGGTCAGCAGGCTGAGGCCACAGTGACATCACAGTGACATCACAAACACAGTGACATCACAAACACAGTGACATCACAGTGACATCACAAACACAGGGTCAGTTCACTGATACAGCACGTTAAAGCGCTGCATAACGCCTGAATCTAACAAAGCAGGTTCAGGTTTTACATCCTTGTTTCTGTTTTCTTTCGTTTATCTGTAAATAAACTCACTCTTTGGTTTTCTCGTTGATGTCGGCTCCTTTCCTCAGCAGAAGTTCACAAACTTGTTTCCTCTTCGGGTACGGGGACGCCGACGCACAATGCTGACGACAAAAACACACGATCTGTGTAAATATCAACATTATACATGTGGTTTTACAGATTCTGGACCTTTGACTCAACGTTTGTCCAAAATGACTAAAAAATGTCCACAATAAGCTTAAATGTTTCAAAGCTACAGTAAGTGTCTTAAAATGACTTCAAATTTCTCCATAATGACTAAAAAGGTTTCTGAAATTACTTAAAATGTGTCCAAATGATTGTAAATTTCTGCAGAATTACAATAAAAAGTCCAAAATGACATAAAACCTTTTCAAAATTACAGTAGTGTCAAAAATCACTTAAGTGTCCAAAATGCCTTCAAAGTTGCAATAAAGTGCACAAAAAACTTAAAACATCTCCAAAACGACTAAAAAAGTGTCTGAAATGACCTCAATCTTCTTCAAAATTACATTGTGTCCAAACTGACTTAAAGTGTCTGAAATGTCTTAAATGAAATGAAATGACTCAAATTGTTTTCAGAATGACCTAACACATCGTATAAATGAAATAAAGTGTCCTAAATAACTTGAAATTTGTCAGAAATGGCTTAAAACTATTCTAAAATGACTTAAAAAAGTGTCTAAAATGACAAAAAAATATCTGGTATGACTTAAACTTGATCACAAATTACCTAAAACGTGTTCTTAGTTCCAATAAAGTGCCTAAATGGCTTAAGATTTGTTCAAAACACCTAAAAAAGTGTCCAAAATGACCTAAAGCTTCTTCCAAATTACACTAAAGTGTCCAAAATGATTAAAACTTCTCCAAAATGACTAAACAAGTGCCAAAAATAACATAAAATTGACCCAAAATGACTTAAAACACTTCTAAAAAAACTAAAAACCATTTGAAGCGCAGTTTCTTTCACATGCTCAGGACCAACAGGAAGTTGAAAATCCAACAAGTCTTTATGTTTCTACAGTTTCCTGCTGTGATAAATGGTGACATTTTTGGATTTTTAAAAAAAAAGAAAAGTCGTCTTTTGAGATCAGCAGCAGGTTTTGGGCTCCGGAGGATTAAATAAATGGAAGACGTAGAAGCAGGCGTCTCACCAGCGCCGTCTCCTGACTCAGAGGGTGCTTGAAGCTGACGGTTTCTGGGCTCAGATGCTTCTTGACTTGAAGCAGGTCGGCCTCCCTGGACGCCTGCAGCAGACTGTGGCCTCTGAACTCATCTGACCAGAGAGGATCAGAAAACACGTTTAGAAGTCGTATAAAAGCAGCGTGTGGTGATGTTTCCTGACGGGACGTACAGGCCAGCCGCTCCTTCAGCTGGGGGGTCGGAGCCAGGTCCACCGAGCTTTTATTGTGACAGTTCAGGAAGGAGGGATCAGCGCCAAAGCTCAGCAGCAGAGAGCACACCTGTACGGACACACGGGTAAAAACAACACTCTTCAAACACCAAACAGGAGCCAGGACTCTCAGGTTTATTGTCTATTTTATGCGTCTTTTAAAATCAAAGCCCAAAACTGCAGCTTCTGCATTCAACCACCCTACTATTTAATTTAACGTGCCGGAACGCCACCTGGTGGTAAAATTACAATAAAACAGCCAAAAACAACTAATTAATTTGGGTAAAACGTCCTGCTCCTTTCAGTCAGACTGAAAATTAATGGGTTTGCTCACAGGAAATGACTTAAAACTTCTCCAAAAATGACAAAAAATTTGTCTGAAATGACTTAAAATTTGCCCAAAATGAGTGAAAAAGGATGTGACATGACTTAAAATTGATCAAAACTGATCTAAAATGTCTTCCAAACTACAATAAAGTGTCGAAAACGATGAAAACTTTGTCCAAAATTACCTAAAGCTTCTTCAAAATGACAATAAAGTGTGTGAAATGACTTAAAATTTGCCCCAAAATAACTCAAAAAGAATCTGACATTACTTTAAATCTGACAAAAATGACCTAAAACACCTTCCAAATTACAATAACGTGTCAAAATAATCTAAGATTTGTCCAAAAAGACAAGAAATTTGTCCAGAATGACCTAAAGCTTCTTCAAAATTACAATTAAGCATCTAAAGTGACTTAAAATTGATCCAAAATGACCTAAAACATCTTCCAAATTACAGTGAAGTGTCCAAAACGATAAAAAAAACTGTTCAACATGACCTAAAACGCCTTCAAAATTACAATAAAGTGTCAAAATGGCTTAAGATTTGACTTAAGATTTGTCCAAAACACTACAGACTCAGTAATGGAGGATAGAGTAGGATGAAATAAAGCAGAAACAGCCTTTAAATTCTGTAAAATAAATAAACTTTTACCTCCACACGGTTCTTGGAAGCAGCTTCATGCAGAGGAGTGAACTGCCACAGATCCATGGCATTAACACAGGCTCCATGCTGCACAGGGAAGCAAATCCATATATAAAACAATATAATACAATAAATATAACAATATAATAGAAACAGACCTTGACCAGCAGCTCAGTGACCTCGTAGTGTCCGTATGAACAGGCGTTATGAAGAGGAACCAGATCCCTGAACACACAAAAAACAAACCCTGATTAAGATCAGATCAAACCCGATCAATCCGGAAGGAATTCTTGTTCCAGTCGTACCCCTTGTCCTTGGCGTGAACGTCGGCTCCGTGTTGCAGCAGCAGCTGAACGGTCTTAACTCGGTTGTAACCGGCTGCCAGGTGTAACGGCGTCGACTGAAACAACGACAACAACCATCAGCACACTGAAAACACTGGAAACACACGCCAGCCTTCATCCATAACCATCAATAATATCAACAATTAAAGCTTAACGACACCAACCACTAACTACTGATTCTCAGCTCAGACCCACCTTTCACCAGTTCTAACCCACCCATCAACAATTTAAAAAGTAATTCTGGTTTTCTGTCCATCATCAGTGACTTTCAGCTCACATTTCACCCGTTCATCCATTATTTCTAATCGATCACGACTAGAAGAGCTTCAGTTCTTTAACCCCATCATAATTACTACTTCCAGCATTAATTAGTTATTTCAAAATTGCTTTAAATTCTGTATTTCACTCATTTATCCATTACTTTAAACTACGTAATGAGCAATTTGTCCCTTATTCTAAACTTTGTATTTTAAAAAGTCAGCAATTATTTTAAACCACATATTTCAATTATTGATCCATTACATTAAACTATATATTTCATTAATTCATTCACTATTTTAAACAATTTCAGCCATTTATTCTTTATTTTCAAATATATAATTCAATCACATATCCATATATTTAAATTATTTGCAAATAATTTTTAATTACACATTTAACTATTTTGCCCTTATTTTTAACTGCATATTTCAATAATTTGTTGTATATTTTAAACTAAACATTTCACCCGTTTTTTAATTACTTATACAAAATAAATCAAACATTTTCTCCTAATTTTAAATGACATATTCATTTATTACTTTACACTAAATAATTCAGTCATTTATCAAGTATTTTAAACTAGATATTTCAATTATGTATTTCAATTATTTATCCATTATTTGAATTATATATTTCATCCATTTTCAATTTACTTTTAAGTAAATATCTCAATCATTTATTCATTATTTTAAACTATATATTCCAATCATTCATCAATTAGTTTAAACTACATTTTTCAACCATTTAAATTATTATTATTTATTTAAATCTTGTCCTTTTATATGCAGAGTTTAATGAAATATAGCCAGATAAAGTGATAAAAACCTTTCGCCCGTCGCTGGCGTGACAGTTAACGTTGAGCGGCGTCAGCAGAGCCATCAGCTTCTCCTCGTTTCCACTCCTGATTCACAACAACATCCACAACCTTCATTACAGAACAGTCGTTATTCCATTACTAAACAAGCAGCTGTTCAGAGAGCTGCTTCTATCTGAGAAATGGTCCAAAAAATTACATCTGAGGAGCTGAAACTCAAGAGATTTGGCTCTCTCTGCTTGAAAAAAAATTATCTGTAATAATATCAGATCATTTAGAATCTGGTAAAACAGTACACAACAGAATCCACATTGAATTTACTTCATCAGCCGTTCACCCGGTACTTTACCTCGCACTCTCCAGAAGCTCATCTTTTCTGTATTCGCCTAAAAAACAAGAAAAACCGAACAAACTGTGTCGATAATCAAATCTTACATCTTTTCTTTTCCAAGTTTTAACCTGAACCATGTACAAAAATAAAGCAATAATCTGATGAAAACACAAACAGTGAAAGAAACATCAGTTATTAGACACCAAACAAACAGTTATACTCTTTACAGACACTGAACTCTTAAATCACGCAGTAATTACAAACCTAATGTAATGCTATACACTTTCAATTGTTAGCTAACATTTTCAACTGTTAGCTATGCTGTCAGCTAATGAGTAAAACTGTTAGCTATATAATTAGCTAATGAGTTCAACTGTTAGCCGTGTTGTTAGCTAACATTTTCAACTGTTAGCTATGCTGTCAGCTAATGAGTAAAACTGTTAGCTATATAATTAGCTAATGAGTTCAACTGTTAGCCGTGTTGTTAGCTAACATTGTCAACTGTTAGCTATACTGTTAGCTAATGAGTTAAACTGTTAGCTGTATTGTTAGCTAATATTTTCAACTGTTAGCTATACTGTTAGCTAATGAGTTCAACTGTTAGCTATACTGTTAGCTAATGAGTTCCACTGTTAGCCATGTTGTTAGTTAATGAGTTCAACTGTTATCAATATAATTAGCTAATGAGTTAAACTGTTAGCCGTATTGTTAGCTAACATTTTCAACTGTTAGCTATACTGTTTGCTAATGAGTTCAACTGTTAGCCATGTTGTTAGTTAATGAGTTCAACTGTTATCCATATTATTAGCTAATGAGTTAAACTGTTAGCCGTAGTGTTAGCTAACATTTTCAACTGTTAGCTAACAGTTTCAGCAAGTAGCTTAAAAGTTAGCAGAGAATTTAATGATTCTTGGCCACCTGTTTTCTTAAAATTCAAACTGCTAGCCATACAGTTAGCTAAAAATTTAAACTGTTAGTCAAATTATTAATACACCATATAAACTGCTAGCTAAACTGTTGGCTAACAATTTCAAATGATAGTCATACAATTAGCTGACAATTTTAACTGTAAATCAAACTGTTACTTGACAGTTTATAATGTTAACCTTATTGTTAGGAAATAATTTCTGATTGCCTATTAACACTTTAAACAGGCTTTTTTCCTATAAAAATGCATTATTTCTAATTATCTAATGTAACACAAAGTACAGCTTGTTATGTTTTATTAATGAACCATAAAGTCAAATGGAACCAAAATATCAGTGGGTGCTGCAAACGAAAAGCTTCACAATATTAAAAATCTGTGACGAGCTGCAGTGCTTTAGAAAATCAGTGCAATTTTATAACTGCAAAGCCAATATATAAGTTATTTCCGTTAAAACCAGGGAGAAGAATGCCTTATTTTAGACAACAGGTAACGTTGGAGCTGCTCACCTGTTAGGACGGCTTTGGCCGAAGGTTCTGCCAGATCCAGAGCCGTCCGACCGTCGGTGTTCCTGATGGTTGGCTCGGCACCGTGCTGCAGCAACACTACACAAACAAAACACAAACACAAACATAAATACATGTTAGGGTCCTGCTCCGGCCCCTGGCCTTCTTCCCCCTTTCTCCTTTGGTTCCTGATCCGTTTCATTGGTTTGACCTGTCTTTTTGGCTCCCTCTGTCTGTCACCTCTCCCTCATGTCTTTCACTCTCCCTGCTCTCTACCTGCTGATTCCTGCAGTAATCAGCTGAACTCGACTCACCTGTTCTCCACCTCACCTCCAGCTATTTAGGCTCTGTGTTTGCATTCACTCCCTGCTGGATCATTGACCCACATGCCTTCAGAAACTCACTTTCTGCCATGGATTCTGTATTCTCTCTGGATTTGCTTCCCCACTTTTTGGACTCCGTTTCCCCCCTCCTGGATTTCCCTCACATGGACTCAGTTCTTCTGGATTCTGGTCAGCCCTGCTTCAGTCACCAGTCCGTAGTCCCTGTCTCGTCTTCATTTGCCCCGGGTTTCCTCAGCCTGTTTTTCTCTCTGTATTCAGATCCCCCTGCTTGTGAGTACTCCTCCTTGGCTTAGTTTTAATTCCGTTTAGTTTGTGAGCTTCTGTTTTGTTGAATTCATAGTCTTTGTTTGTAGTAGTTTGGTTTACTTTTGTCCCCCCCATTCATGTACTGTTTTAGTTATCTGGTTATAAAACTCTGTCCTTATTCCACCGGTCTGTCAGTCTCTGTGTCTGCCCCCCTCCCCCGTAACAACACAAATGTAATTACATACACAAACAACACAACCACAAAAGAGTCCTAAATCAGGCATTAAGCTGCTTCTGTGAAGCTCTGAACTGTATTTGTGCAGAAATACAACAAAATATTGTGGTTTAACTTCTGATTCATTAGATATGGTAGATTAGTAAAAAAAAATGACACTAAATGTCATAAAAATTGTGAGTCGTGATGCACAATGAATAAAATGAACAAACTACATCCAACTACATGGAGCTGTCAGCAGCTAAAAGGAGCAGCTGTTTTATTACATTTCCATTCATTAAGCTCATTAACAGCTACTTTATCGTGTTTTAATTAAACGTTGTGAATCCTGCAGCATTTAAAAGAGCTGATTAGTGAATTTAGCCCCATATTCTGTCCAGAATCATTAACTTTAACCATGATTTAAGGTCCCATTCCACTGCCGGCAGGTTTTTGCTGTTTTTCCTACCGATGCACACGTCGATCTTGCCCTTGATCGCCGCCTCGTGGAGGGGAGTGTAGTTCCAGTTGTCTCTGGCATTGGTGTCCGCCCCGTGACGAAGCAACAAACTCACCACCTGGACAAAAACAAGACACAGCGCCGCAAAACGCTTTAAAGTTTAACCGTCTGAACCACCAAAAGGTGTTTATCTGTAAAAATGTGATGTTTATCAGTAAAAACACAAAGAATCTTTCCTTTCTGACCCTCCTCGAACCAGTAACCTGTCAGAAAACTTCTTCAAAATCTAAATATTCAACCAAATTCACTTTGTCTCACACATCTATTTTAAAAAATTGCAAACAATAATCCAAATTCTAAAAAAAAAAAAAAAAAAAAATCTGTGCTGCCAGATGTGTGAAACTACCTCCAGAAAGAACAGCTCTGAGAGCGGTATCAACCTGAACATCTGTTGGCTCGAGACATGAATAAAAATGAGCAAATATTACAATAAAATGTTAGAAAAATACTCCAAGAGTGAAACTTTTACTTCTCAGGAACCCGCAGAGGTGATGTACCAAAATGTTGTTGGGTTTTTCATGTGAAAAAAAAAAAAATGCACTCATCACAACTGATTCTCCAGATCATCCCACTCCACCTCTGTGCTTCACCGTCAGGATCATGCATTCAGTGTGGTAGTCCTGACCAAAAATGACTGATTCAGCTCAAAGACATGACGCAAAATGACAAAAATGAGACAACACAAGTAAGACAAAATATCACAAATGAGACAGAAAATGACAAAAAGACACAGGAAACAACACGAACGAGAGACTAAACAACAGAAATGAGTCACACAACAACACAAGACGAAAAAGCAAAGACGAGACAAAATTACATGAATGAGACAAAAAATAACACACAAAGTAACACAACTGAGACAAAAAATGGCAAAGATGAGACATAAAATGACTGTCAGGATCATGCATTCACTGTGGTAGTCCTGGCCAAAAAATGACTGATTCAGCTGTGAGCAACACACAGAACATGACAAAGAAGAGACGCAAAATGACAACAATGAGACACAAAACAATGAAACTGACACACAGCCCAACACAAACAAGGCAAAAAATGGCAAAGATGAGACACAAAATTACACAAATTTGACACAAAACAACAAAAGAGTCAGCAGAGGCTGTAAAAATGTAAATAGTTCTCCATTTGTTGGACGTGTTGGTTCCTGGTCGATTTTATTTTTGTAAAATAATCGTAAAAGGTTTTCTTGTTCTCTGCTTTCCATCATTGTAACTATTAGGGCTGGCCCGAATCGTGGTTTCTGGCCTCCAAATATTCGGGCCCTATTAAAGACGAATATCCGAATATTTGCGGGTTGTGGCGGAGATGGCCCGAATATTCGGATCCGTTCGTCTGGTCTCCCGGGTCCAAATTTTGCCTTCGTTTTGTCTTCAGTTAAACTGAAGAATTCCCAAACAGTGGAGGTGTTCAGCATCTTGTCTTGTGTTTATGCAACAAAGTGAAGCGTGACGTCAGAGTCAGCAGTAACCCGGACATTCAGGTGGTAAGAAACACGAATGGAGGAGCCGAGATGAGCCGAACACGACGGGATGAGCCGAAGTGGACCGAAGGCGAAGGGAAGAACTCAGAATATTTTCGTCTGGGGGGAGGAAGGGGTGATCACACAGACAAATGTGTATATGTTTATGTGATCACACAACGGGATGAGCTGATATGAGCTGATATGGGCCGAAGGCAGAGGGAAGACAGTAACACCGCATATTCTTTCTGCCCGGTAACGTCCGACGCAGGGGGATATTCGGATACCAAAATTAATATCCGGATAGCGCCGTAACGAACGAATATTCGGATATTCGGGATATGAGTCATTCCATGTCAATTCAACAAATGCTTGTTGCACCACTTTCTCAGATCCTCCCAAAATTTTTTTGGGCTTTATTTGGGTAATTTTATGAACAAATGCAAAGTATTATGGTTATAAACATACAGTATAAGCAGTAATGATCTAATCTAATACCCATAGTCAGTCCAAACTTAATCCTCGCCTATGATTTTAGGGTTTTAAACTACTAAAAAAGCAATTTATACTCCTTTTACATGGTCAGAATTTTTTCCCCTTCCAAAACTTTTACCCTTCTGGTGAGAAAAGTATAGAAATGAATGAAAATAAAAAAATACTGGACTGTGGAATTTCCCAAAATATCCTTATTATTTCATGGGCGACTTTATTTTGGGTTTTTCATGCCTCTATTTTAGGACTTATTCTTGTGAAAAGACATTGAAAGAATGAATTTTCTTCTTTACTAATGAAAGTTGCATAAGGTAAAAGTTTTAAAACATTAAAATAAAGCTTATTTATTGATTTATAGGCTGTTGAACTCAGGTGTAGACCCAAAATAGCCTAACTTTAGGCATTAAAAAGTGCATGTGGGATACATGGTACGCGGTTCAAATTTTTTTGGAGGAACTAGTATGTGTGAAGTATGTGTGAACTTACTTTCATATTTGTTTCTTGTGCCAAAGATGAGCAACTGCTGAATCAATTTACTATATATTTTGATCCTCGTTTTTGTTTTTAGGAACCATTTACATGACCAACTAAAGATGAAAGATGAATCTGAAGCATCAGCATCGTAGTATAAGTTACAAAGGGCATATCTGAAGTTAATTATTATATAGACATTGTTTTTTCTTTCATACAGTAACTGAATAAGAAGAAATGGCATCACTCCCAGACTGCATTCTCAGGACAGCCTCGGTATCGTATTTGACTTATCAGCTGAATTTGAAGATTTGCAAGTGAAATTCATGCACCCAAAAGGTCCCAGCAAGAAGTTCACATGGCCTAGAAAGGATGACGTAGTGTGGGTGCCTACAGCCCACATCCTCTGTCCAATCACTGCTCCTTCAACACGCCGTGGTGGACAGTACCACATATCTGGTGCAGATGATGGCCTGATTTCAGAGAAATTCAAGCAGTTCAAAGGACAGAAATAGTGGTGTGATAAGTTGGGGACAAATTACATGTTTTACATGGGACCTAAGGCAATATAACTCATTTTAACTGCAATATATTAGTTAGAATTCCTAAAAAAACGCCTATAAAACATAGTGCATTTCTTGGTTAAATTGGCCATGAAGGATTCAAGAAACAATGTTGATACTTCAGATATCAATTATTCGGATGTTTATTGTTATACAGACAAAGTTTCATGTTTCTACTCCATGTCCCACATTGGTTTCTGTGCCAATATATGTATGGTGTTTTTCAGTCTGTTTCATAAATAGGCATCGTTTTGAGGTCTAAGGAGACTAGCTAGCTCTTGGATATTTTTAGGTTAGAGAGAACTTTTAAGGTACTTTGAGATTTTTATAACATATGAACCTTGTTACTTATTAAAATTTGTGAAAAAAATGCCTAAATTCTTGAAAAATGCCATTTTCGCCAAATTTTTAAATTGCCCTGTACCACAGAGAAATGGGTATATTCATTCCAAATTTTTTTTCCTGCTCTATTGTTAAGGTGTTTGAACCCTTCAGATCACTTGTAAGTCTATATCATCAGTCAGTTCCCAGTATTATCTTCCTAAATCAAGCCTTTCTACCTAAAATATCAATTTCCGAGTGGAAAAATAGGGATTTAAATATTTTATAACTTAGCAAATAGCAATCATATGATGTTAAAACTTTGCAAGTAATCTATTCTTATGTTGGGATAGTTAAAAAAAAGTTTGGAGATGATCAGAGGAGGTCATGCAACAAAATTTCCTCAGATTTGTTGAAATGAGATGGAATGACTCATATGCGGGTCCAGCCCTACTAACTACTGCCACAAGACATTTCTGATTCCTCAGAGCAGCAGGACTTTAAAATGAACCACAGTGAGTTAGAACGAGGCGGGAGCAGGACGAGACGCTGTGATTGGTCGGTACCTCGGCGTGGCCGAAGGAGCAGGCGTTGTGGAGGGACACCAGGCCTCCATCGTCTCGGGCCTGAACGTTGGCTCCGTTCTGGAGGAGGAACTCTACGACGTCTTTACGACCAAAACCTGGAGAACGAAGAGAGAAAAAGCCTTCGTTCATTATTCAGAATCTGTCTGAGCCCTCAGACGTCTTTGTGTCTCGCTTCGTTCCATCCCCATGAATTATTCAGGACGTTTACAGTAAAGCAGCAGAGGGAGGAAGCATGGACAGTAAAACTTTGATCAGAACAACTCTGGTTCACAGAAACAATACAAGAAAGAAAACCAACAGACTCGTTCAAATACTCACTAATGCTGCACATTTCATATAAAACCTTCTTGCATCATAATTTAATTGTGGTTTTTAAAGCCTTACCTGCTCGATGCACTTTGATTTTATTTTGGTTTTTGACATTTGTCTTTATTGCATGTCGTCTTTGCCATTTTTTCTCTTATTTCCATTGTTTTGTGTCTCGTTTGTGCTGTTTTGTGTCTCGTTTGTGTTGTTTTGTGTCTCGTTTGTGTTGTTTTGTGTCTTGCCTTTGACATTTTGTGCCTGGTTCGTGTTGTTGCTGTCCCTTTTTGTCATTTTGGGTCTTATTCGTGACATTTTGTCTTATTTGTGTTGCTTTGTGTCTCATTTCCGTTGTTTTGTGTCTCGTTTGTGCCGTTTTGTGTCTCGTTGTGTTGTTTTGTGTCTCGTTTGTGTTGTTTTGTGTCTCGCGTTGTTTTGTGTCTCGTTTGTGTTGTTTTGTGTCTCGCGTTGTTTTGTGTCTCGTTTGTGTTGTTTTGTGTCTCGCGTTGTTTTGTGTCTTGTTTGTGCTGTTTTGTGTCTCGTTTGTATTGTTTTGTGTCTCGTTTGTGTTGTTTTGTGTCTCGCGTTGTTTTGTGTCTTGTTTGTGCTGTTTTGTGTCTCGTTTGTATTGTTTTGTGTCTCGTTTGTGTTGTTTTGTGTCTCGCGTTGTTTTGTGTCTTGTTTGTGCTGTTTTGTGTCTCGTTTGTATTGTTTTGTGTCTTTTGTGTTGTTTTGTGTCTCGTTTGTGTTGTTTTGTGTCTCGCGTTGTTTTGTGTCTTGTTTGTGCTGTTTTGTGTCTCGTTTATATTGTTTTGTGTCTCGTTTGTGTTGTTTTGTGTCTCGTTTGTGCTGTTTTGTGTCTTGTTTGTGTTGTTTTGTGTCTCGTTTATATTGTTTTGTGTCTTGTTTGTATTGTTTTGTGTCTTTTGTGTTGTTTTGTGTCTCGTTTGAGTTGTTTTGTGTCTCGTTTGTGTTGTTTTGTGTCTTGCCTTTGACATTTTGTGCCTGCTTCGTGTTGTTTGCTGCCCCTTTTTGTCATTTTATCTCATATTCGTGATATTTTGTCTTATTTGTGTTGTTTTGTCTCATTTTTGTGATTTTGCATCATGTCTTTATCATTTATTGTCTTGTGTTATTTTGTGTCTTCATTTTGTCACTTCCTGTCTGTTGGTCACAGCTGAGTCAGTCATTTTCTGAGCAGGACTACACAGTGAATTCATGATCCTGACAGTGAAGCACAGGGCGTCTCTTTTTAGGCATTTTGTGTCTCGTCTTTGCCATTTTTTTTCTTGTCTGTGTTATTTTGTGTCCTATTTTTGCTGTTTCGCCACTGATTTTGGCGCTCCGTGTCTCGTTTGCATCATTTTGTGTTTCTGTTTTTGCCTTTCGTCCTGTGTCTTGTCTTGCTTTGTCTCGAATGTGTTATGTCTGTTTTTTTAAGTAATTATTGCTGATGGTGTGTATTCAGTAACAGTGGCTGTCTGCTGTTCTAACTTCTCTGAGGACATATTTTATTTTATCACAGCTGCTAATCATTGAATCTGCCAATAAAATCATTCTGAATGTGAATCCTCCACATCTGGGTCCCATTAGTGAGTCTCTGTTAACTGTCACAGCAACAATTCAAACGTTTGTCTTGTTATTTATTGAAAAAAGATATTTGGATGAATAAGTTTTAAGTCTTAATGTTTAATCAATAGAAATATATCAGTGAGTCTAACAGAAACCGAAGAATGTCATCAGCATATGGGGAGAGTTTTCATTCAGATATGGATCAGTGAGTCTGACAGAAACAGGAGAACATTGTCAGCGTACAGGGACAGTTTTAGTTTGGATGATTTACATTTCTGGCTGTGATCACAGTACACCTAAAGGGTCTGAGTAAGACTATTTTACTCCTGAAAATGGGAAACAATAATTCTGCAGCACATCATGTGTTTTTCAGAGTTTTCTAGAAACAGCTGCTCCATGTTCTAGTATGATGTTTGCCTCCCAGGAGGTCAGATTGTCAAAGCAAGTCAACCTGTTCATGGATTTCCTCCGTTGGCCTGATGTCAGACATTTTAACTTACATCTAGATGCCCTTCTTTCCCCTGCTGGTCAGGTCTTTGTAAGGGGAAGGAAGGCTCACTATTAGACGAAGAAACACGTTAAAGTTTGTTACTGAGCTTTGCTGGATAGTTAGTTGTGGCCTGGATCAGTGAGTCTGACAGAAACAGGAGAACATCGTCAGCGTACAGGTACAGTTTTAGTTTGGATCTGAGAGACGAACAGTGAACGGAGGAGAGTTTACAGATTAACTTAACGGCAGACTCTCACCTGCAGCGAAGTGCAGCGGAGTAGATTTCCTTCCCGCCGTGTCTCGGCTGTTCACGTTCTTCGGCGTCACCAGTTTGCGAACTCGCTCCAGGTCTCCGCTCCGACAGGCCTCGAACAGCTCCCGGCTGGCCTCGCCGCCGCTAGGCTCCGCCTCCTCCACCACCACGGGCCCCGGGGACACGGCTCCGCCCCCCAGGCCGGAGACTCCCGAACACCTCCGGGTGGACGACATGGACGGAGGCGAGCAGCGTCTTCCCAGCTTCAGGCTGCCGCTCCTGGACAGCTTTGGATGTGAACAACAGGCGGCCGAACCCCAGAACGCTGCAGCGGCCATGAAGGAGGACGAGTCCTGGACCTGGACGGGTTCAAACAGAACCAGGACAGACATTTAACTACCAGGAGATTACTGCAGAAATCACAGGAAAGTTGGGGTTTGTTGTGTTCATGGTGGAAAAAGAAGCGACTTTCAAGCTTCTGAACCCCTGAGAGGTTTCTGGGTGTTTTTCTGTCTCATGTTTCCTCACTGTGGCCCATTATTTACTGCAAGTTACAATATTTTTTTTAAAAATTATTATTTACATTACAAAATAAAAAACACGACTTTAAGTTCACAAATCAGGAAAATCTTGTCATTTTGGATGAGGTTCAAGCTGTTTGGCCAAAGTTTTATCATTTCAGAATTTCTTTAGCTTTTATGTCTGTTGATTTATGTTGAGTTTTGTGTGAAAATATTTTAAAATGATTTTCAGGTTTAATCATCTGAATTGTCTCATTTGTGCTCACTGGATTTTTTTTTACTACAAGTTGATCTTTTTTTTTTTAGTTTTTTGCTGAGAAACTAATTTTTCATTTTAAAAAGATGTTTTGGCTTCAAACAGCTGCAGGTTCTTGAGGAGTAAAAGTTAAAAATGTGGCGTTTTCTTTGGTTTTTATTGTGTTGTTTGATGCCAGTCTCAGATCTGGACTATGTGGTTTTGAATTTGTGTTTTTTGTTTCTGAAAGCGAGGAATAATCTATATGTAATCCTGAATAATTGATTAGCTGTCGATTCATCGGTCTGTGAGACTCTAAACTCTGTGCCTGCAGCTTCTGAACCATGAATATTTTCTGGTTTCTTTCCTCTTGTTTGACAGTAAGCTGGTATGTGGGTTGTCTTTATGCTAAGCTAAGCTAACTAGCTGTTGGCTGCACATCAGAATGGAATCAATCTGACTCTCAGCAAGAAGGAAAACGTAAAGTAGTCCAGATTTATTTTGAAAAATAAGAGAAAGACGATAAGTGCTTCAGCTACTACAGTGAAATAAAAGGAGAAAATCTGTACGTTTTTAATTCAAACTCCATAAAAGCACCTTGGTGGATTAAAACTGATCAAGAATTACGCTGCAAAATGAGTGCATAATAATAATAATAATAATAATAATAATAATAATAATAATAACAGACATGTGGAGGTGAAGCATGAGGCCCATTGAACACAGAAACAAAAATTGATGCAGAATATTCCAGATTTGGAACTCTGACTGTTTTTTTAAGGATAAAAGGCTCTAATGAACAGAACAGGGGATATTATGGGATGGACGTGAGATACAGAATACAGCAGAAACAACCGAGCAGGAGAAACACGGTGAAATAATCAGCAGATCTGAGCAGAAACGTTTCCTCTGGGATGAGAACCGGAGGAGGCCCGAGGACTCACCGAGGCTCCTGCGGGGCTGAGTCCGGGGATCACGGCTGTCTGGCGGCCGCTCCCCGGCGGACAGGCGCCTCCATCCCGCTGCTGCTCCGCTCCGGGTGCGTTCAGACACACAACAGCTCCGCACGGATGGACAAACACGCATCTGACGCTCCGAGGAGACGGAGGGTCCGACAGAGACTCCCCGACAACAAGCACCGAGGAGCGCTTCGTTAGAGGACAGGCTCCGACCGGGAGGGCGGTGCTACTGCTGGAACCCGCAGAGACGGAAGGCGGTGAAAACAGACACCGACAAAGATGGAAAATGTTCCTTATTTCACCACCAAACAGCCAAACGTCGTTTTAAATCTCTCATCTAAAACTGTCTCCGCCCCATCGTGAACCTCACGGAATTGAATCGAGCGCACCCCCGGTCAGTGCGCTCTGCAGACTGCGCCTGCTCCACAATCTGAACGTGAACGCACCACAGGAGGTTGATGCTGCGTTCAGGGGCTCCAGCTTTCATTTGAATCGTTGTTTGTTTTTGGCCTTTCTGTGAATGTATTTATGTGTGTCTTTGTTTATTTTGTGCCTGTGGATGCTCTGGATGCCTTTATATATGTGTGTGTGTGTATACATACATACACACACACACACACACACACACACACACACACACACACACACACACACACACACACACACATATATATATATATATATATATAGGGAGGATCTGTCTGTCTCTGAACACAGCTGTGCTGCAAGATCATCACTCCATCTGAAGCCCTGACATCTGACATCTTCACAATATAATTGTAATAAACCTAAAAATTTCTGACTTGTTTGTAAATTGTTTGCTATTAACATATGTTATCAATGTGTTTATGTTACAAATACTTATTTTTTAAAACACTTACTGCTGTAATGACTGAGTGTGGCCTTAAGTGTAGACATCAACACAGAATTTGGTTTAAAAAAGTAATGGAATTTATTTATGAAGTGAAAGATTGAGATAAAGGAGAAAGTGCATTTTTGTAGGAGGAAAAGAGAGTTTATGCAGGATGCTGGCTGGATTGAAGCAGAGGTGGGTTTGGCAGACAGACAGACAGGTATGCAGATGTCCTATCAGTCGCTTTGAGCCAAGGTTCCTCTGAGTCCCCACATTCCAGAGCCGTTGTTCATCCGTGCAGGATATGCCAGTTAGCCCACTGGACACAGCATCTTCAACCTGTCATCAGAAATGATTATTTGATTAGTTTATATTTGTGATATAAAAGAAGACAATTTGAACTTGAACAGCTGTCTTCTATGAAAACTATTGCATTCTTTAATATTATATGGGGTGCTGTGTGTAAAGCAGCTCATTCTGTCACATTTAGCTTCAAACCATGAAAAACAAGTGGTGGGATTTTTTTTTTCTGGTGACCTTTTACAACATTTACTGCAATATTTCTCAGAAATATCTTAAATAGTTAAATGTAAGTATTAAATGTCAGACATAAATGATAAATATAAATGTTAAATATGACATTAACATTTATATTTAACATTTATATTTAGCATGTATGTCTGACATTTAATACTTACATTAAACTATTTAAGATATTTCTAAGATGAGAAATATTGCAATAAATGTTGTAAAAGGTCACCAGAAAAAAAAAATCCCACCACTTGTTTTTCATGGTTTGAAGCTAAATGTGACAAAATGTTGCTGTTTTTTAGCATGAGCTGCTTTACAGACGGCACCCCATATAATATGAATGAATGTAATACAATGAATCCTATTCAGTGTTTCTTCTTTAGTCACTCAGTTGTCGTGCACCACAACAGCAAGAAAACTACCACTTCTACTTCTGCTATATCCATAAAACTCTGTAATAGAGCCTTAAATGCAGTCCAAATACAATGTAGGAAATAAATAGTTCATAGTTTCAAATATTTTGACGTTAGAACCACAACTTTAAGCACGTATTACATGCAAAAAGCAACAAATATTACTGTCTGAAGCGCCACAGTTTTTTTAATAGAGAAAACTTTTCTTCAGTAATTACAAAAATAATGATAACAATGATGGCAAGTCATGACAAAAAGAAGAGTAAGGTGTAGGACTTTTACCTTCCATAATATTGAGGCTGCATGACTGCGCTGTCCTAATCCAGCGATGCAGGAGCATCCCGTCGTCTCCACCGCGCTGCTACAGAAGACAAAATGTGGAACAACGAAGAATTAAAAGTGGGCGGGGCGAAATAAGGCCATGCAGTCACAGTGCACGGTTATTATTTCTCCATCTTCTTTTATCAACAACCAGGTATGAGTTGGTGTTTTTGATAAACATTGCGAATGTTTCACCTGAAAAGAACAGCAGAAACACGTTTTAGCATCCACCGAGCTAACACACCTAGCAAGTACAAGTTTACATAAATCGTTACTTACACGGTTTTTTGTGATGCAGGATTTGTCTTTCAGGATCTTAACTCCGACTTCTTTAACCCATCCACAGACAAAGAAATTGTATGAATCCATGCTTTTCCAAGCCTTCATTTGTTTAGCAGTGCAAAAGCTTGTTTGTAGCACCAGATAGTTTGAGATATCAGGGAACTGAACTGGCGGATATTTTTCCAACTCGTAGGTCAAATCCTTCGTGGATAACGCATACGGATCTATGCCATCACAAAATTTGAGTTTTTCGATGTATCGAGTTTGAGAATTAGAATCTAAAGTATGAAAATACTCCGAATAAGAGTCGCGTTTTCCTTGCTCTGCGGCAGTCCTTTTGGTTGGCCTGACCACCACTTCATTAACCGGAAGTTAATGCCACCGCTAAAGTCACGTGTTTGCAAGCCATCTATAAGAGAAAAACACATTCGAGGTGCATTCATCTACATCACGGAAAAAACATTAACATTCGATTAACTCAGCAAAGGAGGAAATGCGCAGATATAACACAACCCAGACAATACTCCAATCGAAACATGAGGGCTTTCTGACACGGGCAGTTGGCTAATTTAGGCACGGTTCAGCGCTGCATGAGACAGGCTACTGTGGGGTGGCATCAGTGGGTAGAGTGGCCGGAGGGTTGCGGTTCGATCCCTCGGCCCGTCGTACTCATGTCGAGGTGTCCCCGAGCAAGACACCTAATCTCTAATTGCTACTGATGGGTCGTGGTTCGCGCCTTGCATGACAGCCATCAGCGTGTGAATGTGATGTATCATGTAAAGCGCTATATAAATACAACCATTTTATTTACCATTTACTTCACAACAGAGACAAATAAATGCACCGTGTGGCAACTGAGGCTGATGAACAACACACTGGATTCATTAACGTGTTCCCTGGTTGGTGGCTACAGTCTATATGGACTGTACAGCTGCTGAGAGGAGGAACGTCTGGAATGACCTGCTTCATCTGCTGCCTCCATGACCCGACCCCAGAAAAGCAGAAGAAGATGGATGGATGAATGGATGGATGTTTGTTTGGATTTTGTCTCTATAAAAACTCAGTGCAGTTTAGTCACCAAACTACCAGGATGAATCTACGTAGGATTCTTGATACTTTCTTTAGTTGTTGTGGAGACTGTGGTGAGATGTGAAGCGATCCAACGAGGAGCTTTATTCCGTTGGTAAATGTGATAAATATTATTGTGCTACACAAGAGGCATCTTTCCAAAGCAGGAACTTAGGGAAAACATTTTCAGGAACAACAATCTAATGGTTCCTTTCAGTGTTTCTGTTTCTGTTGTAGAATCGAACAGCTTCAACTGCAGTGTTGAATTTAAAAAGCCTTTTTTAACGGGTCAGTCAGTGATCCGTTAATCATTAAAGTGAATAAATTATTGAGGCCGTTTTTACAAATAACTAAATAAATCATTTTAAACGTGGAGCTGCTGTAGTCCAGTGACTGCCTCCTCATCACTCCAGTATCAAACACAGCAAACTGACTGCAGTCTTCATCTCTGCAAACATGAAGGGCTCCATCTGGTGGCAGAACCAAGCATTACAGCTACAATGCATTTTCTGTTCTGCATTTCCTTTGTCTTCTGGCTTATCGGTTAATACTTTAAATTATGAGCAATAATTAATGAATTAATGATTGTTATCATGAACGCCTCCAGTCTTGATGGTGGATTTTGTTTTGTTGATGTTAGAAAGGAAAAGACTGTTACTGGACAAGGACATGGAGAGAACAGAAAAAGTGCCAAAACTTCATCAGTGCAGCAGACAGACACGACATTTCAACATTTTCTCTTTTTGGACAAATTCTGAGTCTTTTTGCGCAGATATGAGCAATTTTGCATCACTTCTGTGTGACTTTGAGAAACTTTATCCAACATTTCGGACAATTTCTGATTACCATCGTTGAAAACTTTTGAATATTTTTTGCATTTTTAGAACACTTTTGCATCATTGTGAACATTTTTAAATAGATTTACACAGTTTCTGGACATTTTTTAAATAATATTCAGCAACAAGAGTAATTCTGAGCAATTTTTGTGTCATTTTGAATGATTTTTATGTAATATTGGACAATTTTGGTTTTGATTTTGAACATTTTGAGTGATTTTCAACACTTATTGAGTAATATTGTGCAGCATTGGTGTCATTTTGAACAATTTTTGATTCATTTTGACACATTTCCCGTTTAGTCAATCAGCTCATGTCTGCTCAGAAGCACCTGGTCTGGAATATGTTCCTCTTTGTCCCCTGAAAACGACTTTGAAGGAGGTTCTGCATCTAAGATTCCTGCAGTCTGAACTTCCACAAAGATTTAGAGCAACCTGCAAACTCCTAGAGTGGAAAATGTCCTGTTGAGTCCCATGGAAACTGCACCTTTGTTAAGCTTGTTGTGGAAAATCTGGATGAGCCGCAGCAAAAACAGTCACAGTGCAACAGAATTTGTCTTTATAATTTATTAAAGGACAAAGGAGGAGCAAGACAGAAAACACAGCTGAGGAGTTATCAGAGTTGTGAGACCTTAGTGGTTGACGCTGGTCACAACAAAACATCATGGAAAACAGAGAGAAAGCTGCTCAGAGTCTGGACTGTTGTGATCCTGACTACAAGTCCAGGTCCACACAGATACTATTCATCCAGGTATACATGATATATTTCTACAACAATTCCCCCATTGGCCATTCTAAGGCCATCTAAAATATCAAGCAGAGCAAGTCTTATTTAGCCCGACCACAACAGATGCTCCGAAACGACACGAGGATCAGCCCATGCCATACGAGCTGATCCAGCCCGATCTCACGGGGATTCGTGAAACTGTCACGTAAGTTTTAGTTTCGGCTTCGTGCGCACCAACACGATTTCGTCATGTTTTTCGTGCCGCTCACCACGAAATGCGCACCAATGTATTTTAAACGGCGGACTTTTCGTGCCACTCAGAACGTATTTCAAAAGAATGTGTATATTATATTTTTAATGTAAAACCGTGGCGAATCCAACGCTATATTTTGCATGACATCGTCCCTAAACATAACCCTAACCATAATCCTAACCATAACCTAACCATAACCTAACCATAAGCCGGTGGTACACTTACCAATTTGCATAGGAATATCAAGAATGTCCGGCGGCCGGCGGCCGCAAACGCAATCACACAAGCAGTATACGCCGATGGACAGCTTAGATCGTCATGAATCCACCGGTATAAACCACTTTCAGATGTGATTACCACAGCGAAAAACATTTCGTGGTGAGCGGCACGAAAAACATGACGAAATCGTGTTGGTGCGCACGAAACCGAAACTTACGTGACAGTTTCACGAATCCCCGTGAGACCGGGTGATCTGAGATGTGAAGGTGGAGACGCCTGCATGGATCCGTGAGAGGAGTCCGGGTCCACCCAGACCAGGAGCTGATCTCAGCAGGCTCACTGAGGAGACCAGGTGATCTCAGGGGAGACCAGAACCAAACACACAGAGCCATGCAGTGTCTTTGAAGAAGCATTCATCACATTACCCAATCAAATCACTTTATTCAACAAGCCAGAGTATGTACACATCACACACATGCATCAACGTGTAACCTGCAGAGCTTTGAGTTAATTTTATCACAAAGCGTGTGAAGGAAAGGCTGTTTTTGTGGACATACAACATCCTGTTATGTGAGCTAGCTGAATATAACTGAGTGGTTACATCATGCTAATTATGAAACTACACAATCCAAAAATCATCAACATCATCCAAGTAGGGCTGCACATTGTGTAGTAGTCAGCACTTTGGCTTTGCAGCAAGAAGATCCCCGGTTCAAATCCCAGCCTGGGCCTGGGATCTTTCTGCATGGTGTTTGCATGTTCTCCCTGTGCATGCGTGGGTTTTCTCCGGGTACTCCGGCTTCCTCCCACAGTCCAAAAACATGCTGAGGTTAATTGGTTACTCTAAATTGTCCGTAGGTGTGAATGTGAGTCTGTATATGTAGCCCTGTGACAGACTGGTGACCTGTCCAGGGTGTCCCCTGCCTTCATCCCAGTCAGCTGGGATAGACTCCAGCACCCCCCATGACCCTAGTGAGGATAAAGCGGTGTATAGAGAATGGATGGATGGATGGATCATCCAAGTCATCATGGTTATAGGGCAGAGTCTGAGCAATCTGAAGCATCATCTTTACTGAGTGGCAGCTGTATATACTGTCCTAAACCAGAATTGATCATATTTCCCCTATACTTGCTTCTCTTCACTGGCTTCCTGTTAAATCCAGAATAGAATTTAAAATCCTTCTTCTGACATATAAAGCTCTTAATAACCAATCTCCATCTTATCTTAAAGATCTGTTAGTACCATATTATCCTAGTAGAACTCTTCGCTCTCAGACTTCAGGCTTACTTGTTGTTCCTAGAATCTCTAAAAGTAGAATGGGAGGCAGAGCCTTCAGTTATCAGCTCCTCTCCTGTGGAACCTGCTCCCAGTTTGGGTTCTGGAGGCAAATACCCTCTCGGTTTTTAAGACCAGGCTTAAAACGTTCCTTTTTGACAGATCTTATATTAGGGCTGACTGGGTGATCATGAGGGGGTCGTCTGGAGTCTCCCTCTTGGATGTCCCTTCGTTCTGCCTCTAGTCATGCTGCTATAGGCCTATAGGCTGCTGGAGGACTTCTCTGGATGCACTGAGCCCTTCTCTATCTACCTTTAGATTTAATATATACACCGTTATTGCATTACACCAACTCTGTTTCCCCCTGTGCTATTTCTCCGAGTGTCCCTGGTCCCAGAGCTGGATGCTTCAGATCTGTGGTTGATGTTCCACCAGCTGGTCCAGTCTCCATCATGTCCACTGTGGGATGCTGCTGCTGACCTTCCTCCAGCTCACTGCTTCCAGCTGCTCATTTCCACCAGTCTACTCTGCATCACCCTCACTGTCACGGCTCCTGTCTGACCCTCCCTTCCTGCTGTCTGCTCCTCTGCCTGGTTACCTCTCCCCTCCCTCCCTCTCTGCACTGCAGCTGATCAGTGCAGAGAGAAAAAAACAGAGAGAAAGCTGCTCAGAGTCTGGACTATTGTGATCCTGACTACAAGTCCAGGTCCAGACAGATACTATTCATGAAAGGTATGCATGATATATTTCTACAACTCAGATGAACTGAAATTGATGTGGATCATGCAACACCAAGTTTACAGACACAAGGATATGTAGCTGCCTTCAGTCCAGAGCTTGAAGGCAGCATAAACAGGCCCTGAGAATGTAGTGCGTATGGTATGAATGTGGGTCAGTGTGTTGGCTGAGACCGTATAGTAGGACAGAGTTCCTGCAGACCAGTCCAGGTACACACCCAGTCGGGCACTGCCGGAAGGAGGACGTTCATTGACACCACTGCCTCGATACTCTATGTAGAAAATCGGCTCTGGTATCCACTTGTAGCCAACAGAGCAGGAAAAGTGGTTTAATCCAGTCGCTTTCAAGTTACTTTTTCCATCGCTCTCTGTACCGATGTAGCAAACACCAGCAGCTGCTTTTTCAGCCATGTTGAACTCCACCTCCCAGTAACAGCGCCTAATCAGTGGCTCTCTGCACAGAACCTTGACTATCTCATCAAACCTCTGATGGAAGTTGGGATACGGCTGCCTCTGTCCGTGAGTCGCCTTCTTGTTTCCATCGGACAGAGTGAGGTTGCAGTGAGCACTATCCAGGGTGAGATCACAGGCATCTGATGGAGACAAGAAGACCTGATCATCATCACAGTTCATTATCAATTTACTAACAAGCCCTCCAACAGAAATGACCACATCAGTTACCTAACCCTAAATCACATCTTTACACAACATGTAGGTGTCACTGAAAGGAAACAACGGAATTCTTCCAGTTTGAAAAAGTGACCAAAGTCTGCATGAGTGGGAGGAAGGGCTGAGTCAAAGATCACAGTACAGGAGGAGAATTCATGTTCTGTGACTCACTGTTATGTTAACATTTAGTTTGGTTTCGTTTTTTAACTTCAGTTTTCACTCACTTGTCAGGTAGACTCACTCACAGTCCTTGGTGAGGTCTAGTCACCAAACCTGCTTGGTTTGATTCAGCCACTAAAAATACTGAGTTCAGATTTAGCACCAAAAACATTTGGTTCAGTGTAGACACCAGACTGACTTGGTTTTGTTGTTGCATCAAAGGTAGTTTGTAATATTTGGTTTCAAAACTACTTTTGTTAGCGTTGTTCACCAAAACTATTAGGTTTAGTTTTGGCACCAAACCTATTTAGTAAGATCTGAGCATCAAATCTCCCTGGTAGGTGGAACAGTGGATCAGCACAGTTGTCTCACAGATTCATGTCCCGGCTTAAGGTGGGGATTTTTCTGTGTGGAGTTTGCCTGAGCATTTCTCTTGGTTCTCTGGCTTCCTCCTACAGTCCAAAAACATCCATCTATCATCCATACACCGCTTAATCCTCATTCGGGTTGTGGGGGGCTGGAGTCTATCCCGACTGACTGAGGGTGAAGGCAGGGACACCTGGACAGGTAACAGTCTGTCACAGGGCTACATATACAGACACACAATCACACTCACATTCACACCTACAGACAATTTAGAATCACCAGTTAACCTCAGCATGTTTGTGGACTGTGGGAGGAAGCTGGAGAACCTGGAGAAAAGCCACACATGTACAGGAGAACATGGAGACTCCACATAGAAAGATCCCGGGCTGGGATGTGAACTGGGGATCTTCTAGCTGTGAGGCAAAAGTGATAACCACCAACCACTGTGCAGCTCAGTCCAACCACATGCTGAGGTTAATTGGTGATTCTAAAATGTTTATAGGTGTGAATGTGAGTGTTTGTCTCTATGTGTAGCCCTGTGATAGACTGTTACCTGTCCAGGTGTCCCTGGCTTCACGCTCAGTCAGCTGGGATAGACTCCAGCACCCTGCGACCCTAATGAGGATAAAGCGGTGTGTAGAGGATGGATGGATGGATCTCCTTGTTAAGGTTTATTCACTAAAACAAGGCTGCTAGATTGAGTTCTAAAACCACTTGGTCATCTTTAGTTACCAGAATGACTCAGCTAAGTCAAAAAACTACATGGTTTAGGCTTCAAATCTAGTGAGTACTGTTCAGTCACCAAAAGGACTTAGTTAAATCCTGGCATTAAAATTACTTTGTTGGTTTTTTTTTTTTTTCCACCACAGCTACTGAGTTAAATTTAGTCATAAACACTACCTGGTTAAGATCAGGCACCAACCAGTTGTGTTGGTAAAACAAGCTTGGTCACCAAAACTAATGGGTTAACAGGAGTCAACAAAACTATGTTGTTAGGTGAAGGCAAGAGTACTGAATTATGTTTCAGCACTATATATATATATATATATAGTGGGTAGAGAAAGTATTCAGACCCCTTGAAATTTTTCACTCTCTGTGTCATTGCAGCCATTTGCCAAAATCAAAAAAGTTCATTTTATTTCTCAAATTTATTAAAAAGAAAAACTGAACTATCACATGGTCAGAAGTGTTCAGACCCTGTGCTCAGTATTTAGTAGAAGCTCCTTTTCAGCTCGTACAGCCACGAGTCTTCTTGGGAATGACGCAACAAGTTTTTCACACCTGGATTTGGGGATCCTCTGACATTCTTCTTGCAGATCCTCTCCAGTTCTGTCAGGTTGGATGGTAAATGTTGGTGGACAGACATTCTGAGGTCTCTCCAGAGATGCTCAATTGGGTTTAGGTCAGGGCTCTGGCTGGTCCAGTCAAGAACGGTCACAGAGTTGTTGTGAAGCCACTCCTTTGTTATTTTAGCTGTGTGCTTAGGGTCATTGTCCTGTTGAAAGGTGAACCTTCGGCCCAGTCTGAGGTCCTGAGCACTCTGGAAGAGGTTTTCCTCCAGGATATCTCTGTACTCGGCTGCATTCATCCTTCCTTCAATTACAACCAGTCGTCCTGTCCCTGCAGCTGAAAAACACCCCCCCACAACATGATGCTGCCACCACCATGTTTCACTGTAGGGATTGTATTGGGCAGGTGATGAGCAGTGCCTGCTTTTCTCCACACATACCGCTTAGAATTAACACCAAAAAGTTCAATCTTGGTCTCATCAGACCAGAGAATCTTATTTCTCATAGTCTGGGAGTCCTTCATGTGTTTTTTCAAACTCTATGCGGGCTTTCATGTGTCTTGCACTGAGGAGAGGCTTCCGTCGGGCCACTCTGCCATAAAGCCCCGACTGGTGGAGGGCTGCAGTGATAGTTGACTTTGTGGAACTTTCTCCTATCTCCCGACTGCATCTCTGGAGCTCAGCCACAGTGATCTTTGGGTTCTTCTTTACCTCTCTCACCAAGGCTCTTCTCCCACCATTGCTCAGTTTGGCTGGACGGCCAGGTCTAGGAAGAGTTGTGCTCGTCCCAAACTTCTTCCATTTGAGGATTATGGAGGCCACTGTGCTCTGAGGAACCTTGAGTGCTGCAGAAATTCTTTTGTAACCTTGTCCAGATCTGTGCCTTGCCACAATTCTGTCTCTGAGCTCCTTGGGCAGTTCCTTCCACCTCATGATTCTCATTTGCTCTGACATGCACTGTGAGCTGTACGGTCTTATGTAGACAGGTGTGTGCCTTTCCTAATCAAGTCCAATCAGTTTAATTAAAGACAGCTGGACTCCAATAAAGAAGCAGAACCATCTGGAGGAGGATCAGAAGAAATGGACAGCATGTGAGTTAAATATGAATGTCGCTGCAAAGGCTCTGAATACTTCTGACCATGTCATATTTCAGTTTTTCTTTTTTAATAAATTTGCAAAAATTTTCTACATTTCTGTTTTTTTCTGTTGAGATTGGGTGCTGAGTGTACATTAATGAGAAATAAAATGAACTTTTTCATTTTGGCAAATGGCTGCAATGACACAGAGTGTGAAAAATTTCAAGGGGTCTGAATACTTTCCGTACCCACTGTATATACACACTGCTCAAAAAAATTAAAGGAACACTTTAAAAACACATCATATTTCAATACGGGGAAAAAACAAACTGGATCTTAGCATTGATATGGACTGGATAATGTGTTAGGAATGAAAAGTGACACATTGTTTGATGGGAATGAAAATGATCAACCCCCCAGGAGGGCTAAATTCAAGACACCCCAAAATCAAAGTGAAAAACTGATGTGGCAGGCTGGTCCATCTTGCTGAAATTCCTTGGCAGCAACTCAAAATGGTATTCAGTAGTTTGTAAGGCCTCCAAGTGCTTGTATGCATGACTGATGATGCCGGGACAAGCTCTGAATGAGACGATGGATGGTGTCCTGGTATCTCCTCCCAGAACTGGACCAGGGCATCACTGAGCTCCTGGACAGTCTGAGGAGCAACCTGATGGTGTCGGATGGAACAAAACATAATGTTCTGAAGGTGTTCTATTGGATTCAGGTCAGGTGAGCGTGGGGGCCAGCTAATGGTATCAGTTCCTTCATCCTCCAGGAACTGCATGAGTTCTCTTACCACATAAGACTGGGCATTGTCGTGCACCAGAAGGAATCCAGGACCACTGCACCAATGTAGGGTCTGACAATGGGTCAAAGGATTTCATCCTGATACCTAAAGGCAGTCAGAATGCCATTGTCCAGCCTGTAGAGGTCTGTGCGTCCCTCCATGGATATGCCTCCCCACACCATCACTGACCCACCACCAAACCAGTCATGCTGAACAATGTTACAGGCAGCATAATGTTCTCCACAGCTTCTCCAGACCCTTTCATGTCTGTCACATGTGCTCAGGGTGAACCTGCTCTCATCTGTGAAAAGCACAGGGCACCAGTGGTGGACCTGCAGATTCCTGTGTTCTATGGCAAATGCCAGCCGAGCTCCACGGTGCCGGTCAGCGAGCACAGCGGGCACTAGAGGACGCTGGGCCCTCAGACCACTCTCATTACATCTCTTTCTGATTGTTTGGTCAGAGACATTCACACCAGTGGTCTGCTAGAGGTCATTTTGTAGAGCTATTGCAGTGCTCATCCTGGTCCTCCTTACACAAAGGAGCAGATACCTGTCCTGCTGATGGGTTGAGGACCTTCTACAGTCCTGTCCAGCTCTCCCAGACTAACTGCCTGTCTCCTGGAATCTCCTCCATGCTCTTGAGAATGTGCTGGGAGACACAGCAAACCTTCTGGTAATGGCACACATTGATTTTTCTTCCTGGAGGAGTTGGACTGTCTGTGGAACCTCTGTAGGGTCCAGGTATCGCCTCATGCTACCAGAAGTGACTCTGACCCTAGCCAAATGCAAAACCAGTGAAAAACAGTCAGAAAACATTAGGAAGGAATAAAATGTCAGTGGCCTTCACCTGTAAACTCATTCCTGTTTTGGGGGTTGTCTCATTGTTACCCCTCTAGTGCATCTGTTGTTAATTTTATGAACACCAAAGCAGCTGAAACTGACTAAAAAGCCCCTCAGTTACTTACTGACCAGATCAGTATCCCACATGTTTGACTAACTTAATGAAATACTTAGATTAAAAAGTGTTCCTTTAATTTTTTTGAGCAGTGTATATCTATATCCATATCTATATCCATATATATTTATATATATGTACAGTCAGAAAAAAAATCACTTGACTGGGTTTAGTCAGCAAAACTAGTTGGTTAAGTTTGGGCACGAAAACTACTCAGTGTAAATTTCAAGCCCGAAAACTACTTAGTTGGAGTTTGGCACCACAATTACTTAAGTAAATTTGATTGAAAAAATTACTTGGTTAAGATTAGTCAGCAAAATTATTTGTTAATTGTAGTCAGGAAACTACTGAGTTAGGTTGACACACTAAAACTTGTTGGTTGAGTTTAGTCAGAACATTGTGCCACCAGAACTGATTTTTTAAGTTTAGTAATTAAAACTAGATCATTAAATTCAGTCACTAAAACTACTTGGTTACGTTTAGACACCAAACCCTCTCGCTTGAGTCATCAAAACTACTTAGTTAGATTTTGGAACCAACAAAACTTGTTTAGATTTAATAATGCAGCGAGTGTTTCAATGAAGTGATGTGTCATTATTCAGAGGACTGCAAAAGTAAAATTGGACTTACACCAGATCAAATCCCTTCTGTCTTTTATGTTTTCCACATCAGTGACATCAGGCCTGGAGAAGTCATCAGTGACCAGACTGGCGTTCCTGTAGTGGTAGATGCTTGCTCCTTTGTGTTCCACATTTGAAAATGCTGCTACAAGGAAGCAAAGTTGGCGATTGTTCTTGAGATCTTTGGCTAGGTGATGAATAACTCTGGCTTTTTGTCTCATTTCTTTGATCACTTCATCTGAGAAGAACCACTGGTCCTGGGTCGGTAGAAGGACTCCCCCACTGCCTTCTAACTTCACTGAGTCCAAGTACTCAGACATTTCCTGAAGATAGGGATCAGCAGGTTCCAAGGAGGTGAAAACAAAGCAGAGAACATCCTCTACTTTTGGATCTAGAACCACTCTGTCCAGCTCTGACTGGTTTGAGATGATCTTTATTCCCTCCATTACCTCTACACATGAACGGATGACGTTAACTTCTCTTTCCATGTCTTCTATCCACTTGGTTAACTTCTGGTGACTGAAAGGTGACTTGTCTTTATCATCAAAGACCTTTTCTAACTCCTTCTCGTCTTCTTCACCTGCCCTGATGGAGGGAAGTTTCTTGGCGATTGTCTCTTGGAGTGCAGACCTGAAACACATGCAGAGTTTCTGGAAGGTGCTCCACTTTTCTTGGATGTTTGGAAAAGCTTTCACCACTTTATCATTGAGAATATCATTGCAGCAAATTTCCAGATGATGCAGATCCTGCAGAGCATCTTGAGCCCTTCGTACGAGTCCGACAGTGATCCCAGTTATCACCTTGGGAGCTTTTGTATGTAACATCTTCAAAGGCATCACCCAGACCTTCAGTGGAACCACATTTTCATACTTTTCTCCCAGTAGTTTTGGAAGCTGGATGTATGTCTTCACAGCGTCTGTAAATGTTGCAGGGTTGTCATCAAGAATGAAGTCTCCATAGAATTTGCAGGTAAACTTGTCAGTTGTGTTCTTCTCTTCTTCTGTCAGCTTGATGCCAATTTTTCTGTCAATATTAAATGAGGGGATCTTCTTTATCACAGCTTTCATGCTGCCCTGGATGTCCTGAACACTGCTGTCATCTAACTTCTCACTGTCAAACACAAAGAAAGCGTTTGCCCCATAAAGGATGCCAGTGACGACATGTGTCGCAGAACTCTTTTCAATAACACCGATCTGTTTAGGGCTCATCGATGAAATGTTTGTCATAGACAACTGTTGGAAGTTGGTGGTAACTTTGTACTGAAGCGTCACTCTGCTCTGATTCTTGGACTTCTTCTTGTCATTCAGATACTTGGCAGATCCTCCAACTTCAATCAGTCCACTCAGGAAACTGGCCTTCAGGGAAGCATCAACATCCAGCAGAGAGGACTTGGATTCAATGGAATCAGAGGCAGTGATTTCAGACCTACTGCTGTGCTGACAAGTCTCCACTATATTTGGTTTCAGGGTGTTTTCATCCCACAATGTGAAACCTACAGACAGAGACCAAGAGTTAAGGCAGGAAAAATGCAACACTAGAGCTGATTAGTATCATTTAAATTATGAATAATTTCAGGAAAAAAATAATGCTGTGTGGGTCATACACTGTTTAAGCCAGTTTTCCATCAAAAACTCCAGGAACATTCATTTCCAAAAAGAAAACAATGTCCAAGAACTTTCCCGTTGCTAAAGATTCCTTGATCACATCCAGATTGCAACATTGGAAAAAGTAAGCTGGTGATTTCAGTCTCAAAAGACACCTCTCTAGAAAGTAGAAGAAATGAGATTAATCAAGGCACAGCAGAGATCCAACAACCAAGTGGAAGAAGATAAGCACTTGTACCGCAGCAACTTCCTGACAAGGACATAATTGAGTATCTGAGAGAATACAGTCTGTTAGTCAGGAATGTCACGAAGAGGTAAGAAAGCTGTGGCTGGGTCATGTCACGGAGCAACTAGTTGATCCAGGGAAGTCTGCATAGAATAAGTATAATTTTTTGTGCTTGACAACACTGACAACAAAGAGGCCAGATATTTCATGAAATCCATCCATCCATTTTCTTCTGTGTATCGGAAAGCACGAGTCACCCTACAGGATGCATAGTGGAAGCGGGATGATATCTACACAGATGTGGAAGGAACCCTTTATATGGAACACTCCTCAGCTGAAGTGTTGATGACCTGCAGTGATGGAAGTGGTGCAGGTCATAAACAAAGCGGCACCTGGAGAAGCAATAGCTTTGAACAGTGAAGGATGGTCTGTGATAAGGTCAATATGACTTTGCATGGCAAGAAAGCATTTCCAAAGTGTCCAGATGGGAGAGCCATTGTCAGGATAATTCTGACAATGAACATGAGACCCATGGACTGGAGGGGAAGTTGGTGAAGTGTTGTCACGGCAGAAATGGGGAAAGGCCAACTGTATTGCAGACCAGATATGTTAAAACCATCTTAGGACATGAAATGAAGGATAGAAAATCTATACATTAAAGCCGACCCCACAAGTGGCAAACCCCACCATTTTCTTGGCAGAAGGACACTACTTCAGAAGAGCCTTTGTGCAGGAAAGGAGATGGAAGAGTTTGAGTGGTTAAGACCCAACTCCATCAACAACAATAGAACCTGCCATTCACCAGAAGAGCATTGGATGTGTTGTGGTGTAGAAAAAGATGAGCATGAATGTTATTGGTATGAGGTAGCAGGAACTATGGTGGCAGGATCATTGATAGTGATGAAGGGTGTGATTGAGGCAATCGGCTATGGATTTTCTAGGCTGGGAGGTTGAATAGGAGAGCTTTTTGCCTGACTGTGGCCATACCTCCTTATTACTATTGGAAAAACAATTTTGGGTTGAAAGACTGCTAATCTGTGAAGGGAGGAATTAGGAGCTACATCAAGAAAAGGGAAGAGAGCAGCAATGCAAACAGGAAATTGAATTTGGTGGATTGAAACCTTTTTGAAAAAAGAGGGAAATGACACTCAAGGGCAAAGCCGATTCAGCACGACTATCCCAGACTATCCTTGAAACTTCACCATGCTATGTGGCAAAGCTACCTTTGAAGAATGTGTAGAATCCTGGAGGTTAAAATGATCTGGTTTATCTCCTGCTGTACTGGAGAATGGGCCCTGAACTAACCACTGATTAATATTACATTGAGCCTTGGCTGTGTGAAGACCACTGTAGAGAATACCTCCAGGAGATAAGGGAGAGGAATTCTCTGTTTCTTAATGACCTGAAATGCTCCAATACTGGAGAACACCAAAATGGACACTACTGGAGTTGGACCCTGCACGGAAGCAGTTGTAGATGATTTTTGATTTTTCCACCATATTCTACAGGCCAGTGAGATGGACCAGCACAATCTATGAATTATTTTTAGCAGTTGCTCTGTTGGGATACCTTTTGACCATGGTTATGGCCCTGCAAGAAAAAGGAAGAAGGCATTGCTGTTGACACTCCATTATACTCTGGGGAATGGTCTGTATTTGTATAGCGCTTTACTATACCTGCAAGGTACCCAGAGCGCTTTACAAGATACATTACATTCACCCATACACAGCGGAAGCTGCCATGCAAGGCGCTAACCATGACCCACCAGGAGCAATTAGGGGTTAGGTGTCTTGCTCAGGGACACCTCGACATGAGCATGACGGGCTGAGGATCGAACCGGCAACCCTTCGGTTGCGAGACAGCCGCTCTACCCACTGAGCCATGCCGCCTCAATTACAGCAGTCTTCCACTGGCCAGTTCTAGACCATACAGGGGATTTGAAAAGAGGCTATTTACAACATGACATGAAACACAAAACTCTTTTCTGATTGACTGTTTGTAAATAGTTTCTGGTAGTTCAAGTCTACAGAATTCTTTCTGACCAGATCAGACAGTCTCAATCTGACATTTCAAAGACAAAAACAGCTTCTTCAAATGTACCAACACTCACATCACCCAGACAGCACAGTGGCTTGGTGGTTAGGACCAGAGGTGGGTAGTAACGAGTTATATTTACTCCGTTACATTTACTTGAGTAGATTTTTTGATAAATTGTACTTTTATGAGTAAATTCAAAGCACAATACTTTTTACTTTTACTTGAGTATGTTTGTGGATATGAAACGCAACTCTTACTCCGCTGCATTGCACTTCACGGCTCGTTACTTCTCTTGTTATCCAAGTGATAATGCATATACTTTTTTATTTTGCTAGATACACACTTCTGCAAAAAGTTCTACCACATGACTGTTTTTCACCAATCAGAGGCCGTCATTCAGTCACATGACCGCACAACTGCGTAGCTGCCGGGCTAATATCTGTGGCGCGCACAGACCTATGAACAGAGGAGGAGCACACGAAAAATGGCAGAGGAGGAGGAGGAGGGGGAACACCCGTGACCTCACATACGGAGCATGTTTAGCCTACACGCGTCGCAAAAGAGCAGCTACACTATGTGGTGTCTTCTGTGTCTCTCTCTGTGTCTGTCTGTCAGCTCTGTCTTTCTCTCTCTCTGTCTCTCTCTGTGTGTCTGCTTTGTCTCTCTCTCTCTCTCTGTCTGTCTCTCTGTGTGTCTGTCTCTCTGTCTCTCAGTCTGTCTGTCTACTCTCTCTCTTATTTGGACACAGACACCTGTTATATGTAAAGACTGCCTTGTTCTAAATATAATCTACCTGGTTAGCCCTGATGTGCCATTTGGAGGGCAGGTTAAAGGTTCATGTATCTTTTCACTGCAAGTTTGCAGGGTTGTTGCCTTTGTTTTGGTTTTACACACGTGGACAAAATTGTTGGTACCCCTCAGTTAAAGAAGGAAAAACCCACAATTCTCACTGAAATCACTTGAAACTCACAAAAGTAACAATAAATAAAAATTTATTGAAAATTAAATAATCAAAAACAGCCATTACTTTTGAATTGTTGATTAACATAATTATTTAAAAAAACAAACTAATGAAACAGGCCTGGACAAAAATGATGGTACCTCTATTAAAGATTGAAAACTATTTGACCAGAGTGACATGATTAACTCAGGTGTGTCATTTAATTGACATCACAGGTGTTTCCAAACTCATAATCAGTCAGTCTGCCTATTTAAAGGGAGACAAGTAGTCACCCTGCTGTTTGGTGAAAAGGTGTGTACCACACTGAACATGGACAACAGAAAGCGAAGGAGAGAATTGTCCCAGGACATCCGAAAAAAAATGATAGACAAACATCTTAAAGGTAAAGGCTATAAGACCATCTCTAAACAGCTTGAAGTTCCTGTGACAACAGTGGCTCATATTATTCAGAAGTTCAAGACCCACGGGACAGTAGCCAACCTCCCTGGACGTGGCCGCAAGAGGAAAATTGATGACAAATTGAAGAGACGGATCGTTGGAATTGTATCCAAAGAGCCCAGAGCAACCTCCAAAGAAATTAAAGGTGAACTCCAAGGCCAAGGTACATCAGTGTCAGATCGCACCATTCGTCGTTGTTTGAGCCAAAGTGGACTTCATGGGAGACGACCAAGGAGGACACCACTGCTGAAAAAAACTCATAAAAAAGCCAGACTGGAATTTGCAAAAATGCATGTTGACAAGCCACAAAGTTTCTGGGAGAATGTCCTTTGGACAGATGAGACCAAACTGGAGCTTTTTGGTAAGGCACATCAACTCTATGTTCATAGACTCAAAAACCAAGCATACGAAGAAAAGAACACTGTCCCTACGGTGAAACATGGAGGAGGCTCAGTAATGTTTTGGGGCTGCTTTGCTGCATCTGGCACAGGGTGTCTTGAAAGTGTGCAAGGTACGATGAAATCTGAAGACTATCAAGGCATTCTGGAGAGAAATGTGCTGCCTAGTGTCAGAAAGCTTGGTCTCAGTCGCAGGTCATGGGTCTTCCAACAGGACAACGATCCAAAACACACAGCCAAAAACACCCAAGAATGGCTGAGAGAAAAGCGTTGGACTATTCTAAAGTGGCCTTCTATGAGCCCAGATCTGAATCCCATTGAACATATGTGGAAGGAGCTGAAACATGCCATTTGGAGAAGACACCCATCAAACCTGAGACAACTGGAGCTGTTTGCTCATGAGGAGTGGGCCAAAATACCTGTTGACAGCTGCAGAACGCTCATTGACAAATACAGAAATCGTTTAATTGCAGTGATTGCCTCAAAAGGTTGTGCAACAAAATATTAAGTTATGGGTACCATCATTTTTGTCCAGCCCTGTTTCATTAGTTTGTTTTTTTAAATAATTATGTTAATCAACAATTCAAAAGTGATGGCTGATTTTGATTATTTAATTTTCAATACATTTTTATTTATTGTTACTTTTGTGAGTTTCAAGTGATTTCAGTGAGAATTGTGGGTTTTTCCTTCTTTAACTGAGGGGTACCAACAATTTTGTCCACGTGTGTATGTTGTGGAAAAACTGCTGTTGAAGAAGGTTTAGAAATGGGTAAACCTTAAGTTCCATGTTTGGTTACAGTCATTCAGTATGTGTAATATTTTGATGTTAAACCTCAGGGACAGTTTTAAAGAATATTTAAAAAAGAAAATGCTAGAAACCTGCAATGCTGGCAAAAGTGTGTTTCTTGGAATATAATTTATTTTTTCATATTTTTTTCATATAAAGATTTAATTTATTATCATTTTAGTTAAAGAGGTTTACCTGAATATTCACTTTATTGAATTTACATTTATATTGTATGTCTGATTGAATTCATGCACAGAAGACAAATAAATCGGATGTTTCTGTTACTCACTGCTTGAGTAGTTTTTTTTCACCAAGTACTTTTTTACTCTTACTCAAGTAATTTTTTAGATGACTACTTTTTACTTCTACTTGAGTCATATTTTTCTAAAGTAACATTACTCTTACTTGAGTAAAAATTTTGGCTACTCTACCCACCTCTGGTTAGGACTTTTGCCTTGTAATCAGAAGATCCCTGCTTCCTGTCCCCGCCTTCCTGGGATCTTTCTGCATGGAGTTTGCATGTTCTCCCTGTGCATGCGTGGGTTTTCTCCGGGTACTCCGGCTTCCTCCCACAGTCCAAAAATATGCTGAGGTTAATTGGAAACTCTAAATTGTCCGTAAGTGTAAGTGTGATTGTTTGTCTGTATATGTAGCCCCCTGTCTTCACCCCAAGTCAGCTGGGATAGACTCCAGCCCCCAGCGACCCAAATGAAAATTAAGCAGTGTATAGATAATGAATGGATGGATAGACCCATATCACCCTTCAGTCTGAACATTGGCAACGCATGGTACCAGCTGAAAGTACTTTTTCCCAATTACATTGTGGTACTAAGTGTAATCATCGTCTCCGTTTTGTTTCGTTACGGTAGTTGATTGCCAGACAGTTCATCGGCAGCTATTCTGACTGATGATTAATCCATCACTGCTGCAGCTGGATGGTTGCAGTGGATGATGGGAGAACAAAATGTTGTACTTTGACTCAGTCTTAACAAGGATTTTACTCCACTGTGGTCTCGGTGAACATTTACCTGGGATCAGCTCATCTCTCCGTCTGTCGTACAACATCCCTAAGGTGAAAGGTCGTCCAAGGGCAGCCATGTCTTCTGAGGAGCTTCCTCTGTTTCAGAGATTGATGCACGAGATGTCAATGACACAACCAGACAATCTTTACAACAATGAGCATGAACACAAAGTGTTTTCCAGTTGAAAAGATTCAAAACATCCACAAAGACGCCAAACAACTACACAAAGCAAAACAATCCTAGAAATACACAAAATGACCAGATAGAAACACAAAATGTGTCAGGAACCTTCCAGAAGGTTTGGAAGGTCTGAATTGTCATGTAGCATTTTTGCAATGTTATCTGCATTATACCTGTGAAAATACAAACACTATTTTAGTTAATTAACTACATTAATGAATGAAATGCCACCTTCACAGGCATTTTGAATATTTTTACAATAACAATTCCTCTGAAATCACAATAGCTAAACTAGATTGATCCATTTTTAGATGTCAAAAGACTAGAGAAAGAAAAGAGAAAAAGAAAGTACACTGAAAATGTCAATGAGATACTGGATGGAAACACAAGCGACATGTAGCAGTTAGAAGATGAGGAGGAGACGGAGCAGGTTTATGGGATTAGTCCAGAGTTCAGTGTGAGAACCTACTGACAAATGGAGACAAAGCTACCTGCAGTTTGTTGTTTTTATTTATTATTGTTATCTTTTTGTTGTGAAGTGTGTCAGATCACTCAGTGCTAATTAGTAGACTGGACCAGGGGGAGTTTTGCTTTAGACTGTTGTCAGCAAAAAGGTGCCAAAAACGCCCAAATATCAAATTTGATACAAAAAATATATCATAGACAAAATGATGCATCAAAATTTTTCTTTTGTATTTTGTTAAAATGAGTGATAAACGTCTCAATTCCCAAAAGGTAGAATTTTCTGGCTATTTTCTGATGAGTCAGGCTTTACAGGGACAGTAACTGTTTTATACTAAAACGTGAACATGCAGGTGGGGTTATTGAATCTGATTATATTTCAGAGTTTTTCATGGTAAAGATAACCGGAGCAGATGAGCCGAGGGGGTGATGTCATCGAGTACGCTGGAGTTCCAACGGCACATTAACTGAGATGTTCTCAGGAGTCTGTACTTCAGAGTCGTACCGACAAGTTTATACTCACCACATACACGAGTACACACTTACATACTTGGAACTGAGAACTACTGTCTTAGCTAAAACAAATGTCTAAAAACACTCCAGATTCTGTAAAAAGTAAAGAATTCTGACATTTCGATCAACTCTGAAGCCATGACTGACTCAGCAGCGACCAACGGGAACTTCAGAAAACATGGGAAAAGTAAGTAGTTAAAATAATGAATATTGAAATAATTTAAAATGATTTACCTCACAACACGGGTTTGAGGAGCAATTATCATGAGGGAGATGTTGGAGGATGATGAAGATGATGCTGATAATGATGATGATGATGATGATGATGATGGTGAAGATGCTGATAATGATGATGGTGATGATGATGGTGATGATGGTGAAGATGAGGAGGTCTTTGTCCCTGGAAATACAGCAGAGTATGGCTTCAGTTAGAACCAGCTCAGAGCAGAATCAGCTGTTTGTCTGCAGCTCTGAATGTGGATTCTTCCAAAGCTGTGGAGGGTTTGAGGCTCAGACTGAGGAGGAAAAGAAGGGTGTGTCTGCAGAGCTGCAGGCTGCACTCTATGGACTGCTTCCTGTAGAGCTCCAGTGTTTGTTTCCTGCTGAATCAGAGTCAGACGATGATGCAGCATTTATCTCCATGATGGAAGACGGCCCCGATGTGGGATCTGGTTTCATTAGTTTAATGTTAGAAACATTTCTGCTGCTTTCATTTGTGCAGCAAAGCTGTTGCTGAACTGAGACACAAACCATGTTTGCAGTCGTCATGAAGCCGTGAAAACGACCACTTTTATAGTGACAGCTGCTGTAAAAACAACTCTGAGCTGTTTACTGATTGGATTAATTGAGTCAAGGCCAGATTTTATGAGTCCATCTCCAGATGATGATATTTAACTCCAGCCAGCAGATTAATGGATCCTTCATCAGATAGATGTTAGAAGAATGCTTGTTTTTGTTGTTTTTCTAATATTAATACAATAAAAACAGTAATTTCTGGTCAAATATCATAAAGAAAAAACAGATCATTAATAAAAATAAAGGTTTGTGATGTGGATGTTACTTATAGTTTGGGTCTGTTTTTAAATGTATTTATTTATATTGGCAATGTTTAAATTATCTTTTTTGTTTGGTTTTACTCTAACTGGAAAATTACAGCAAATTGTTCACAAAATGAAAGCAAAAATATTTTAAATATAAATTCTAAAAATTATACATATATTGCATTTTTTTGGGGGAAGTGCATTTTTTTGGGGTAAGAAAATGTTTTTATAGTATATTATTCATAGAATCAAAACTGAATTTTTTATAGAGCGTTAAAGTTTTGTGAAGTCAGGGGGAGGGGCTACTTGATTGACAGTCCGGTCTGGAATGATTGACAGGTCCTATGGAGGAGACAGCAGAGACTCTGCTCTCCTGGTTTGGATTAATTCTGATAAAATAACTGATGGTTAGCAGCAGAACCTCTTCCACAAACAGTTTTTCTGCCTGTTGGCTTGTTTGAACCAGTTTTCTACCTTCGGCTGATCCTACCAGCAGACACTGAAAGGCCTCTGATAGTTCAGTACGAATAGAAATAAGTAACCCTGAACCTTGAACACAAACACACACAACAAATAGACAGACACACAAACAGTCCGTGTTCTACCTGAGGTTAAGTTCTAACATCTGGATCGGTCCAGCTGCTAACATCTGGGTGTCCTTCAGGGGAACCAGGGAACATGAAGGTCTGGACATCGTGTTCAGAGATGGATCGGTCGTCTACGCTCCGTTCGGTGTCACCCTTCACGATAAACTGACGGTCAACAATGACTCGTCCAGACCCCCATCAACGAGGACAAGTCCTAGCTTAGCATCACTAGCATCAGCCTCAGGGAGCTAGCTGAACCAGACACCAGACCTGTTCCACCTCCATGCTGCAGACGGACTCTAAAACTGTTCAACAGGACTTAGAAATGGTTCAGAAGAACAGAACTGGACTTAAACTTGTCCAAAATGAGACAAAAAACAAACAACCCCAAAGAAACACACAGAGTTTGCCCTGAATATGAGAAGTTCCTCCTGATTGCTGCTGTAATAAAGTAATTTTTCCCCTGGTGTGGGGAGCAATAAAGGATTATCTTATCTTATTCCGGTCAGGTAAAAACAGTCTCACTGAGACGGGAAAGCCTCATAAAATCAATCACGTGTTCTGATAAATATGTGGTCGTGCAGCTTCCTGGTTCTGACTGTAAACAGATCAATCAGTGACCCTCCTTCAGGTCCGTCTGTCAGTCAGCTGGAAGTCAAACTGCTGCCCTGAGTTGGTCTGAAGGTCTGTTAGCTGAACACTTTTCCACCTTCTACACTCAGTCTCACTACATTCTACCCAAAGACACTTTACTGTGGACTGTCCTTTGGTCACACGTGCAAAGAAAGATACAGAATTAATCTGAAAGCAGAAAAAACAGAAAGTCTGATGTTTCTGCAGTGATGGTCGCTGACAAAACTTAACGTTCATCTTCAGTCCAGAAACCAGAAGACACTGCTGGTGCTTTGTGTCTCTTTGTGGTGTTTTCAAATCAAATCAAATCAAATCAAATAAAGCTTTATCATCATTTTGTTGCACATACAACAGTAGTACAGGCCAGATGAGAGAACGTTTCTCCAGGATCCAATCATTTTAAGCAATTAAGTTAAGACATCAACACTTATGCTGTCACACACACACACACACACACACACACACACACACACACACACACACACACACACACACACACACACACACACACACACACACACACACACACACCCCTAAGACGTCTTTTTTACAATATAGCCAGCATTTAAAATGGACCGTTGAGCTGTTAGTGTCTACAGCAGCAGATGGGATGTAAAGTCCAAACCGTTACAGTGACCTTGTGGGCTGATGAATCATTTAAATACTGAGGCTCAAACTGAAAATCCTAAAATTAGATTTAGGTGCAGATGTGTGTGCAGATCAACCAGAGAGCAGTTCAGTATTCTGAAAGCCTGAGGTATGAAGCTGTTCATCAGTCTGCTGCTTTTTCCTTTGATGCTCTGAAATGCTGCTCTGATGGCAGCAGTTCAGAGAGTTTAGAGCATGTGAGGAGTCCCTGATAATGTTCAGAGCCCTGATCCTGCAGCAGCTCTGGAAAAGTTCTTGAACAGAAGGGAGGAAAACTCTGATGACCCTCTCAGCTCCCCTGATCATCCTCTGCAGGACTTATCTGTCTGATATACTGCAGCTGGACCATGTTGAGCTGCAGGTTGTTCTCTCTGCACCAGCCCTCCAGGTGTTTCACTTCTATCCTGTACATTGATTCCTCGTTCCCCTGAATGAGTCCCACCACTGTGGTGTCGTCAGTGAACCTGATGACCTGGATCTGGTCCTGTGTGGCTGCAGTCATGTGTTAGCAGTGGAAACAACAGTGGACTGATCACACAGCCTGGAGGAAATCCAGCGCTCAGCAAGGTGGTGCTGGAAAAGTTCTTTCTGACTCGGACAGACTGGAGTCTGTCTGTGAGAAGGTTTAGGACCCAGAGACATGTGCTGGTACCCAGGCTGAGTAGGAGGAGTTTCTCCATTAGTCTCTGGGGGATGATGGTATTAATAAACACTGAGCTGATATCAATGTGCAGGATTGTGGAGTAGGCGTCTTTATGGTCCAGATGATGATGACAGAGAGCAGGTGGTGGATGTTAAGTCCTCTGTGCAGTGGTTGGGACGGTAAGCTGTGAAGTGTGGTTTGACGAGCTGTTCAAAACTCTTCATCACAGTCGGTGTCAGTGTGACGGGGCGTTTCCGTGAAAGCAAACACACAGCAGTCGTTCCACTCTCTCAGTTTCTCTCAGCAAATGGAGCTCGTCCAGCTGGTTGTTGAAGAGTCGACTTCGGAGAGTAGGAGCGCCGGTACTGCTGGTCTGAAGGGGTTAGCCTTTAGCCTAGCATGGATCCTGGCTCTCTTCCCCATTTTAAGTTTACGTTCAAACCTCTTGTGGTTCCTCTTCTCTCAGTTAACTGCCGGCATAGCCTCTGACAGTATTCCGTGTTGGCGTAGTGTGTCCAAATCACAGCAAAGTGTCTTGGCTGGAGGTTTTGCGGAATGAAAGTCTGGGCTAGGCAAGACGCTCAGAACTTTCACTCTCGCTGTCTCCTGGATGGGCCACTGCGTCCATGCACACCGCCATCTTTGTTTTTGTGTGTGTCTCTTTGTGTTGTTTTGTGTCTCTTTGTGTTGTTTTGTGTCTCTTTGTGTTGTTTTGTGTCTCGTGTTGTTTTGTGTCTCGTTGTGTTGTTTTGTGTCTCTTTGTGTTGTTTTGTGTCTCGTTGTGTTGTTTTGTGTCTCTTTGTGTTGTTTTGTGTCTCGTTGTGTTGTTTTGTGTCTCTTTGTGTTGTTTTGTGTCTCGGTGTGTTGTTTTGTGTCTCGTTGTGTTGTTTTGTGTCTCTTGTGTTGTTTTGTGTCTCGTTGTGTTGTTTTGTGTCTCTTTGTGTTGTTTTGTCTCGTTGTGTTGTTTTGTGTCTCTTTGTGTTGTTTTGTGTCTCGTTGTGTTGTTTTGTGTCTCTTTGTGTTGTTTTGTGTCTCGTTGTGTTGTTTTGTGTCTCTTTGTGTTGTTTTGTGTCTCTTTGTGTTGTTTTGTGTCTCGTGTTGTTTTGTGTCTCGTTGTGTTGTTTTGTGTCTCGTTGTGGTGTTTTGTGTCTCGTTGTGTTGTTTTGTGTCTTTGTGTTGTTTTGTGTCTCTTTGTGTTGTTTTGTGTCTCGTTGTGTTGTTTTGTGTCTCGTTGTGTTGTTTTGTGTCTCTTGTGTTGTTTTGTGTCTCGTGTTGTTTTGTGTCTTCTTGTGTTGTTTTGTGTCTCGTGTTGTTTTGTGTCTCTTTGTGTTGTTTTGTGTCTCGTTGTGTTGTTTTGTGTCTCTTTGTGTTGTTTTGTGTCTTGTTGTGTTGTTTTGTGTCTTGTTGTGTTGTTTTGTGTCTCGTGTTGTTTTGTGTCTCGTTGTGTTGTTTTGTGTCTCGTTGTGTTGTTTTGTGTCTCTTTGTGTTGTTTTGTGTCTCTTTGTGTTGTTTTGTGTCTTGTTGTGTTGTTTTGTGTCTCGTGTTGTTTTGTGTCTCGTTGTGTTGTTTTGTGTCTCGTGTTGTTTTGTGTCTCTTTGTGTTGTTTTGTGTCTTGTTGTGTTGTTTTGTGTCTCGTGTTGTTTTGTGTCTCGTTGTGTTGTTTTGTGTCTCGTGTTGTTTTGTGTCTCGTGTTGTTTTGTGTCTCTTTGTGTTGTTTTGTGTCTCGTTGTGTTGTTTTGTGTCTCGTGTTGTTTTGTGTCTCTTTGTGTTGTTTTGTGTCTCGTGTTGTTTTGTGTCTCTTTGTGTTGTTTTGTGTCTCTTTGTGTTGTTTTGTGTCTCTTTGTGTTGTTTTGTGTCTCGTGTTGTTTTGTGTCTCGTTGTGTTGTTTTGTGTCTCGTTGTGTTGTTTTGTGTCTCGTGTTGTTTTGTGTCTCTTTGTGTTGTTTTGTGTCTCGTTGTGTTGTTTTGTGTCTCTTTGTGTTGTTTTGTGTCTCTTTGTGTTGTTTTGTGTCTCGTGTTGTTTTGTGTCTCGTTGTGTTGTTTTGTGTCTCGTTGTGTTGTTTTGTGTCTCGTGTTGTTTTGTGTCTCGTTGTGTTGTTTTGTGTCTCTTTGTGTTGTTTTGTGTCTCGTGTTGTTTTGTGTCTCGTTGTGTTGTTTGTGTCTCGTTGTGTTGTTTGTGTCTCGTTGTGTTGTTTTGTGTCTCGTGTTGTTTTGTGTCTCGTTGTGTTGTTTTGTGTCTCGTGTTGTTTGTGTCTCGTTGTGTTGTTTTGTGTCTCGTTGTGTTGTTTTGTGTCTCGTGTTGTTTTGTGTCTCGTTGTGTTGTTTTGTGTCTCGTTGTGTTGTTTTGTGTCTCGTGTTGTTTTGTGTCTCTGTGTTGTTTGTGTCTCGTTGTGTTGTTTTGTGTCTCGTTGTGTTGTTTTGTGTCTCGTTGTGTTGTTTTGTGTCTCGTGTTGTTTTGTGTCTCTTTGTGTTGTTTTGTGTCTCGTTGTGTTGTTTTGTGTCTCGTTGTGTTGTTTTGTGTCTCGTGTTGTTTTGTGTCTCGTTGTGTTGTTTTGTGTCTCGTTGTGTTGTTTTGTGTCTCTTTGTGTTGTTTTGTGTCTCGTTGTGGTGTTTTGTGTCTCTTTGTGTTGTTTTGTGTCTCGTGTTGTTTTGTGTCTCGTGTTGTTTTGTGTCTCTTTGTGTTGTTTGTGTCTCGTTGTGTTGTTTTGTGTCTCGTTGTGTTGTTTTGTGTCTCGTGTTGTTTTGTGTCTCGTTGTGTTGTTTTGTGTCTCGTGTTGTTTTGTGTCTCTTTGTGTTGTTTTGTGTCTCGTTGTGGTGTTTTGTGTCTCTTTGTGTTGTTTTGTGTCTCGTGTTGTTTTGTGTCTCGTGTTGTTTTGTGTCTCGTTGTGTTGTTTTGTGTCTCGTGTTGTTTTGTGTCTCGTTGTGTTGTTTTGTGTCTCGTTGTTTTGTTTTGTGTCTCGTTGTGTTGTTTTGTGTCTCGTGTTGTTTTTGTGTCTCGTTGTGTTGTTTTGTGTCTCGTTGTGTTGTTTGTGTCTCGTTGTTTGTTTGTGTCTCGTGTTGTTTTGTGTCTCGTTGTGTTGTTTTGTGTCTCGTTGTGTTGTTTTGTGTCTCGTGTTGTTTTGTGTCTCTTTGTGTGTTTTGTGTCTCGTTGTGGTGTTTTGTGTCTCTTTGTGTTGTTTTGTGTCTCGTGTTGTTTTGTGTCTCGTGTTGTTTTGTGTCTCGTTGTGTTGTTTTGTGTCTCGTGTTGTTTTGTGTCTCGTTGTGTTGTTTTGTGTCTCGTTGTTTTGTTTTGTGTCTCGTTGTGTTGTTTTGTGTCTCGTGTTGTTTTGTGTCTCGTTGTGTTGTTTTGTGTCTCGTTGTGTGTTTTGTGTCTCGTTGTGTTGTTTTGTGTCTCGTGTTGTTTTGTGTCTCGTTGTGTTGTTTTGTGTCTCGTTGTTTTGTTTGTGTCTCGTTGTGTTGTTTTGTGTCTCGTGTTGTTTTGTGTCTCGTTGTGTTGTTTTGTGTCTCGTTGTGTTGTTTGTGTCTCTTTGTGTTGTTTTGTGTCTCTTTGTGTTGTTTTGTGTCTCTTTGTGTTGTTTTGTGTCTTGTTGTGTTGTTTTGTGTCTCGTGTTGTTTTGTGTCTCGTTGTGTTGTTTTGTGTCTCTTTGTGTTGTTTTGTGTCTCTTTGTGTTGTTTTGTGTCTCGTTGTGTTGTTTTGTGTCTCGTTGTGTTGTTTTGTGTCTCGTGTTGTTTTGTGTCTCGTTGTGTTGTTTTGTGTCTCGTTGTGTTGTTTTGTGTCTCGTTGTGTTGTTTTGTGTCTCGTGTTGTTTTGTGTCTTTGTGTTGTTTTGTGTCTCGTTGTGTTGTTTTGTGTCTCGTTGTGTTGTTTTGTGTCTCGTGTTGTTTTGTGTCTCGTTGTGTTGTTTTGTGTCTCGTTGTGTTGTTTTGTGTCTCGTTGTGTTGTTTTGTGTCTCGTGTTGTTTTGTGTCTCGTTGTGTTGTTTTGTGTCTCGTTGTGGTGGTTTGTGTCTCCGTGTGTCTAAACAATGTCACTGTGTTCTGATCTGAGTCGGAACCAGCTGAGGGTTCAAAGGTTTCTGTTCTAATCAGTTTAAAGTTTATCATTTTCCTTTGTTGGGAAACAATAAAAACTCCTCCATGTGTTTGTCTGCAGCGGCTATAAAAGCAGAGACAACAGACCAGCTAACAGAACCCAACGAGGACATCTGAACATGAGGACACTCATCTTTTTACTGGGTGAGGACCTGACTTCACTTTGATCTCAGTCATCTGACAAGATAAATATACTACTACTACTAATAATAATATTTTTATTGTTATTATATTTCACCCTTTAAATGAGTGAACTTGTGGGTTTCTGGGGTTTAACTGAGCAATTTTATTCCATAATCCTTATTTTAAGACTGATAATAAGCAGGATCTTAATCTTAATACTTAAATTATTCAGGCAAATTTATATAATGACTAATATTGTAAATCCTAATTTTAATATTAGATTATTTAGGTTAAATTCTGTTTTTTTTATTGTTTATTTGTTTTACTCCAGAAACTGTGGCTGAAGTATTAAATGAGTAAAATGTATCCTGTTAGTGATGGAATGATAATAATAATAATAATAATAATAATAATAATAATAATAATAATAATAATAATATAGTAAGAATAATAATACAATTCTGAAAATAAACAATGTCTGAAATGTCAGAAGGTTTTTAAAATATCCTGAAAATGTTCGAAATTTTTTTAGAAAAAGCATAAATATAACAATCAATGAAATCTATCTATCTATCTATATATATATATAGATAGATAGATAGATAGAGAGAGAGAGAGAGAGAGAGAGAGAGACAGTATGTGTAATTATGTATTATATGTAATATCAGTAAAATTCCTGAAAATCAACAAAATTTCTACACATTTCCAACCATGTGAAGAAAATATAAAAAATATTTTGAAAAATACAAAAATAAAGAAAAAAGAAAGAAAATAATAAAATAAAATGTTTTTTTTAAACTAAAGCAATCACAACAGAGCAACATAAAACACTGGAGTACAGCAGCAGTGGAGTGAATGGACTACACACTGTATGTGTTTGTGTGTCTGCAGCTGTGTTGTGGGTCTGTGACGGCGTGAAGTTCGGTCAGTTGTGTAAAGGAAACCCGAACAACAGGAGAAGGACGAGCGACAGATGGGGAGAAGGACACTATGGAGCCGGAAGGTAACACACAAACAGTCACACACACACACACACACACACACTGACACACAAACATCTGGACCAGTCCAGCTGCTAACATCTGGGTGTCCTTCAGAGGTAACAGGCGACATCAAGGTCTGGACATCGAGTGCAGAGACGGATCGACTGTCTACGCTCCGTTCGACGTCACGCTTGTCCGTAAAGTGATCGTCTACAAAGATCCGGAGAAAAAGAAAACCGCCATCAATGAGGGCATCCAAATGAGGGGAGAAGGTGGGTCCACCAACCCCGGTCTGGTACCGACTACGGTCTGATACTGCCAACTCCGGTACCAATGATTGACAGCAGTGACGTGCGGTCAGGTGAGGCACTGCCTCCCCTGTCATCATGACCAAAAAAAGAAAAAAGAAAGTGTACATAAATAAATATTAATATTTTCCACTGATCTGTGTTAAAAATGCATTTGCAGTATGAATATACATTTCTGACATTTTATTGAGTAAAAACTGCCGAATTTGAGTTTTTCCGATCAAATCCAGGGCAGAAACCCCGGGTGAGGGAGGGGCCAACTGTGCCTCACGTCTGACTGCATGATCCAATACAATCTGGGCTGCATGACGCGTGCCCGTTACTGTTCCTCAGCATATCGCCAGTATGAACTTTACAGAAATATTCGTTATACACAATGACTTTCTGCAGTCTGTGTAATGTCTTTTATGTATGTGTGAGAGAATTATTCCTGCTGATCGCACAATAAAGTGCAGAGAAAAGTCAGCAGGTGAGGCAGGCAGTACTCTGCCTCAACTCAAGGGGGCGTACGCAATCTGGCAGGGGCTTTCTCGCTGCAGTGCTGGATTCAACAGAGGAAATCCAAAGTCGGCGTCAAGCTAAAGCCAGTAGGTCTGCACACATCTCTGTACTTTAATTTGTTTACAGTATATATGAATTGCGTAAGGGCTGCACAGTGACGTAGTGGTTAGCACTTTGGCCTTGCAGCAAGACAATCCCCGGTTCAAATCCCGGCCTGGGATCTTCTGCATGGAGTTTGCATGTTCTCCCTGTGCATGCGTAGGTTTTCTCCGGGTACTCCGGCTTCCTCCCACAGTCCAAAAACATGCTGAGGTTAATTGGTTACTCTAAATTGTCCGTTGATGTGAATGTGAGTGTGATTGTGTGTCTGTATATGTAGCCCTGTGACAGACTGGTGACCTGTCCAGGGTGTCCCCTGCCTTCACCAGAGTCAGCTGGGATAGACTCCAGCACCCCCCATGACCCTAGTGAGGATAAAGCGGTGCATAGAGGATGGATGGATGGATGATGGATGGATGGATGGATGGATGGATGGATGGATGATGGATGGATGGATGGATGGATGGATTGCTTAAAACACAAGATGGGTGCTCTAACCATAGTTCTTTGTAGGACAAATATGTTCCTGTGTATATGTTTGTGTTGGTTTGTGAGTGTAATTGAAAGAGGAGTGCTGATGGGATATGAAGCATTATCGGTAGTTGCATGCTGTTGGATGAATAGTGAAATAAGATGCTTTTTTCAGTTCTTACAATCGTAAATCTGACTCTTGAGGAGTCAGTGCCTCACCAGCCATGAACCTCACCGCACGTCACTGATTGACAGTCTGCTTCTCTGCAGGTCTGTGTTTCAACCTGTTCTACGTGAGGCCGGACAAAACCTCCGGGTTTGTGAGAAAGGGGGCTCGGATCGGGACCATGCTGCCCATGCAGAGGGTCTATCCAGGAATCACCTCACACGTCCACGTCCAGATGTGCGACAGGAGCAACCCCACGCGGTACTTCTGATCCATCATCACCATTACAGAATTAAATGTTCTACCAATCTGGAACCAGAGAGTTTGGAGAACGTAGAACTGCTGAAAGAAGGTTCTGGGTCAGAGGAGACAAGAATCATCAGAAATATTATTATTTGTTATTAACATTCAGAAAAATGTAAGAAATGAATGTCAGAGAAGTCTTCCACAAATATGAATAAAATATCTAAAATATGGTCCATGCTGCATCTGTCTGGATTCACTGGTGGAGGACCAGGTGGGTCAGAACGTCTTTACTGGTTCTGGACCAGTAGATCTGTCTGAGTTCACTGACAGATCTACTGTCAGAACCCAGAATGGTTCTGAAAATAAACACCACCGAGTGAGACATCAGACACTAAACCCTCCTACTATGGTTGGGGTAATTTTAACCCCACTCAATGTTTGTCATTCAAAAAATAATAGTTACTTTTTTATATTTCATATTCCATGACTTTTCCTAATTTGATGAGGACAACTGGTTAGAATCAAATTATGATGATGTTTATTCAGTGTGCTGAGCACATTTTGCAGCGTTGGTGTTCCTCTGGAAGCTGTTTTATCTGTAAAACATGTCTGTTTGTCTGAGCTAACATCCCATACCTGCAGGGACAGAGCTGATAGATCAGAGTTGATCCATAACAGAGGGTGGAGAAAACAACTATCACCACGAGAACTTTGATTCTCCTCATGGTATGGGAAACAACCTGACTTGAGAACTTCTGCCAAAATAAGGAATCCAATGCAGGCTTGGAGTTGATCAGATCCAAGTCTTTCCACCTACACATTCCTCCCCTCTAAAATGATCATCAAGTTCAATATTATCAGTTGATGGTTCTATGAAGAGCTCATATGGTGACTTTATGCCTTCAGCATGTCTGACTGTGTGTCTGGAGGGACAGACTCTTAGCGTCTACCTTGTTGTTAACGTGAGTAGAGATGACCATAATTTTCAGGTTTTTTGGTGCTAATGTGACATAGGGGAGGGGGAACAATGTTCTCTCAAGAACTTTCCTGCATCGTGGCCATTAAGGTGTGTGTGACCCGCTGGACTCACACCTGCCCAGGTAGAACTGATATTTCTTATGCTGTGGAGGACGGAGTATTCCTGCAAAGACACTGGCAGTTCATGCAAAATAAGGGAGGAGCAAACATATATGTAGAAGCTTGCAGGGCAGCCCTGTATCCCAATCACTCCTCATTGTGCTCTGTGTTTACTGCAGTTTGCACATTTTATCACTGGAAAATGTCCTCTGGGAAAGGTTTACTGTCATTGATGTTTTAGAACAACTCTTTGACAGTCATGAAGACAGACATGAAGATCTGTCCTGTAAAGTAAACCTCGAGGACCAATCCACAGCAGAACATCACGTGCTGGTTTTCTGTCATGTAATCTCATCTAATCTTAGAAGCAAACTGGTGGTCCGATGGTTGCATCAGCTGCCAGCACAGTAACTAAAGCAGTCAGGTGATGGTGAATGTGAGCAGCTGCTGGCTGGAAAATCAACTTTGGTGGAGGTTTGATGTGAATCAATAAACAGGAAACTGGAGCCATGTGATGGAGTCACTTTGTCTTTGTGTCTGATTTTCATGATGGATGAACCTGAAATGATCACAGACATCTGACACGTTTTGGTAACTTTGGAGACTTTGGCTGCGTCCGAAATCGCATACTAACGTACTACTCATACTAAGTGTGACGTCAAAATAAGTATGTAGTGCGTTCACATTAGATAGTATGAAAAGACTGAGTACGCGACAAATACCTGGATGTATACTATTTCCGGAAAATTTTTAAGTATGCGCGGTGACTAGTCATACTCAACCGTCCCATAATGCTTTGCGAGCTATCCACCGAAATGGAAGCCTCCGCGGGATCTGTGGCCGGACCGGGGCGATTTTTATTTTATGTGGTTAAGTAGTCATCCTAATCACCCCACAGATTTGAGAAATAGGCGTTTTCTGACCAACGTTTTAAATTTGTCAGACGCCTCACAACGTGCTACTGAATGCTAGCAGCTAGTTGCAGCAGCTCGCTTAGCATACAGAACAAGTAGCAGCTACCTCCAGTAGCCTGCAGCTACAATTGAAACGATTCGCATAATCTGGCTAATAACTGCATGAGGAGTGCCGGCTTGAAATTGCCACATTAATTATGCGACTGTTTGTTAGCGTAAAATCGACCTGAAGCCGGCATTCAGCCGAGATATTTGATAGCCGTACTTCGGGTTTTTGTCGTTGGAGGTTTGAAATGCATTATGGGAAACGTAGTAGTATACTACAGTGTGAACGGTCGGCATTCTAATCATACTTATAGTACGTAGTATACAGTATATACTCATTGAGAATGTAGTATGTAGTACGTTAGTATGCAATTTCGGACACAGCCTTTTGTCATTTAAAGTCCTCCATGTTTGGTTCAACTTTAGCTTTATTATGTTTTAAATTTGAAATGGGAAACTGCAGGACTTAATCTTCTGTTCAGTTAATACACACATTAGCTTATTTCATATTTTCACATCACAAGATAAAATGGGGAGCTACTTTTAAGCTAATGCTAATGTTAGCTTGAAGAATGAAAGAAGCTAAAGTTAGCTTCTGCCACAGATCAAATCCATAAACTCTGTATATGTTTATATACAGTCTATGATTACATCTGTTTATTAGCACCTTTTAAAATGAGTGCAGCTGATCAAAGTGCTGCATGTACATTTAATAAGACAGACAGCAGCTAAAACAACTGCTCATAGCTGCCTACATGTTAGCCAGCTAGCTAACTAAGACAGGCTAACATTTTAGTTCCTGAAATACTGCACCATGTTAAGCTAAAGAGACAAAGAGTGTATTGTCCTCACAGTGAATCTTCCTGGTTTTACTGCTCATTATGATTCATTTCAACAACTTCTAAAGTTTGACTTTACCAGCTCTGGACGGCTCCTGTTAGCAGTTAGCTCTCATTAAAACGCAGAAAGCATTTTGTGAAGGTCAGAAGTTGTGGGTCCAGAATGTGTGAACACAACAGTAAATTCTACCTGAGTAGTAACAGCTGGAATACTTTAATAATCACACTGAACATATTTCTGTCATGAAGCTACACAGTGTTGCCTTTTAACAAGTGAAAAAGTCCAGTTAGACATCAGAAATGAGAGTTTTTACAGAGTTTTACAGCCAGAAATGATTGAAATCAGAGTCCTACCTTCCTCTGTCCGACTGCAGCAGCAACACAGTCACCAGATAAAGATGGACGACACGTCTGAACAACATGGAGCCACAAAATCCACCTGCTGACCACAAGATGGAGGCTCCTCCACCTGTCCAGTGCAACAGGGTCAGTAGTGCAGCAGTGGTTGTGGGTTCAATATATATGAATTGTTGTATTACTGATGTAATTGTTACTAATTGTTATTGTGTTCATTGTTATAATTACACAAAGTTTAGTGTGTCCCTCAGTTGTTGTGTGGAACGTTTGCTGGGGGTCCTTGTACCCCTACAGACACTTTTAACCGTCCCACAGCGTCCTATAAATGAGTTTTTCCCGCCTTAACTCTCCCCTTTAGTCTGTGTGTTCTGAGAGAGAGGTCAGCCAGACTGTCAGCTGTAATTTGTGTGTTTAATGTCATATAATTCTACTGCTGAGTTCACTTTCCCATTCTAATATATTTGAGCTTTATTTCATTTCTGTAGGAGGACAAGTCTTGTGTGAGGGATGATTTCGTGTCTTTTTTTCTGGGCTGTAATAAACGGAGATGGCCTCCACAAACGGATCTATGTGTGGAATGAATGAAGCCAGCCGTCTCCTTTGGTGCCGTCTGACCCGTTTCAGCATCGATCAGCGGGGATCCAGCTGCTGACACCCGGCTCTCCTCGTCCTCCTTCCCGCTCTGTGGCCGCTGGGACCGGCGCTCTCTCCGAGGTTTGCATCAAGTGTGTGGATCGGACGGTTAATGAGCCGCTCTGAGCGGCATTTAGTTCACTTTGATTTTTCCCTCTCATGGCTTCATTACATGTAGATTTGTGCTGGTGAATTAATTCGGCCAGCCGGCGCTTTAAAGGGACACTCCGCCAATTAAAAATGTCAGTAAAATAACTGGTGAATGTGTAGAATAGATGTTAAATGAATTATAAATACATATTAATATAATAGGAGGTAAGGACAAGGCTCCTCCACTCTATAAATAATTACATGCAGTAAAGCTGTCAGAAATAACTGCAGTTTGTTCAAATAAAGGTGTTTTTATTTTACAGTCATCATGTAAATTAATATGTATTTCTGTGATTTCACTAAATTTATCTGTAATTTCACAACACGGAGAAAACGTGCTAAAAACATTTCTATGTTTTGATGCTGATTTAAATGCAGTAAATAATCGTGTAATTTTATGGTCAAACCTTATTAAAGAACAAATCAGTAAAAATACACAACAGGAGACATTTTCATGAGCATTTATACAACGCTATTAATTTTTACAAACCAACCAATAAATGAGGAAATGTAGAAATGATAAAAATAATCACTGACTGCTGCTTTAGGAAACATTAATAATAAAACAGTAAAATACAGAAATACAGAGTAATAAATGATCTGAGGTTATACTGAGTACTTTTACTGCAGTACTGCGACATATTTGTACACTGTGGTATTCCTGCTTTACTGAAGTAAAGGATCTGAGAACGTTCTCCACCAGCTGGAGGTAGAACGATCAATCGATCAGTCGTCAATTATTACAGGAACTGTTCTGATCCATGATCAGAGCATTTTAAACACAAACACTGAAAGTCTCATTTAAACTCTGAAATGTGAATATTTTCAGTGCACTGAAGATCTCTGGACGAAAGCAGACCTTCTATGAAACTCTAACCAGCTGATGGGTTCCTCCAGACCATCAGTGCTGCTCCACCTGGAGGATCCTCCTTCTTCTCCTGGTCTGCTGCTCCACCTGGAGGATCCTCCTTCTTCTCCTGGTCTGCTGCTCCACCTGGAGGATCCTCCTTCTTCTCCTGGTCTGCTGCTCCACCTGGAGGATCCTCCTTCTTCTCCTGGTCTGCTGCTCCACCTGGAGGATCCTCCTCCTTCTCCTGGTCTGCTGCTCCACCTGGAGGATCCTCCTCCTTCTTCAGATCTGCTGCTCCACCTGGAGGATCCTCCTTCTTCTTCAGATCTGCTGCTCCACCTGGAGGATCCTCCTTCTTCTTCAGATCTGCTGCTCCACCTGGAGGATCCTCCTTCTTCTCCTGGTCTGCTGCTCCACCTGGAGGATCCTCCTTCTTCTCCTGGTCTGCTGCTCCACCTGGAGGATCCTCCTTCTTCTCCTGGTCTGCTGCTCCACCTGGAGGATCCTCCTCCTTCTTCAGATCTGCTGCTCCACCTGGAGGATCCTCCTTCTTCTCCTGGTCTGCTGCTCCACCTGGAGGATCCTCCTTCTTCTTCAGATCTGCTGCTCCACCTGGAGGATCCTCCTTCTTCTTCAGATCTGCTGCTCCACCTGGAGGATCCTCCTTCTTCTCCTGGTCTGCTGCTCCACCTCCACGTCCTCCTGTGGACTCCTCTTGTACTTCCTGGCGGTCTGGACAGAAACAGCAGATGTTAGAGTGCTTCAGGGTTCCTCTGGTGTCCTGAGGTTAAAGTCGGTACCTTGTGGCTGAAACAGATGAGAGACGTGAAGATCAGCAGACTGAGCAGCAGCAGCGTCAGTCTGATGAAGAACACTGTTGGATCTGAAGAACACACATTAGAACCATCAGAACCACGGAGAACCCAGTCTGATCTTAGAACTACATTATTTAAATCACTTTAAGGAAATAATAAAACTCCATCTTTGATATTTAACTTATTTCGGTTCATTTATATCATTAAAACATTGAAGGATCTTTGATACATTTCCAGAATAAATATTGGAGGAACTTAACTTGAATGATTTTGGTCAAATTGTAGAATAAAGAACATTACAGGGTCTTTGACACTTCAGTTTTTAGGTGACTTTCTGTAATAAATAATCCTGTATGGTCCTACGTTTGACATTTAAATGAGTCTGATAAATGCGTCTAAAACTTTCTAGGATCGTTATCTGGGTGAGTTTAAATAATAAATGTTCCTGCAGGTGCTGAGCTTCACATTTAACGTTGTCACTGTATTTGTGTCATGAATAATACTGTGGAGTCTCTTGGTTAGTAGTTAAAGTTGTGGGTTAAATGTTGAACTGCGGCTCTTGGGCTGTTTTTAAATGTGGCTGATCCGCCTCCATCTTCAACCTGGAAGCTCCTGATTCCGGTCGGCTGCTGCTGAAGACTTCCTGCTCGGGTTCCACCTGAGCTCCACTCACCTGAGACCACCAGAGACAGCCGGCGGCTCTCGGAGGAGAAGTTGTGGGAAAAGACGTGGACGTGATAGACGCAGGTGTAGCTGCCTTGGTGGGCGTGGTCTGTGACAGGAAACAGGAAGTGGGCGGAGTGATTGAGGGCCGGCTGGGTGCGGCTGAGCGTGGTGTTGGAGGAGGAGGTGAAGCTGAGCTGGAAGGAGCCTCCTGGGTACTGAGGCTGGATGGAGCAGCTGAGGGTGAAGCTGGAGCGCCAGGACACCCGGAAGCCCTGCTGCTGGGCCTCGGAGACCCCGTCCACAGAGGACACCAAGATGATGGGCCGCTCCAGCAGGTCTGGAAACAGAGACAGGATTGGTTAGGGGAGCAATGGATCAAAAAACTCATGGTTCGGATGGTATCACGGTTTTAAGTCACAGATCGGATCAAAAGAAAATAAAAAAGGACGTTCAGAATGTTTAAACCCCGTGTTTTGCACCACGAAATATGACCTCATGTCTGCAGCTGTAAACACCCCAACAGCTTCTGTAACAGCTTTAGACCGGTTGGATTCTGCAGCAAGGGGCCGTTTAAATGCCGCGGTGATCAGCGGTTGTAGAGCAGCCTTCATCTTGGCTCCTGCCACTGACAGGTGATGTCTCTTCATACGGGTGGTCATGCTCGATGTGTTTCCTCTCTCATATGGCTTTCTCGTACCACAGTGCCTACACACTGTTATAGTTTTGTCCACCACCTTTCTTCCATCATCACTGTATTTTACAGGGAAGCCAAAATGCTCCCATATGGACGACTTAAATGACGCAGAAAGTTTGTCAAGTTCCTCTGCTCATCCGCTAGCCAGGACTACCGCTGCACTAGTGTGGATTAAACATGAGCTCTGCACGTACAACTTTTTTCATCAATCAGTGTGCAGACCACGTGCATTTTGAACCATGGACAGAGATCTGTACGGATCACGGATCAACGATGAGCCGTTGCACCACTAGGATTGGTCCACCCCGCATCCAATCGTGTCTCTGGACAGAGACGGATTGGATGTAGGGTGGACCAATCAGAGAAGCACTGACCTGAGCAGACGATCTCCACGGTGGAGGAGGACTGAGTGGACTTGGAACACTCCCTCAGCCTCCATCCGGCCTCAACGCACTGAAGGTCGACGCTCCACCCTGGACTCTCTGAGGACTGGTTGCTGCTCGCTGTTAAAACAGCAGAACCACAGTGCAGCTCTGTGCAGGCTGCAGCTGCTGCCTTCAGGCTCCAGTCAGAGCCGTCCACCATCCTCCACTCCACCAGCTTCACCTGCAGAACACCTGCACAGCGACTGGCTCCTCCCACCAACCTGAGCGGCTCTGAACACAAATCACAGAGGGATCAGTAACACAACAGAGAGAGTTCAGATCAGAGCTGCAGCTCCTCTTCTACCTGAGCAGGTGAGTCCAGCAGCTCTGCCAGGTGAGCAGGTGTTTCTATGTGAGGCGGAGCTTCTACAGTCCATCAGAGCAGACTCACGGCCTCCACACTGGAACTCTCTGCTCCACCATGGAGCCTCCACCTCTCCATAGAGCGGCCCCCAGAGGACCCAAGGAGCCCCACAGCCCAACTCCCTGCAGACCACCTCAGCATCCTGCAGGTCAAAGTCAGCCTCACACACCGAGGACCACCCCTGGTTGGACTGGTTGGACTGGTTAAACTGGTTGGACTGGTTGGAGTGGTTAAACTGGTTGGATCTGACCTCCAGTCTTCCTGAACACAGACTGGTTCCATTCACCAGCCTCACAGAGTCTGAAAAGAAAGAAAACATTGAAAAGTTTTCCAGCAGCTGTTTGGAGGATTTCAAATGTCCTCCTTTGGTGCCATCTGGTGGCTGCATGAAGAACGACACTGATGAGGAACAAAAACCAACAAAGGTGGATTTGAGTCAAACCCTCAGTTCTTCTGCTGATCAGAATCAGAAATACTTGATGGATTCAGAGGAAATGACTTAAATGAATCTGACCAATAGAGACAGAGGATGAGGGTTGCTGTTCCCACATCACAAACCAAACTGCTCTCAGATGATGGGTGTGATTCTGTTTGATTCTTCTTTAAACTTTGCTTCCTTCATGCAGCTGCAGTCTTGTTGCTCTTCGTACAGGTTTCGTGTCATGTCTGTTCTGTATAAACTGGATGATATCAGACAGTTTCCTTCCTTTGGTAAATACAGATACATGTTCTGATGCAGCAGAGTCGTCGTTCTAAGACTCCTAGTTGTGTAACTGTCAGAATCCAGCATGTTTCTGCTGGTTAACAGTTGTAGTATTTAGTGGTGAGTGTGGAGCTAACTGTGAGGGAAAAATGACTCTTTCCTCTTTCTAGGTTCTGATGGCCTTTAGACAGAGACGCTGCAGGAGGTTAGATATCGTCTATTCTGATGTGACTAAGCAGACTAGATGTCTCCATATCACTGTAATCTAAATCTGACCTTCTCCCAACTACAATATAAACTCAAAGATCAGAGAGAATCCTCAGAACTGATGTTGCCGTTGCTTGCATGAACTACTGCTCTGTTGGTGTCACTTCTCCTGACATCAGTAAACCTTCCTCTCAACCTAAGTCCAGTGAGTCTCTCTGTGTCGGCCTCCTCATCCTCTCTGGACCTCGCTGAACTTCCACAACACTGACATGAGTCACTGAGTGTTGATGATTGTTTACCTCGGCTCGTAGCGCTGTTACAGAGGCTGATGGAGAAATCGTTGACAATTCTTCTGAGAGAACTGAAGTCTTTCAGAAAGTACAAGTGAGCTCGGTCAGTGGCCATGTTCACCAACTGGAGCTTTGAGGCACCCCCGATACCTGAAAGAAAACACTGAGTTAAAACTGTGCTTTCAAAACAAAGAGAACAGTTTGGTTGGAATAAAACTGCAGTTTCCTGATTCTTGTGCAGCCGTTTGTTTCAGTTCAGTTTACTGCCAAAACCAACCTGCAGAGATCTGAAACAGCCTCATTAGATGTTTTAAACACTGACAAAGACACCAGCTCCACCCAATTCTTTGGAGTTTTACAGTTTTGATGTCGTACTTTCAGAAGTGTCACTGTTGAAACTGACTCAGTCAGAGTCACTCACCGATAGCGTAGACCTCGATGCCGGTGTCTCTCAGGTGCTCAGCAGGCTCCTTTACACGATCACTGGACGTTCCATCAGTGAAAACAACAACAATTTTTCTGGCGTCTCGTCGCATTCCCATGTCGTATTTAAAGCTGGAGCGGAGGATGTGTTTCAGAGCCCTTCCTGAGTGACAACAAGAAGGACGCATCAAAATGTGAAGGAAAGTTCAGGGACTCATCATTTCAGAAGGACAGTTATAAACTAAAGTTTACATCCACCGGTAAAGTTCATGTTCATCATTCAGTGTTGAGTTTCCAATGACTCCTTTCACTCTTTATTTTCTATGACGGAACCATTGAAACATTAATCTCTGTCACGAAAACAATCATGAATTTTGGGTCTTTCATAGATGTATTAAAGTTCTTCTGAACACCCAAAAAAACATCTACAGGATCATTAATATACAAACAACAACTTGAATCAGTTTTGTTGATACAGAAAGTTGTGTTGATCAAATTTTCTTGGGTTCTTGGCCTCTTCACTTTTCATGAGTTATTCGGATCATAGAACCATTCGATCCATTCAGGGCTCCACAGTGGAGTAGTGGTTAGCACTTTTGCCTTGCAGCAAGAAGATCCCCGGTTCAAATCCCGGCCTGGGATCTTTCTGCATGGAGTTTGCATGTTCTCCCTGTGCATGCGTGGGTTTTCTCCGGGTACTCCGGCTTCCTCCCACAGTCCAAAAACATGCTGAGGTTAATTGGTTACTCTAAATTGTCTGTAGGTGTGAGTGTGATTGTGTGTCTGTATATGTAGCCCTGTGACAGACTGGTGACCTGTCCAGGGTGTCCCCTGCCTTCACCCGAGTCAGCTGGGATAGACTCCAGCACCCCCCATGACCCTAGTGAGGATAAAGCGGGGTAGAGAGGATGGATGGATGGATGGATAGATCCATTCAGCCTCAAACTGTACAGTGGGAAAGTCTGAAGAGCTCAGCAAAGATCTGAAAAAGATCTGAATCATTGACTTGAACCAGTCAGAAAGTCACTTGGAGACATTTGAAAGGAGCTTCAGATCCAGAATCATCTGTTAGTCAGAATAAAGTTCATGGTCCAGTTGTGTTACTGCCACCATCAGGAAAAAAACACAAACTACCACCTGCTGCTGAGAGACCATTGGTCAGGATGGTCAAGAGTCAACCAGGAACCAATCAGAAAGCAGGTCTGGATGAATGAAAAGCTGCTGGAACACAGCTGTCAGTGTCCACAGGGTTCGAGATGTCACGTTTTGAGGGAGGCGGACTCGAGCAGAGAGCACACTACCAAGGTAGGAGTAAATTAAAGTGTTTTATTGCTTGGGGAATGAATAATGGAGAGGAGTTGAGAGGAGTGAGGGTTGCCTGGAAGGGGAGGAATGGAGTGGATCGGGGTCGGGGCTCCGGAGCCGGGGATCAGCGGTCGCCATGGGTCCTGGGGGGGATCAGAGTGCGGCAGGAGGTGGTGAATGGATCCCTGGCGGCTGGAGACGGACAAAGATGGAGAGCCGGAGAAGAGGCGGGTGCAAGGGGACATCAGATGCTGACGATCCGGGGCGCTGTGATGGTGGAAGTGCCAGTCGATGGCTGACGTCTCGCGGTCCTGTGGGAGATGCTGAGGGGAAGCGCTGGAGGGGAGAGGAGCCACTGGGGACCAGGGGTGTTCCAGTCGGAGTTTTCGGCTGAGGAATCCAGGAGGCGAGCCGAGGGGGACCGATGCAGAGCCTGAGGCGGGTTGAAGCCGGAGTGGCTGGAGAATCCGGAGGCCGAGCCGAGTGGGGGATCCAAGAGGGGGCAAACGGGCTGAGTGGGGAGTCCAGGGGAGAAGGAAGACTGCCAAATGGTTTCTGAGGGGGTCTGAGGGAGGCAGGGCAGGAGAGAACCCAGACAGCTGGAGTCTAGGCAGGGCAGAGACACAGTAACATTAGAAATGTCAGATTTTGTAACGTACCTTGGAAGGCTAGAGAGCACTGACTAGTAAGTCGAGTTCAACAATCTGGCAGGGTGTGGAAGGTTCAGCCGGTCTTTATTGCAGAAGAAGTAATTGCGGTGTTGAGATGCAGCCGTCCGGGTCTCAGGGAGAGGCTAATTACCTGAGTGGAGGCAGCTGTGAAGCCACACTCCACTCAGGTGCAGCGCTGGGGAGAGAGCAGAGGGAGAGGAGAGCAAGAGGAGAAGAGGGAGAGGAGAATAAACAGAGGTGGAGTAAAAGGGGGGAAACAGATAGGATGGGGAATTTGGGATGCCAGGTAGGAAGGGGTAAGGAGAGGGCCCTGACACGAGAGGATCCATGAAGAAAGAAGTTCTTCCTCTAGAAGCAGAACCTTAAAGCTCCACTCATCACATGGACAAAGAAAAGGTTCTGGAGGAAAGTTCTGAGATCAGATGGAACAAAAAATGAAGGTGAGGTCTTTTACCCCAAGAACACCAAACCTATCTCCAAGCATGGAGGTGACAGCATCATGCTCTGTGGAACTAGAGCTTTACACAAAGTAAATGGAATAATGAGGAAGGAGGATCACGTCCACACTGTCCTGATGAGTCAAAGATAAACCAGAAGATTGAAACCACAAGAACCAAACTGAGGAGGAAACGGACAAATTTAACCAAACATTAACATTTCTGTTTGTATATTTATGATCCAGCAGAACTGATCATATTTCCAGAATTTTTTTAAATAAATCTATGAAAGAACCAAAATTCATGATTGTCTGTTGTGTCACAGATTCATGTTTCAATGATTCCATCATAAATTCAGAGTTCTAGGAAACTAAAGACTGAATGATAATCATGGACTTTCCAGGTGGATGGAAACTTCAGTTTACAGCTGTTCCTGCTGGTCTCTCACCTGTCTTGGTGCCTCCACCTCTTTGTCTGAGGCTGTCAACAGCCCTCAGCAGCGACTCTTTGGTCTGGTGGGTGTTCAGCTCCCACATGGTCCTCGGCGTGTAAGCGAATAAAGTCAGACCTGAAGAACCACAGCAAGGAGCTGATTATTCATAACAGCAACATGACAATAGGGCTCAATGGTTGAGTCTCTGATCAGAAGGTCAGAGGATCAAACCCCAGTGCTGCCATCGTTGCCCTGATCAAGGACTTTAGATTGAAGAATGAGCCTCAGAGGGTTAAAGACACAGAATCAGTTCTAATACTGAGACAGTAAAATATTACCCATCTGCACTGCGTCGGGGCCGATGTTGAAGATTTCGATTATCTCTCTAACAAACTGTAGCATGCTACTGAATTCAGGTGAAGAGACACTCCCAGATTCATCCACCAACATCACGATGTCAGCTTTGGCTGCTTCACACTGAGCAGCTACAACAAAACAAAGGATTGTGGGAAAGAAGAAAATACCAAAAAATCATCTAATTTCTCTACTTATAGCCTCTTCTTGTACCCACAGTAATCAGATTACTTCTACAGCAGTATTAGTATCTACTCTGGTATCAGATTCCAAACTACAGTTCAGATTTCATGGATTAAATTCAGGCTCCACAGCAGGAACTCAGTGGACCTAAAGTGAGTCCATGTTTCCTGAAGTTCTTTGGTTCCTCCAGTCCTTCGTATGTCCTCCTTTATCTCTGATGACTCAGTCCTCCTCATGGAGGAGACCAGAGTCCACTCATTTCTGCTCACATCTTCTCACATTCTTCTCTGTGTTCTTCAGCTGCTCTCTGCTGGAGGGGTTGTGTTGCTCTACCTTTCTCTGGAGAACACCTCAAAGGTTCTGCTGGCTTCAGGACTCACACTGTCCAGGTCCTGGTTCTACTTGGTTCTAGTGGAGAAGCTCTGGTGTGATGTTGTTCTTTGGATGTTCTCCTGCTGAAATGTTCCTCTTCTTCATCTGGTCAGTCAGTATTCTGGTTCCTCCTCGGACCTTCATGCTACATCTAGAAATGTCTTCAACACCTTCTGACCTCATGCAGCCCAAGATCATCACACTCCCACCTCCATGCTTCACTGTCAGGACCATGCATCCACTGTGGTAGTCCTGGTCAGGTTCTCACCAAACATCTGGACTCCATCTGAGCCCAACTCATTGATCTTCATCTGACCAGATAATGTTCTCCAGCATCCATCAGGCTTCTTCTCATGTTCTTCAGCAAACTTTCATCTGGAAGTTTAGTTCTGAGCAGCAATCAGGTTTAGTTCTGGTCCTCCGTCCATAGAAGTTGATGTTCTGAAGGTTCCGTCACACTGTCTGAGCTTCACACTAACTGGTTTCCATGGAGAACCCCTGAACCAAGTCTGAAGCAGCTGATGTCTGTTTTTACAGCTGGATGGAGAAAGTAGTTCACTGTCTGTGGAGTCATTTTAGGAGCTCTGATTAGTGGTACTATGACTGTTTCTAGACCTCCTGATTAGTGGAACTGTGACTCCTTCTAGACCTCCTGATTAGTGGAACTGTGACTCCTTCTAGACCTCCTGATTAGTGGTACTATGACTCCTTCTAGACCTCCTGATTAGTGGAACTATGACTCCTTCTAGACCTCCTGATTAGTGGAACTATGACTCCTTCTAGACCTCCTGATTAGTGGAACTATGACTGTTTCTAGACCTCCTGATTAGTGGAACTATGACTCCTTCTAGACCTCCTGATTAGTGGAACTATGACTCCTTCTGGACCTCCTGATTAGTGGAACTATGACTCCTTCTAGACCTCCTGATTAGTGGAACTATGACTCCTTCTAGACCTCCTGATGAATGGAACTATGACTCCTTCTAGACCTCCTGATTAGTGGAACTATGACTCCTTCTAGACCTCCTGATTAGTGGAACTATGACTGTTTCTAGACCTCCTGATTAGTGGAACTATGACTCCTTCTAGACCTCCTGATTAGTGGAACTATGACTCCTTCTAGACCTCCTGATTAGTGGTACTATGACTGTTTCTAGACCTCCTGATTAGTGGAACTGTGACTCCTTCTAGACCTCCTGATTAGTGGAACTATGACTCCTTCTGGACCTCCTGATTAGTGGAACTATGACTCCTTCTAGACCTCCTGATGAATGGAACTATGACTCCTTCTAGACCTCCTGATTAGTGGAACTATGACTCCTTCTAGACCTCCTGATTAGTGGAACTATGACTCCTTCTAGACCTCCTGATTAGTGGAACTATGATTCCTCCTACACCTCCTGATTAGTGGAACTATGACTCCTTCTAGACCTCCTGATTAGTGGAACTGTGACTCCTTCTAGACCTCCTGATTAGTGGAGCTGTGACTCCTCAGATGTTTCTCTTCCTCTGTTCAGTTCTTCTCCATGTGGATCCATGATGCAGACATAGATAGATCCAGTCCATAGGTCCAGAACTGAGAACGTTCTGCTGTTCTCAGCTCCTTTTAGAACCATGTTCATCAGTTAGACTGACTGGAATCACAGCTGGATTCACTCTGAGTTTCTACTGTGGAGCCTGGATTTAGAATAAAGTCTTAAATCTTCTGATTTATAAAGTGTTTGTTTTTCATTATTTATCAGACGAAATATTTTGCTGTTCTACTGAGAAATAATGCAGTGATTGAGAGGAAAAGTAGTTTAGAATCATTAGACATTGAAGTGATGTTGCTCAGAGTGTCCTCAGTGCTTTTAAACTGAACCACTCAGCCATGATCGATGTTTCTCTTTATTTGTATGTTTTCTATGTAACGTGTAAACAGGCTGTTAAAGCGCAGTGGACAGATGATACAGGCTGATTAAGAGGCTCTGTGCCGAACGTTACCGGATTTAAAACGGCCACAAACACAAGAAATGGCAACAAAAAGATGCAAAGCGACACAAAATTCACTCTATATGGCAAAAATAACCATAAAAAGATGTTAAATGAGCACAAACAGATGCAAAGTGAGACACAAAATGTTCCAAATGAAATGAAACAGCCACAGAGAAGTAAAGCCCGTCCAAAGCTGCTGCACTTAGAATCTGAGACGTATCAGTGAGTTATTAGATTAATGTGAGCTCCAGTAAAGGCAGCGTGGATTCATGCTGGTGTTGTGTGTTTACCTGCTGAGGCCAGACGTCCTTCACCTCCGAGGCCTGACAGAAACAACATGAGGCACAATTCTGATCAACACTCTCAGAAAACACAAACTGATTCTGGATTATCAGCCGAGCGACTCGCTGCTGCGCTGCAGAGCTGAAGCCAACGGCTGGTCCAAGCTTGGAGGCTGAAATGTGAAATGTTCACTTCACGAGACGCAGAATGAACACAAGGACACTCACAATGTCCCTAATGAGATATAAAACTGCACAAATCACAAACAGAATGACCACAATCACACACAAAATGTCCAAAACTAAATGCAAACATGAAAAAGACCAGAATTAGACGTCAAATGGCTACAAACTGATGCAAAAAGACCAAACTGAGACACAAAACCACCAAAATGTAACACAAACAACCTCAAAATGATGCAACACAAGGAAAATGTGGCACAAAATGACCAAAATCTAACAAAGATTGGACCAAAATCAGAAGGAAATAACCCTATAAATGTGCAAAACGGGACACTAAATGAGCAAAAAATGACAACAAACCAATCGCATGAATCTACAGAACGTCAAACTAAAATAAGCACAAAGAGAGAAAAAGGTGAAAAATTTCGAGCTCAGGGGTCGGCAACCCACGGCTTCAGCCCTCTGTTGCGGCTCTCTGTAACTTTGGAAAATAAATCATCAGCAGGCTATTTAATTAAATGTATTTTATTTTAGATTGTTATTTTTTAAAATTTAATTCTAAATTTGAAGATTATGGTGATCTTGTGACATCAAAATAAAACGTCTTAATTTTTGTCTGTCAAAATATGCGTCCCAGCCGTCAGTCTCTGACACTCACCGGCCTGCATGTATTCATTTGGAGTCCTGTTGATCTTTGGATCCCAGTGTTTGCTCTGCATTCATTCAGCAGTGACGGGCCACCATTCCTACATCCTAGCTGTCGCTCCTTCAAATTTCTTTATTTTTTTATTGTCGCAAATACACCACCGCTGCACGTCTCCACCTTCACAGCAGAGTCCTGCATTGTGTCGGGTACTCATGAGTACTAAGGTAAACTACGGATAACTGTCTTGCTCAGTATCTACTCTTTGATATGTCGGGTTAATACGACGTTACTCGTGAGAGCACGGCTCGATGTCACGTCCAGCATCCAGGCAGCAGGTCAGAGAGTCAGAGGAGTGTCGTCTTGGAAAATAGGGCAGCGACTTACCAGAGAAAAGTTATTAGCTTAAGATAAATAGATTTTACAAGTTAAATAGACATTCATAAATGATTGATTTCCTGCTAACATTATGTAACATTTGAGGTCCAGGAGCAAAAATGACATTAACCAAGTAAGATAAATATTAGTGGTAGGACACAATTAAAAAATGAATCTATCTAATTAGAGGCTTTGTAATTATTTAATCACAACTGATTAACAAGGGCATAGAGGTAAAAAAGAGATATACACAGTGTTGTCTTCATTTTAAATACCAAAAGGATTTTGCGGCTCCTGGTGTTTTCTTTTCTGTGAGAAACGGGTCGAAATGGCTCTTTGAGTGTTAAAGGTTGCCGACCCCTGATCTAGCTGGTGTCTCATATTTCCTTTTCCTGTATTCTTCTGTTCTAATCTCTGTGAGCATTGAGTCGTACCTGAACTCCACAGCAGCAGCAGCAGCAGCAGGTGATCCATGTCCAGGTCCACGTCCGTCTGCTCACCAAGTCTTTCTTCTTCCTCTTTTATCTGTCAGCAGTCAACAGATGAGCTGCTTCTCACAAGTGAAGACGTTAAAAACCACAGAGGACAGATCAAGTGTCCTGATGTGAGCAGATGTTGTGATATCAGAGCTGAAGTTTCCTCCTTAATAACAGGAAAAGGATGGAAACGATGCAGCACAAGCAGAAATAAAGTCCGTTTACTGCACCCAACACACCAATAACTCAGTGTAGATTTGAAACCTGCTCTCTTAGAACCAGGAGAACCTCAAGAAATTCTGGGGATGATGAAGGAACCCTGCTTTCTTGGAGGGTTCCTTAAGGAACCTTATTAAAACCCTTTTCTGGAGTTAGTTGTAGATGTAACTGACACTTTAAACCTGCATTTACACAACATTTTACTTGTTTTATTTACAAAATGCTTTACTGTGTACATGTAGGTAATGATGACAATAATCCAAATAATAATAAGAAATAATGAGCTAAATGTTACTATAGTTAGTTAAAACTAGAAAACAGCTTCTTAATGAAATAGCTTAATTTAAAAGTAATTTAGGGGTTGGGGTGGGGGTGTTGAACTACAACATGCACGTACAGTCTATGGGCATACAGTATATGTTGTCACTGGAAGTAGTTTTGACTGTTCAAACATACAAACGTTATCTTACTACAGGTATTTGTTTCAAAGCTTTATGTTGTGAAAAACTGAGATTTGGAAATTTGTCTTTCTTGTGCCTTAACTTGTCATTTTGTAAAGATGTTGTTTATTTTTGCTATTTTTTATTTTATTATTTGGAAATACCAGAATTTGCACATTATTTTACTTTTTTTTCTGTCTGATCACATCATTTCTAAAAATAAATAAATTAATGGGACATTAAAATCAAACAGTAACTCAGGACTTCAGTAGTCTTTTCAACAAATACTTTTTTACTCTTACTTGAGTAAATTTTTGGATGACTACTTATTTTGGCTACTCTACCCACCTCTGATAGTTAGCTAAACATAGCAAACAGTTGACCCAAGAAAAATATAGCTAGCTAAACATAACAAATACTTCACTAAGGTAATAAATAGTGAGCTAAATCTAAGGAATAGTTTGCTTAAAGTAATGGATAGTTAGCTGAATGTAATGAATAGTTGGCTACAAGTAGTAAATAGTTACCTAAACACAGAAAACAGCTGGCTGAAAGTAATGGACAGTTAGCTAAATGTAGTAAACAGCTGGGTACAAGTAACTAACAGTTAGCTAAATATAACAAACAGTTGTCTAAAAGCTAGCTAAAGTAGTAGATATTTAGCTAGAGAAGGAAATAGTTCGCTAAATGTAATGAAAGATTGGGTAAAGGAAATAAATAGTTAGCTTCACCTAAGGAATAGTTTGCAAAAAATCTAGCTAAATGTAGCAAACAGTTGGGCAAAAGAGGCTAATAATTATTTAAATGAAATTAATAGGTGGCAAAAAGTGATAAATAATTAGCTAAATGTCATAAATATTTTGGTAATGTAATGAACCGTTGGTCAGAAGTAATAAATAGTTAGCTAAAGTAGGAAATAGTTTGCTAAATGTAATCAATGCTTGTGCAAAAGTAATAAATATTTAGCTAAGCCTAAGGAATAGCTTGTTAAAAGTAAGGAATAGTTAAACGTGTTTCACTCTGTTCCGTTTCTGTCGTCTTAAACATACAGAGTGGACGATGTAGTTTACCCAGGAACTATATTAACCATCGTGCATAGTCAAACACCGACTCTTACATTCAACCTTTTACCAGGGGAGCGTCACACACAAATCTGTCCCCCAAGGAACACGTCATAAACATTCCACTTGACACATCCTTTCTCTCTTTTTTTTTTTTTTTTTCCAAAATACATTTTTCCTTTTAGGTGTGATTTTTTTCAGTTTATCAGTATGTAAACAAGAACATCAAGAACATTTTCAGTAAACACATTCAAGAATACCTGAGCTCAAAAATAAACTCTCTCCCATCATAGGTATCACATTACATGTTGCGCCACAGTCTATCTGGAAATTGATCAACTTCTTATTCATCGTCATACCTGCAAAGAGTTGCTGGCTTTTACTGTGGTCCACTTTCACTTTGTTGATTGTCTCTTGTCTGTCACACACATCCATTATTGTCATGATGTCCTCACATGATCCACTTGACTCTAAGACTGTGTGTGTTGGTCTGCTCCTCTTATCTTTCTCCTGTTTGGTCCTGCATTTTGCAGCAAAGTGGTTCTCTTTTCCACATTTCTTACACTTCTTGCTGTAAGCTGGGCACTTGTACTTATTCTTCTCATGTCGGTTCCCACAAAAGTTGCAGTTGATCTCGTCCTTGCCTTGTTGTGGACTTCTTTTTATCGCATGTATCTCTTCCACAGTTTGTATTTGTAGTGTTTTGCTATTCTCTCTCGACAGTTCTGCTGCTCTGCATATTTGCATGCACTTATTCAGTGTTAGGTTCTCTTCTCTTAACAGTTTTTCTCTCATAGCAGGGCTGTTTATGCCACACACTATGCGATCTCTTATTAATGAGTCTTTAATATCACCAAAGTTGCATGTGCTGGCCAAAACCATAGACTGTATATAAAGATGGACGTAGCATCTGGCTCCAGAATTGAAGCAAACCCGGAAGTGTCAAAAACTTGCAATATCACGCCGTCCGCTAGGGTTGGCTCCAAAAAGGTTTTTCTCCATAGACCCCAATTCATTTTTGGAAAAAATAAAATTTGATAGACTGATTTTCTACAGCTCAGGATTTTTTTCCCGTTAGTTTTCATGGTCAAAATGAGAGATCAGGTGGCCGATCTTAAAATAAATCAATACTGAATTTTAAATAAATCGTTAAAGTTGGTGGAGCCAGGGGGCGTGGCTATACTTGATAGACAGCAACAGAAGCCTCTGCGGTAAAATGTGGGCGGGATAAGAGAGTCCTCAGCCAATCCTGCCCCTAGTTGCTCTCTGGTCCAGCCTGTTTGATGACGCGTTTTACGTCACTGGCTCCAAAAAATCCAAAATGGCGAACAGGAAGTAGCAAAATCTGGGCTTCATTTTCTCGGCGTTGAAACTATGGTTGAAACCAACGGATGACGCCACGGTTAGTTTACGCCTGGCCAAAACCCTTAAATCTGTGACATATTTGTCTATGTTCTCAACTCGTGTTTGGTTCCTGGTAAAAAATGTGTGTCTCTCCACAGTCTCATTCAGTTTTGGATTACAGTGTTCATCAAACAGCGCTATCATAGAACTTACTGTCCTCCCGCTTTCCAGCGTGGTCAAAAGCTCCGTTCCTCTCTCTCCGAGAAGGTAGACAAACAGCTTTACTTTTGTCGTTGCCTCTGCGTCGGGCATTGTGAGGTCTGTGTACAATGTGAACTCCTCTTTCCAATATTTCCACGTCTTCACTAAGTTGGCAGAGTCCCAAACTAATGTGGTTGGCGGTTTTAAACCTTCCATCACGAAGCCCGTTGGTTTACGATCCTCACCGTTGCGCGCCGACATCGGCCAGTCACCTGCTCGTGCTCCCAGGCTAGGCTACCAAGCGAGCGACGCTGTTCTTTCGTATCAAAACTCTCCGCCTTGGCACAGTTCACGACCGCTGCCACCATGTTTCACTCTGTTCCGTTTCTGTCGTCTTAAACATACAGAGTGGACGATGTAGTTTATCCAGGAACTTTATTAACCATCGTGCATAGTCAAACACCGACTCTTGCATTCAACCTTTTACCAGGGGAGCGTCACACACAAATCCGTCCCCCTAGGAACACATGTCATAAACATTCCACTTGACACAAAACATAGGAAACAGTTGGGGAAAAGAAGTTAATAGTGAGTTAAACCTTTGCAATACTTTGCTAAAATTGATTAACCGTTAGCTAAACACAGCAAACTGCTGGCTAACAGAAACTCGTAGTTAGATAAACATAAAGAGTTAGCTAAACAGCTGAAATTGTGAGCTAATGGTTATCAAAATCTTACAAACTGTGAGCTAAACACAATTCACAGGTAATTGTTCATCTTTGGTTCACTATTTCAGTGATTATTTTGATCAGTGTTTTTCTTTAAGCTAAACTAATAATTTGACCTCTTTAGCAGTTTTAGCTAACTATTTAATCCATTACTTTGAGCTAACTGTTCAACTATTAGCTGACCAGCTAACTGTTTCTAACTCTTCATAATAAAAGCTTTAAGCGCTGCTGCAGAGTTCCTTAAAGAACCGTTCTGGACTCCAAAGGTTCCTCCAGGTTCTTCTGAGCTCTGCAAAGTGATTTTATTTCCTCCTGAATGTCTGAACCTTTTATCATTTCAGCCTCCAGGAGGATTTAAAGGGTTAATAACATGAACCAGGTCAAACACAGTTATCTGATTTAAAAATAAACCATCAGTGCTGCAGCAGAAGTTTGATAAACCTCTGTGATGTTTCCTCTCTGTGCCGGAACTTTCTTCACATGAATAAAAACATTTCCTGTTCAAACTGCTGCAGAAAATGAACGATAACATCAAGTAACTGAGAAGAAATAAAGACAGTTTTTGTTGATTTAAATACAATAAAACTGCTTCATTTTATGTTAAATTAGATTTACTGTTTATCAAAATGCAGATTTTTGCTGTGGACATTATTTACAGTGTTGGACTGATTTAATTTTTACAGATAACATGTAAATTCATTGTTTTTTTCTGTGATTTTGTTAAATACAGTCTGTAATTTACCAAAACCCAACAAATCTGTAAAATAATACTTCTTCAGGCTTTCTTCTATCCTTAAAATCCTTTTTTCTCCAAATAATGGTGAACATCTGTAAAACATTTATATTTTTAGCTGATTTAAACAGTTAAACACTGTAAGTTCATTTAGTAAAATAATGAATTCCCATTTATTAAACACAGATACAGGCCTGTTGTCATATTGGTAATATATAAATTAATACTGGTTTCACTGGTTTCACTGGTATTATCTGTAATTTCATTTATTTTAATGAAATGTGAAAACAAAACATAAAATGTGTAAAAATCAAAGCAGATCTACCAACCACCTCCCAACCTGCTGATATGAGCCTTAAAGTTACAACTACAAGCGCTACAAGTACAAGTACAACTTTCTGGAGACCATTTTCGGCGTCATCTGGGAAGAAAACGCACTTTATGTCCTTGGAGTATCTTTTACGCTTTCTGGAAGACATTGAGAAAAAAACTGTTATAGTTTAGGTTCTTTGGTTGTTAATGTGCCTGTTCACGCTGCTTCATATAAAGACAACTACTTCTCTAACCCATCTTTGTGAAGTTGCCGGTGTTTGCTGCCTCACCAGCTTGCAGATGAAGCAAACTGGACGAACCAACTTGTAGCGCTACAACTTGTAGTACAACACAAGCAAGAATTCAGACATAAGGAAAAACCTTTAGTAAGTGCAAAAGTGCTTCAAGTGCAATTGGTCAAAGGTGTTGCCATCAAGTTGCAGAAGAATTGCCAACCCCCCCCCCCCCCCCCCCCCCCTTTTTTTTTTTAACTTTGTCAGCGCTAAATAAGTGTTGGGTTTTGGACCACCTGACTTATTCTACCCCGAAACTGCATTTTTAATTTTCATATTTTCATCTTTAGTTCGTGGTTTTAACACTTGTGCTCTGCGTCGTGTCTTTAATAACATCGGAGGAGTTTTTCTGGCGAAAAAACACCTTGGTGAGTTGAAACTAGCAGCTAAATTAGCTGGAATAGACGTTAGATTGAAGCTCAGATATTAGACTCTGCTGTTACTGAGGGGACCGGCTAATTCCCGGTCACAATCGGCGACACCACCGTTTACTGCACCCAACACACCAATAACTCAGTGTAGATTTGAAACCTGCTCTCTTAGAACCAGGAGAACCTCAAGAAATTCTGGGGATGATGAAGGAACCCTGCTTTCTTGGAGGGTTCCTTAAGGAACCTTATTAAAACCCTTTTCTGGAGTTAGTTGTAGATGTAACTGACACTTTAAACCTGCATTTACACAACATTTTACTTGTTTTATTTACAAAATGCTTTACTGTGTACATGTAGGTAATGATGACAATAATCCAAATAATAATAAGAAATAATGAGCTAAATGTTACTATAGTTAGTTAAAACTAGAAAACAGCTTCTTAATGAAATAGCTTAATTTAAAAGTAATTTAGGGGTTGGGGTGGGGGTGTTGAACTACAACATGCACGTACAGTCTATGGGCATACAGTATATGTTGTCACTGGAAGTAGTTTTGACTGTTCAAACATACAAACGTTATCTTACTACAGGTATTTGTTTCAAAGCTTTATGTTGTGAAAAACTGAGATTTGGAAATTTGTCTTTCTTGTGCCTTAACTTGTCATTTTGTAAAGATGTTGTTTATTTTTGCTATTTTTTATTTTATTATTTGGAAATACCAGAATTTGCACATTATTTTACTTTTTTTCTGTCTGATCACATCATTTCTAAAAATAAATAAATTAATGGGACATTAAAATCAAACAGTAACTCAGGACTTCAGTAGTCTTTTCAACAAATACTTTTTTACTCTTACTTGAGTAAATTTTTGGATGACTACTTATTTTGGCTACTCTACCCACCTCTGATAGTTAGCTAAACATAGCAAACAGTTGACCCAAGAAAAATATAGCTAGCTAAACATAACAAATACTTCACTAAGGTAATAAATAGTGAGCTAAATCTAAGGAATAGTTTGCTTAAAGTAATGGATAGTTAGCTGAATGTAATGAATAGTTGGCTACAAGTAGTAAATAGTTACCTAAACACAGAAAACAGCTGGCTGAAAGTAATGGACAGTTAGCTAAATGTAGTAAACAGCTGGGTACAAGTAACTAACAGTTAGCTAAATATAACAAACAGTTGTCTAAAAGCTAGCTAAAGTAGTAGATATTTAGCTAGAGAAGGAAATAGTTCGCTAAATGTAATGAAAGATTGGGTAAAGGAAATAAATAGTTAGCTTCACCTAAGGAATAGTTTGCAAAAAATCTAGCTAAATGTAGCAAACAGTTGGGCAAAAGAGGCTAATAATTATTTAAATGAAATTAATAGGTGGCAAAAAGTGATAAATAATTAGCTAAATGTCATAAATATTTTGGTAATGTAATGAACCGTTGGTCAGAAGTAATAAATAGTTAGCTAAAGTAGGAAATAGTTTGCTAAATGTAATCAATGCTTGTGCAAAAGTAATAAATATTTAGCTAAGCCTAAGGAATAGCTTGTTAAAAGTAAGGAATAGTTAAACGTGTTTCACTCTGTTCCGTTTCTGTCGTCTTAAACATACAGAGTGGACGATGTAGTTTACCCAGGAACTATATTAACCATCGTGCATAGTCAAACACCGACTCTTGCATTCAACCTTTTACCAGGGGAGCGTCACACACAAATCTGTCCCCCAAGGAACACGTCATAAACATTCCACTTGACACATCCTTTCTCTCTTTTTTTTTTTTTTTTTCCAAAATACATTTTTCCTTTTAGGTGTGATTTTTTTCAGTTTATCAGTATGTAAACAAGAACATCAAGAACATTTTCAGTAAACACATTCAAGAATACCTGAGCTCAAAAATAAACTCTCTCCCATCATAGGTATCACATTACATGTTGCGCCACAGTCTATCTGGAAATTGATCAACTTCTTATTCATCGTCATACCTGCAAAGAGTTGCTGGCTTTTACTGTGGTCCACTTTCACTTTGTTGATTGTCTCTTGTCTGTCACACACATCCATTATTGTCATGATGTCCTCACATGATCCACTTGACTCTAAGACTGTGTGTGTTGGTCTGCTCCTCTTATCTTTCTCCTGTTTGGTCCTGCATTTTGCAGCAAAGTGGTTCTCTTTTCCACATTTCTTACACTTCTTGCTGTAAGCTGGGCACTTGTACTTATTCTTCTCATGTCGGTTCCCACAAAAGTTGCAGTTGATCTCGTCCTTGCCTTGTTGTGGACTTCTTTTTATCGCATGTATCTCTTCCACAGTTTGTATTTGTAGTGTTTTGCTATTCTCTCTCGACAGTTCTGCTGCTCTGCATATTTGCATGCACTTATTCAGTGTTAGGTTCTCTTCTCTTAACAGTTTTTCTCTCATAGCAGGGCTGTTTATGCCACACACTATGCGATCTCTTATTAATGAGTCTTTAATATCACCAAAGTTGCATGTGCTGGCCAAAACCATAGACTGTATATAAAGATGGACGTAGCATCTGGCTCCAGAATTGAAGCAAACCCGGAAGTGTCAAAAACTTGCAATATCACGCCGTCCGCTAGGGTTGGCTCCAAAAAGGTTTTTCTCCATAGACCCCAATTCATTTTTGGAAAAAATAAAATTTGATAGACTGATTTTCTACAGCTCAGGATTTTTTTCCCGTTAGTTTTCATGGTCAAAATGAGAGATCAGGTGGCCGATCTTAAAATAAATCAATACTGAATTTTAAATAAATCGTTAAAGTTGGTGGAGCCAGGGGGCGTGGCTATACTTGATAGACAGCAACAGAAGCCTCTGCGGTAAAATGTGGGCGGGATAAGAGAGTCCTCAGCCAATCCTGCCCCTAGTTGCTCTCTGGTCCAGCCTGTTTGATGACGCTTTTTACGTCACTGGCTCCAAAAAATCCAAAATGGCGAACAGGAAGTAGCAAAATCTGGGCTTCATTTTCTCGGCGTTGAAACTATGGTTGAAACCAACGGATGACGCCACGGTTAGTTTACGCCTGGCCAAAACCCTTAAATCTGTGACATATTTGTCTATGTTCTCAACTCGTGTTTGGTTCCTGGTAAAAAATGTGTGTCTCTCCACAGTCTCATTCAGTTTTGGATTACAGTGTTCATCAAACAGCGCTATCATAGAACTTACTGTCCTCCCGCTTTCCAGCGTGGTCAAAAGCTCCGTTCCTCTCTCTCCGAGAAGGTAGACAAACAGCTTTACTTTTGTCGTTGCCTCTGCGTCGGGCATTGTGAGGTCTGTGTACAATGTGAACTCCTCTTTCCAATATTTCCACGTCTTCACTAAGTTGGCAGAGTCCCAAACTAATGTGGTTGGCGGTTTTAAACCTTCCATCACGAAGCCCGTTGGTTTACGATCCTCACCGTTGCGCGCCGACATCGGCCAGTCACCTGCTCGTGCTCCCAGGCTAGGCTACCAAGCGAGCGACGCTGTTCTTTCGTATCAAAACTCTCCGCCTTGGCACAGTTCACGACCGCTGCCACCATGTTTCACTCTGTTCCGTTTCTGTCGTCTTAAACATACAGAGTGGACGATGTAGTTTATCCAGGAACTTTATTAACCATCGTGCATAGTCAAACACCGACTCTTGCATTCAACCTTTTACCAGGGGAGCGTCACACACAAATCCGTCCCCCTAGGAACACATGTCATAAACATTCCACTTGACACAAAACATAGGAAACAGTTGGGGAAAAGAAGTTAATAGTGAGTTAAACCTTTGCAATACTTTGCTAAAATTGATTAACCGTTAGCTAAACACAGCAAACTGCTGGCTAACAGAAACTCGTAGTTAGATAAACATAAAGAGTTAGCTAAACAGCTGAAATTGTGAGCTAATGGTTATCAAAATCTTACAAACTGTGAGCTAAACACAATTCACAGGTAATTGTTCATCTTTGGTTCACTATTTCAGTGATTATTTTGATCAGTGTTTTTCTTTAAGCTAAACTAATAATTTGACCTCTTTAGCAGTTTTAGCTAACTATTTAATCCATTACTTTGAGCTAACTGTTCAACTATTAGCTGACCAGCTAACTGTTTCTAACTCTTCATAATAAAAGCTTTAAGCGCTGCTGCAGAGTTCCTTAAAGAACCGTTCTGGACTCCAAAGGTTCCTCCAGGTTCTTCTGAGCTCTGCAAAGTGATTTTATTTCCTCCTGAATGTCTGAACCTTTTTTCATTTCAGCCTCCAGGAGGATTTAAAGGGTTAATAACATGAACCAGGTCAAACACAGTTATCTGATTTAAAAATAAACCATCAGTGCTGCAGCAGAAGTTTGATAAACCTCTGTGATGTTTCCTCTCTGTGCCGGAACTTTCTTCACATGAATAAAAACATTTCCTGTTCAAACTGCTGCAGAAAATGAACGATAACATCAAGTAACTGAGAAGAAATAAAGACAGTTTTTGTTGATTTAAATACAATAAAACTGCTTCATTTTATGTTAAATTAGATTTACTGTTTATCAAAATGCAGATTTTTGCTGTGGACATTATTTACAGTGTTGGACTGATTTAATTTTTACAGATAACATGTAAATTCATTGTTTTTTTCTGTGATTTTGTTAAATACAGTCTGTAATTTACCAAAACCCAACAAATCTGTAAAATAATACTTCTTCAGGCTTTCTTCTATCCTTAAAATCCTTTTTTCTCCAAATAATGGTGAACATCTGTAAAACATTTATATTTTTAGCTGATTTAAACAGTTAAACACTGTAAGTTCATTTAGTAAAATAATGAATTCCCATTTATTAAACACAGATACAGGCCTGTTGTCATATTGGTAATATATAAATTAATACTGGTTTCACTGGTATTATCTGTAATTTCATTTATTTTAATGAAACGTGAAAACAAAACATAAAATGTGTAAAAATCAAAGCAGATCTACCAACCACCTCCCAACCTGCTGATATGAGCCTTAAAGTTACAACTACAAGCGCTACAAGTACAAGTACAACTTTCTGGAGACCATTTTCGGCGTCATCTGGGAAGAAAACGCACTTTATGTCCTTGGAGTATCTTTTACGCTTTCTGGAAGACATTGAGAAAAAAACTGTTATAGTTTAGGTTCTTTGGTTGTTAATGTGCCTGTTCACGCTGCTTCATATAAAGACAACTACTTCTCTAACCCATCTTTGTGAAGTTGCCGGTGTTTGCTGCCTCACCAGCTTGCAGATGAAGCAAACAGGACGAACCAACTTGTAGCGCTACAACTTGTAGTACAACACAAGCAAGAATTCAGACATAAGGAAAAACCTTTAGTAAGTGCAAAAGTGCTTCAAGTGCAATTGGTCAAAGGTGTTGCCATCAAGTTGCAGAAGAATTGCCAACCACCCCCCCCCCCCCTTTTTTTTTTTTTTAACTTTGTCAGCGCTAAATAAGTGTTGGGTTTTGGACCACCTGACTTATTCTACCCCGAAACTGCATTTTTAATTTTCATATTTTCATCTTTAGTTCGTGGTTTTAACACTTGTGCTCTGCGTCGTGTCTTTAATAACATCGGAGGAGTTTTTCTGGCGAAAAAACACCTTGGTGAGTTGAAACTAGCAGCTAAATTAGCTGGAATAGACGTTAGATTGAAGCTCAGATATTAGACTCTGCTGTTACTGAGGGGACCGGCTAATTCCCGGTCACAATCGGCGACACCACCATGTCTTGAAGCTTTCGGCAGTCGGACCGGGAATTAGCCGGGTCCCTGTCCAGGTTGTACCGCCGTGTCTTAAAGCCTGTCCAGGTCCTCCCACTGTGTCTGAATGTACAGGGGAATGGCTAATTCCTGGTTCATCGAAGATACCAGCTGATATTATTTAGAATTTATTTATTTTAGTGTGATTTTGAATGTGGGAATCAATGTAGGTTTTCCATAGCGGAACCAGGAATTAGCCAGGCCCCTGTGTGAATCAGTCTCTGGCAGACCAAAGACTTATTCTCTTCCTGCTTTTATTTCTATCCAACAGTCTAAACATGCAGACAAACAGGACTTTATGTCTGTGGTGACGGCAGACGTTTGTCTGTGAAACCTTTCTTGTAAAACATTTCTGACCAAAGAAATGTGTAGTTTAGGGCAGAGTGGGACCAGAGGGCTGCACTCGGAAGCAGGTTCACCACAGCCAGGCTTTGTTAGTGTGCAGCTGCTTCAGTCTGCTGGTTGTTTTATGGCACAGACCCTGATGGAGAAAACCCGGTACACAAAGAAATGTAGTAGCGACCATGTGGTATCCATAACGTCTGGTTGATAGCATCATCTCAGACTGGGCTTTATGTTCTGTTTACTCCAAGAAAACCTGACTAGTCAGACTTGCTTCATAGGGCAGCTCTCTGATAGTCCTGGAACCATGTCCAGCTCCATCCACCGAGTATACAGTCCTTACAGATGATACTGTAAACGAGAACACAGTGATGTTACTGTGAACACTTTAACTCTTTACTTTCTAGGATCCATCTGCCAGAAAGTTTCTGTAAAATTTACAGCGACCTCTGTACTCTGCACTGAAACATGACGGACTTTCTTTTACGTTTTTTTTCCATCTCTCTGCTGAAATCAGAAGTAGAAAATCCTTCAACATTTCGCTGTTTATAACCCAGAATAAGGACTGAAATGTTCTGCAAGAACTTCAGTGGTGATGGTTCTGTCATCATTTCAAACATGAAGGAGAGTCAGTGAACGTCTCAGTACGTTCCAGCAGGGATCGTTTTTTTGGATTCTTATTTATCAGCATAAATGTAATAATATTAATTGATCTGTGTGCAGTTTGATGGTCACTTTTAAAGCTCCTGCACATCTGATGAATGAAGTTAAAGCAGCAGTCAGACAGAAAATGCTGATGAATTTCTTTGGTTGTTCCTGTGATCTGATGTTCCGTCACGCTGTCACTGCAAACCAGGCGTAAACTAACCGTGACGTCACCCGTTGGTTTCAACGCCAAGAAAATGACACCCGGATTTTGCTACTTCCTAGTCGCTATTTTGGATTTTTTGGAGCCAGTGACGTAAAAAGCGTCATCAAACAGGCTGGACCGGAGAGCAACTAGGGGCAGGACCAGTCTATGGGCGGGTCAGACTGAAGCCAGACTGATGAAAGCCTCTAAAGGATCTGTCAATCATTCCAGACAAGACTGTCTATCAAGTATAGCCACGCCCCCTGGCTCCACCAGCTTTAACGATTTATTTAAAATTCAGTATTGATTTATTTTGAGATCGGCCACCTGATCTCTCATTTTGACCATGAAAACTAACGGGAAAAAATCCTGAGCTGTAGAACATCAGTCTATCAAATTTTATTTTTTCTGGTGATGAATTGGGGTCTATGGAGAAAAAGCTTCTTGGAGCCAACCCTAGCGGACGGCGTGATATTGCAAGTTTTTGACACTTCTGGGTGGGCTTCAATTCTGGAGCCAGATGCTACGTCCACTATATATACAGTCTATGCTGCAAACCCAATCATAAATCCAGACATCAGCTGTTGGAGCTGCAGATCCTCCACTAGATGGAGCTAAACATCCACCTGCAGGGAAACAAGCAGCAGATCTGACAGAAGGAACCACAGTCATCACAGTTTATCAGCGACGAGTTTTTCACAGGAATCACAGGACATCGTGTCATACTGAAGAAATGTATTCACCCAAAACAGCGTCAGCACATCTCTGACAAAACATTCCACTGTAGTTAACATAAAAACGTTACAGGAACGTTTTGTAGAGAAGGCTCTGTCATCTGAGGCCTCGAGAACATTTAATGAAACCACTTTAAAATCGTTGCTTTGATTCATTTATTCTCAATTCTTCATTTAAGAGCTGGTGATTCTCTTTTGACGCTACCTTAAACCTTTTTGGACGGCTAAAATTTCCTCTCTGCATCAGAAACTCTGATAAATAGGTATTAAACTGATATTTTTCCTCTTAGATGTGAAACGCTGGTGTAGTTCTGTTCTTCAGAAGTTACAAAATACTGATTCTGTCTTGTTAACTGAACAATTCAGCAGCAAAACCAATTAGAGAAGACAACAAAACCCCAAACACATATATAAAAATATATATTTTATGATTTTATTAAATTTGAAGCATCAAAAAACAAGATATGTAAACACCAAGGAGTCATAAATTAACATATAATATTAAGGAGGATCAGTAAATACGCAGAGCTGCTTTTACTCCAGTTTGTTTTCAGACACAACAACTGATCCTGACTGATGGAATTCAACTTTTAACAGCATTAAAAACAAACTAAACACTGATTCAGGATCAGTTTCATTCACATGGCCTCGCTGCCTCGGTCCGACCTCATCGACTTCAGTTCCTGCTGGTTGGTTGACTGAGTCCCAGATGTTGACGCCGTCTGCAGTCCATCCACGTCATCCCGCCGGCAGCACAGGCAGTGAGGCAGCGCCCCCAGCAGGGCCTTCCTGAACATGGAGCTGGAGAAGACGTAGACGATGGGGTCCAGCGCCGAGTTCAGGAAGTTCAGGCCCAGAGACACGATGTTGAGCTGCGTGAAGGTGTAGAAGGCGTTGCAGTCCCACGGACGGTATGAGCGCACCGCCCACAGCCCGATGGTGGTCACCGTGGTGGGCAGGAAGCACACCATGAACACCGCCACAATGGCGGCACACACTCGCATGGCCTTTCGCACCTTGTCGGGTTTCCCCATCTGCCGCTGCCTCAGGAACCTGGAGATCCGGACGGAGCAGAACAGCAGCAGCGCCAGCGGAACCACGAACTCCAGCACCGTCAGGATTCGGTGCATCGCCACCAGGACCACGATGGCACGAGATGCTTCTTTGTACGAGGTGAAGAAGAAGCACTGGGTTCGGTCGCCGCTGCCCTTGATGTGGTTGAAGGCGAGCAGAGGAACCCGAGGAGCGACGACCAGCAGCCAGACGAACAGCGACACCACTACCGCCTGACGCCTCGTCATGCGGTTGAAGCGGTGGTGAGGATGGACGACCTGTAACCAGAGGACCGACGTCACAATCACAGTTTACGGTTTCATTTAGCAGACGCCTTTATCCAGAGCGACGTACATCTGAGAGTAGATTCAACACAAGGTAGGACGAAGGACCACAGCTGAGTTACCCATCTATCCATCCATCCTACACTTGTATCTACTCTTACCTAAGGGTCCTCACTAGTCTATTATCCAGTGAGGATCCTAACCTTCTAACTTCAGCCACCATAGAAGCTAACATTCAGCTAAAATAATGCATTTCAGTCATGCTTGATGCTAACTTTAACTGAAAACCTTCCTGGTTTGCCTCAGTCTGACCTTCGTACTGAGGTGAACCAGGAGTGTTTTGGGCTCACCTTAAAGTAACGGTAAACGGCCACCACGGTCAGGAGCACGATGCTGGCCGTGCGGTTGGAGAACATGAGGAAGAGGTTGATGCGGCAGATTGCGTCTCCGAAGACCCAGTGGCCTCTGAGCAAGGCATCGATCCTCAGCGGCAGACTGACCAAAGCCAGAAAGTCCGCGATGACCAGGCTGAAGAGGAACAGGTTGTTGGGGTTCCAGGCCTTCAGCTTGAAGCAGAAGATCCACAGCGCCACCACGTTTCCCAGCAGCCCCAGCACCACGTCGACAGCCAGAACGGGCGGCAGGATTAGGCCTTCCAGCTGGATCCCGACCGGAGGGCAGCCGCCACCGCCAGGGACCGGCGTGGTCAGGTTCAAGGTGGAGGTAAAGTTCGGCTCTGAGAGCATTCTGGCAAAATGAAATGACCTGGTTGGTCCTGGGGAGGTTATTTATAAACAAAGTAGTTTGGTGGTCAGATGAGGGGAAAATCTGAGGGAAAGTTTCAGCATTCAGGAAAATCACAGCTTCCTCTTTTCACCGTCTTCCTTTTTTTCACTGCAGACAGGAAAACACAGAAGTTTAGTCAGTAAGTGAACCAGGTTTACTTCCTCTAAGGGCAGATGGTGAGGAGTCAAGATGTCATTAAATAAGAACAGAAATTACATGACATTTAAATATGGAAATACGGTTTTATTACAGCAACTTTTATTTAAAGTGAAATAAATCAAGATTTAAACCTGAAATTTAACTGTCATAAATAAAGATGAAAAATTACAATTTGATGAAACTTTTTTGTGTGCAAATAAAGAAAAGGCGTTTTTCCAGCGACTAAGCCGGCGCTGTAATGGAGCCTGTGTTTGTAAATAAGACCATGTGGTTCTACTGTTATATAGAGAATTAGAGCAGATTAGATTAATCCAGGACTCACCAGAGGAAGCTTCATTCATGAAGAGCTGCAGGTTGGTTTCTGCTCGTGGATTTATTCTCCTGCTGGAGGATGTTGCTGTCGTCGTCATCAGCTTGTTGCCAAACTGCTGCTGATTCATAAAGTGAAGACAGAGTGATGTTCTAGAACATTTCTCAACACTTTTACATGCAGGGAGGCCAAGTGAATGAAGTAATGTTCAGGCAGAAAGAATAACAAATGTTTATGTTAATATTTGCAATTTAAATATGAGGATAAAAAAAAACGAATGAACTTAACATTCACTGAACAGAATCCTAAACATTTATTTGAATCATCAACTTTTAATTATAACTTCTTAGAGCATCTTCTCTGGGTTCTAATGCTACGTAAAATGTTAGCATAGTACTCATTCATTTACGTCCTGACTTTACACTAGCTTTAATATTTAACATCAGTACGGTTAGCTGCTAACTTTAGCCACCATAAAGGCTAGCATTCAGCTAATAGAGTTCGGGATTGTGACGTCACATCTCAAAGCATCTTGGGATTTGTGGCCTGCTCACTAGCGGCCTCATTAAAACCTACACATTTTTACATGTTTTTAGCGCACAAACGTTCTGGTCATCAGCAAGAACGGGGCACAGATGCTGTGTGGTGGGTTGTGACAGTAAGTCTCACCACTGGTCTGGGAGAAAATTGACCAACGGGCTAAAATATTTAGGTTTTCCCGCTTGGAAAAGACATCAGGGGAGCGACATCTCTGAAATGACAAAAAGACGCTGAATGGCTTGGATTGCTGCCATTAAACTAAAGTTAATCTCTTTCGGCAATATTCCCAAGAGGTTGTTCGTTTGTTCCAGGCATTTCCATAAGGGTGAGTTGCCTTTTTATTCTTGTTTCTGCCTGTCAATCGTGATATCCTTAGCCCACTATGGTAGCTAAACATCTGTCAGTCCCTCTCGTTTGGTTGTCACTGGACCGGCTTTTGTGCTCGGTATGGATCTATCCCATCAATTAATCCTATTTTCTGCATATATCTTTGCTTCGCTTCGTTGTTCAGTTTTTTCCCGATCCCGACTGGTTACAGGTCGTCCCGACCGTCAGTTTTTACACCAGATGATGCGGTTGTTTTCAGGCCACAAACATGGTGGGCGCATCCCATAATCCATTGCGGTATGACGTCCATTCCTGAACTCTATATGTGAGACTTCAGTAATGTTAGCTGCTAACTTTAGCCACCATAAAGGCTAACATTCAACTAATATGTGAAACTTTAGTCATGCTAACTACTAATTTTGATCCTAATACCGGCTAACATTCAGCTAAACTCATAAGTTTAATAATAAACAAAAATACTGATGAGAAAAGATTAACGTCACAATAAGAATATCATTTTTTTTTATCTTTAAGTAATTATTCAGTGTATTTTATTGCTTTTTGACACTTTTAGATGTTTTTGATTATTTCTGTCTGTTTTTGATGTTTTTCTGACTGTTTTTGATCATTTTAAGTGTGTTTGATAATTTTCTGTGTTTTTAATAATATTCTGCCTGCTTTTGATAATTTTTTTACCATTTAATGTTTGTTTTTGTTCATGTTTTGTCTATACTTGATATTTTTCTGTGTATGTTTGATAATTTTATGTATGTTTTTGATGAGTTTTGTCTTGTTTTTTTTTACCATTTCCTGCCTGTTTTTACCATTTAAATACAGGGAATATTGGACGTGCATCGCGAGGTGCATTTCCTTGAAAACGACCGATTCGTGGATTTTATACCGACTTCAAGACATGTTTTGGACAAAATAGTTTACTGGCTTGTTTCGTCTGGATGTCCAAGGTTGGATTATGGCCGTTTTTTGTGGAATATTTTCATTTGTGTGTAATAATGAACCCGGAAATGTGAGTCGCGCTGTGTACGTTGAAGCCGTGTATAGAGAACGGATGGATATTCGTTGTTTGTTGGACAAATGTGTTTTTCTCACCCGCTGTAGTAATCACATCTGAAAGTGGTTTATACCGGCGGATTCATGAGAATCTAAGCTTTCCATCGGTGTATAGTGTTTGTATAATCGTGTTTACAGCTTCAGACATTTAAGGAAATGCTTATGCAGATCTCAAAGTGTTCCGCGGGCGGGACACTGAAGCACAACGGGTTAAAGCTTTTAACACCAGTTTGATCTGTCAGATCTTCAGTTTAACGTTGAATTCAGGTGAATTATGTTCAGTTTAATGTGAGAAACGTGAGTTTGTTGTGTGGTTTGTGTTTGTAGGTCGACGCTGGTTTGATTTGTTGATGCTGAAGCTGTGCAGAACAAACGGTGACGAGTGTTTAGAAATGTTCTGCAGATTGAGGAAGTTCAGAAACCACAAGATTACTGAGGTTGTGCTCCTCAGGATGAATCAGCAGTTTGTCAGAGGTCAGATATTTTAGATCCTGATGAGTCATCTGTCGTCGTCACGTTGCCTCCAGATTAGACCGATGAGATCAATCAGATTGTTCTTGTTATTATTATTGTTATTGTTGTTGTTGTTGTTGTCTAAATCCTGACACTGTTTCGTCATTTAAAGAGGAAACTGAGGACAGGATGTTTGTTGTGACGACAGAAAGTCTTCAGTCTGTAATTTTCCACCTCATGCAGCAGAAAACAAAGATATCTGAACAGTTATGAACCTCTTTAAAAACCTTTTTTAATCCAACAACCAAACTGATTCCAGCCTTTTAGTGTTTGGTGGATTTTAATCATTTAATGTCCGTTTTTATGATCTATTGTTTGTTTGATCATTTCTAAGTACTTTGTCTTTTTCTGATCATTCTTTATTTTATTCGGTTTTGATCAGCAAAAGTTTCTGACTGCTTGCAGCTATTTAAATATTTTTAATTATCTTTTTTTGCTAATTGTTTTCTTTTTCCAAATGCTTCGTCTATTTTTGAGAATTTTTTGATTTTAACTCTGATTTTTGGTTATTATCTCTTGCTTATAATTATGATGTACATATAGAATATTTGTCTTCTTTTAGTTGTTTTTTAAGTGTTTTTGCAGCTTAATTTTTTAATCTTTTTCATCCAGTTTTTTGATAGTTTATTGTTTCCTTTTGGTCATTTTCTTCCTGTGTTTGATCATTTTCTGTCTGTTTTTGATTATTTCCTGCCTTTTTTTTCAGTCTATATTTAGTAATATTCTGCCTGTTTTTAATTATAATTTTTAACTGCTATAAATAATTTCCAGCCTGTTTCTGACATTTTGCTGCCTGTTTTTATTATTTCCTGTCTATATTTGCTTATTTCCAGCCTGTTTCTGACATTTTGCTGCTTGTTTTTATTGTTTTCTGTCTATATTTGCTTATTTACAGCCTGTTTTTGACATTTTGCTGTCTGTTTTTATGATTTTCTGTCTATATATGCTCATTTCCAGCCTGTTTCTGACATTTTGCTGCCTGTTTTTATGATTTTCTGTCTATATTTGCTCATTGCCAGCCTGTTTCTGACATTTTGCTGCTTGTTTTTATTGTTTTCTGTCTATATTTGCTCATTTACAGCCTGTTTTTGACATTTTGCTGCCTGTTTTTATGATTTTCTGTCTATATATGCTCATTTCCAGTCTGTTTCTGACATTTTGCTGCCTGTTTTTATGATTTTCTGTCTATATTTGCTTATTTCCAGCCTCTTTCTGACCTTTTGCTGCCTGTTTTTTGATTTTCTGTCTATATTTGCTCATTTCCAGCCTGTTTCTGACCTTTTGCTGCCTGTTTTTATGATTTTCTGTCTATATATGCTCATTTCCAGCCTGTTTCTGACCTTTTGCTGCCTGTTTTTATGATTTTCTGTCTATATTTGCTTATTTCCAGCCTGTTTCTGACCTTTTGCTGCCTGTTTTTATTATTTTCTGTCTATATTTGCTTATTTACAGCCTGTTTTTGACATTTTGCTGTCTGTTTTTATGATTTTCTGTCTATATATGCTCATTTCCAGCCTGTTTCTGACATTTTGCTGCCTGTTTTTATGATTTTCTGTCTATATTTGCTTATTTCCAGCCTCTTTCTGACCTTTTGCTGCCTGTTTTTTGATTTTCTGTCTATATTTGCTCATTTCCAGCCTGTTTCTGACCTTTTGCTGCCTGTTTTTATTATTTTCTGTCTATATTTGCTTATTTACAGCCTGTTTTTGACATTTTGCTGTCTGTTTTTATGATTTTCTGTCTATATATGCTCATTTCCAGCCTGTTTCTGACATTTTGCTGCCTGTTTTTATGATTTTCTGTCTATATTTGCTTATTTCCAGCCTCTTTCTGACCTTTTGCTGCCTGTTTTTATGATTTTCTGTCTATATTTGCTCATTTCCAGCCTGTTTCTGACATTTTGCTGCCTGTTTTTATGATTTTCTGTCTATATTTGCTCATTTCCAGCCTGCTTTTGACATTTTGCTGCCTGTTTTTATTATTTTCTGTCTATATTTGCTCATTTCCAGCCTGTTTCTGACCTTTTGCTGCCTGTTTTTATGATTTCCTGTCTATATATGCTCATTTCCAGCCTCTTTCTGACCTTTTGCTGCCTGTTTTTATGATTTTCTGTCTATATTTGCTCATTTCCAGCCTGTTTCTGACCTTTTGCTGCCTGTTTTTATGATTTTCTGTCTATATATGCTCATTTCCAGCCTGTTTCTGACATTTTGCTGCCTGTTTTTATGATTTTCTGTCTATATTTGCTTATTTCCAGCCTCTTTCTGACCTTTTGCTGCCTGTTTTTTGATTTTCTGTCTATATTTGCTCATTTCCAGCCTGCTTTTGACATTTTGTTGCCTGTTTTTATGATTTTCTGTCTATATATGCTCATTTCCAGCCTGTTTCTGACATTTTGCTGCCTGTTTTTATTGTTTACTGTCTATATTTGCTTATTTCCAGTCTGTTTCTGACATTTTGCTGCCTGTTTTTATTATTTCCTGTCTATATTTGCTTATTTCCAGCCTGTTTCTGACATTTTGCTGCTTGTTTTTATTGTTTTCTGTCTATATTTGCTTATTTACAGCCTGTTTCTGACATTTTGCTGTCTGTTTTTATGATTTTCTGTCTATATATGCTCATTTCCAGCCTGTTTCTGACATTTTGCTGTCTGTTTTTATGATTTTCTGTCTATATTTGCTTATTTCCAGCCTGTTTCTGACCTTTTGCTGCCTGTTTTTATTGTTTCCTGTCTATATTTGCTCATTTCCAGCCTGTTTCTGACATTTTGCTGCCTGTTTTTATTGTTTACTGTCTATATTTGCTTATTTCCAGTCTGTTTCTGACATTTTGCTGCCTGTTTTTATGATTTTCTGCCTATATTTGCTCATTTCCAGCCTCTTTCTGACCTTTTGCTGCCTGTTTTTATTATTTTCTGTCTATATTTGCTTATTTACAGCCTGTTTTTGACATTTTGCTGTCTGTTTTTATGATTTTCTGTCTATATATGCTCATTTCCAGCCTGTTTCTGACATTTTGCTGCCTGTTTTTATGATTTTCTGTCTATATTTGCTTATTTCCAGCCTCTTTCTGACCTTTTGCTGCCTGTTTTTATTATTTTCTGTCTATATTTGCTTATTTCCAGCCTGTTTCTGACATTTTGCTGCCTGTTTTTATGATTTTCTGTCTATATTTGCTCATTTCCAGCCTGCTTTTGACATTTTGCTGCCTGTTTTTATGATTTTCTGTCTATATTTGCTCATTTCCAGCCTGTTTCTGACATTTTGCTGCCTGTTTTTATTGTTTACTGTCTATATTTGCTTATTTCCAGTCTGTTTCTGACATTTTGCTGTCTGTTTTTATTATTTCCTGTCTATATTTGCTTATTTCCAGCCTGTTTCTGACATTTTGCTGCTTGTTTTTATTGTTTTCTGTCTATATTTGCTTATTTCCAGCCTGTTTTTGACATTTTGCTGTCTGTTTTTATGATTTTCTGTCTATATATGCTCATTTCCAGCCTGTTTCTGACATTTTGCTGCCTGTTTTTATGATTTTCTGTCTATATTTGCTCATTTCCAGCCTGCTTTTGACATTTTGTTGCCTGTTTTTATGATTTTCTGTCTATATTTGCTCATTTCCAGCCTCTTTCTGACCTTTTGCTGCCTGTTTTTATGATTTTCTGTCTATATTTGCTCATTTCCAGCCTGTTTCTGACATTTTGCTGCCTGTTTTTATGACTTTCTGTCTATATTTGCTCATTTCCAGCCTGCTTTTGACATTTTGCTGCCTGTTGTTATGATTTTCTGTCTATATTTGCTCATTTCCAGCCTGTTTCTGACCTTTTGCTGCCTGTTTTTATGATTTTCTGTCTATATTTGCTCATTTCCAGCCTGTTTCTGACCTTTTGCTGCCTGTTTTTATGATTTCCTGTCTATATTTGCTCATTTCCAGCCTGTTTCTGACGTTTTGCTGCCTGTTTTTATGATTTTCTGTCTTAATTTCCAGCCTGTTTCTGACCTTTTGCTGCCTGTTCTCAGCCTGTCTTGCGGCTGAACTTCCTTCCCTCCAGCCTGCAGAGTGACTGACGGGTATCAGGCTGGATTAGCGCTAAAGGTAAGCGTGTTTCTCCCTGTCGAGGCAGATTTCATCCCCTCTCCTTCTCCTCTCCGCCTCTCGTCTGTTTCTGCAGCGTGTGGTTTTCTCTCTCTTTCCCTCCCGGACCGATGCGATGCCATTCCTCCCTCAGGACGCCGAGCGCTTCGATGGGCTGTCTCTGCTCTACTGGTAAGGCTAATTCCTCTCGCTGCTCCTCCTCCTCCTCGCCTCCTGCTTTTCAAACTACACCTAAACTCGCCTCCTTGGGCTGATTTTCTCCTCCATGTGCAGACTGGAAGGCGACAGATGTCTGGGAGTTTAAGTCCGGTTCTGGGTCAGGCGTGTTGTGAGAGACGTTTTAATAATAACAGCAGCTCTTATGAGGGCATTTTCTGCTTTTTCACTGCAGTTTTTCTGACAGACTCTTATTCAAATACAACCTGAGATAAATCAGACATTTGAGCAGACGCTAACAGTTTTCTGTTGATCGGTTCATCTTGAATTGCTCCTTTTTTATGGTGTTATTAACCGTGTGAACTGAAAGCAGCAGATTCTGGGTGTTTTGTTGTTTTACTTCTGTCTCATTCTAACTCACTGAGGCTCATTTTTCTCTGTAATCTAAAGTCCTGCAGCTCAGTGGAAACGGAGCGTAGTTAGAATGATGGAAACCAGGGAAAAAACCTCTTACTTCACTATTTACTTTATAAAACCTGTTCAAAACGACTCAGAAAACATTCAGTATGACTCAAAGCTGTCCACATAATTCAACCCTCTGAACCGCATGTTTCTGGGTGTTTTTGTTCCTGCTTCTTTTTCCCTCTTTAGTTAATTAAACTCATCTAAAATGACTCAAATATTTTCTGAAATGACTTGAAATTTGTCTAAAATGACTTCAAATTATCCGAAACGACTAAAACATTTTCTAAAACGACTCAAACATTTTCTGAAATGATTTGAAATTTGTCTGAAATGACTCAAATGTTGTCAAACTGACCTGAAACTCGTCTAAAATGACTAAATTTTTTCCAAAATGCCTCAAACATTTTTAAAATGATTTGAAACTCGTCTAAAACAACTTAAACGTTTCATAAAGTTTTAAAATTTTTGCCCGTTCTTTTTTGTTTCTTTTTCATAATTTGCTTCCTTTATGATTATTTCTCATTTTTGGTCATCTTTTTTTTCTCTGATAATTTTCTGTCTGTTTATTTTTTGCCTGTTTCTGATAATCACATGTCTATTTTTATCATTTATTTTTTATTTTATGATGATTTGATATTTTTATTTTCCTTTTTGAGATATTTTTTTGCCTATTTTTTTAAAATAATTGTCCCATTTTGGTCATTTTTGGTCTCTTTTTCTTAATTTATCGTCCTTTTTCGTACATCTTGTTTTTCTTACATTTTTTCCGTCTGTCGTTGACATTTCTGGTCTCTGTTAACCCTCGTGTCGTCCTGTGGGTCAAACTGAAAATGTGGAAAAAACATATTTTCACAGTGAAACTTCTGATGTCCACGTTTTCAACATTTTTGGGAAATCTTTGAACATTTTTGGGTGGGAAAAAAGAAATGTTAAAAATGTTTCTTAAGAACATTCACATAAAAATCAACGTAAATCCAACGAGTTTCTCTGGATTTTGGTTGATTTTTATGTGAATGTTCTTAAAAAAATATTAGAAGTTTTACTGATTATATATGAAATCACTTTAGATATTTTTAGGATTTTTTGGGGGGAAGATTTTTACTCATTTTTTGAGAAAATTTACCAGAATTTTCTTGCCAAATTTGAGGGATTTAAAAAAAAAAAAAAAACTTTTAAGGGAAACTTTCAAGGAATTATTGGAATTTTCTTCGTGAAGGTTTTGCAAAGTTTCACAAATTTGGGGAATTTTTTTGCTGAATTTTGGGATTTTTTTTCAGACAAAGAAACAATATTTTTTGATGCCCGTAAATGAGGACAACAGGAGGGTTAAATCATATTTAATATCTGTAGTTCTTTAAAGTAATTATTGTCTCGATACAATAATTTTACAGCTTTTTTCCCCTCTTTTAAAAACAAACTTCTTCTCTTCTTGATGAAGTGATTATTGACTCTTCATGGTTTTGAACTCAGTAAAGCCGTCGTCGTCGTCGTCGTCGTCGTCGTCGTCGTCGTCGTCGTCGTCGTCGGTGTTGTCTACGTCGTTGTCGTCGTTGTCGTTGTTGTTGTCGTTGTTGTCGTCTACGTCGTTGTTGTCATCGGTGTCGTTGTCGTTGTTGTCGTCGTTGTTGTTGTTGTCATTGATGTCGTCGTCGTCGGTGTCGTCTACGTCGTTGTTGTCGTTGTTGTTGTTGTTGTCGTCGTTGTCGTTGTTGTTGTCGTTGTTGTCGTCTACGTCGTTGTTGTCATCGGTGTCGTTGTCGTTGTTGTCATCGTTGTTGTTGTTGTCATTGATGTCGTCGTTGTCGTTGTCGTCTACGTCGTTGTTGTCGTTGTTGTTGTCGTCGGTGTCGTTGTTGTTGTTGTTGTCGTCGGTATCGTTGTTGTCGTCGTTGTCGTCTACGTCGTTGTTGTCGTCGGTGTTGTCTACGTCGTTGTTGTCGTCGTTGTCGGTGTGTTTCAGAGGGTTAAAGGATGGATTTCCCTCCAGATGAATCCTTCAGAATTGTCCTTTACTTCCGTTTTCTTCCTGAACCATCAGACTCTTCACGGTTCGTTGTTTCGTGGGTGAAACTCCGTGGATGTCCGGTTTGACCTGAAGCTGCAGCAGCTTCTGTTTGCATCGGGTCGGTCGGTAGGAATCTGCCAGAATCATTCATCTGCAGCAGAACATCTGGTGCTGATTCATTCTCCTGGTTTCCCTCCCAGCATACGGCCAGCAGACAGGAGGAGATTAAATATGCAAACACCAAACAATAATCCTCAGAGGCTGCGGCTCCCAGCGACGACTTTAGCTCCACAATGACAGAGCTGCAGCTTTAACTGTATTTATGTATAAATATTAATATCATACGGAGGAATGAATCTGCAGAAACACTGAGAACTTCAGGAACCAAAAGGAGATGCTGAACATGTAAAATCTGTAAAACAACCACATGCAGCTCTTATTTTTCTGCTTTTCTCTCTGCATCTGCCTCATGTCACTCCTTTTCTTTGCACTCGGGAAAAAATCATTGATTTTTAATCAAATAAAGCATAGAATTGAAATACACACAGTTATGCTCATAAACTGGCAGATTTAGTAAAATATGAACCGTTGTTTAATGAAAACATGAATAATTTGTTTTCCTTTTTTCTTATTTCTGTCTGTCTTTGATCATTTTTGCCTCTTTTTATATTTTTTTTGTCTTTTTGGTCATTTTTTAACTCTTTAATCACAAGTTGTTGTGAGTCTTCCTGTTTTTTTGTTTCTTTTTCATGATTTTATGTCTGTTTTTGTATTTTTTTTTGATAATTTTGCATCTTTTTTGTCATTAGTTATTTATTTTATGATGATTTTTGTGTCTTTTAATAATTTTGTGTCTTTTCCTGATAATTTTTTGTATCTTTTTGATAGTTTGTTGTTTTTGAGATTAAAACTTTTTATGTTTTTGTTTTATTTTTTATATTTTTTTCATATTTTTTAAAAATTTTTTTGCCTCAATTTGATTATTTTTGGTCTTATTGTCAGAATTTGTCGTCCTTAATCATCGTTTTTGCCTGTCTATGATCTTTTTTGCCTCTTTATAGAAAATGGTTTCTCTTTTTAATATTTTTTGCTCTTAAATCATAATTTCTTGTCGGTTTTCATATTTTTGTCTGATCTTTTTCATGTCTTTTACTTCATTTTATGTCTTTTTAAACTATTTTAGATATTTTTGTTGGTTTATAAAAATTTTGTGTCATTTTTTTATCATTTATTATTTGCTTTATGACAATTTTTGCGTCTTGTTGATTATTTTGTCTTTTATTGATTTTTTTTGTCTTTTTGGCATTTTATTGTTTTATTTATGGTCTTTGTTGATTTTTTTCCCTCCTTTTTACCATCTCATGTCTTTTCTGATAATTTGATGTTGTTTTTGAGATTATAAACTTTTTGATGGTTTTGTGTTCATTTGGGATATTTTTTCATATTTTTTGTCTCTTTTTTTAACATAATTGTTTGTCTCATTTTCAGAATTTTGGTCCTTAATTTTATTTTTTAATTGTGGGATTTTTTTCTGTCTGTCTTTGTCAGAAAAAACAAAGTATTATTATTATTTATTGGTAATTATTGGAATGTTTTGTCTCTTTTTGGTCTTTTTTCAGCTCTTTTGTCATAATTTGTTGTTGGTTTTCATCTTATTTGTGTTTTGGATTTTTTGTTTGATCTAAAACCACGACTAGAAACACGACTGCAATCAATAACTTTGTCCCACCACGAACCTTAAAGGAAAGGAAAGTTTTTCCATGATCAAATATTTTAAAAAGGACAATATTTCACTAATTTTTCCACGTTATGAGCCCAACTGTAAACGTTAAAACATCTTCCAGTGTTTACCTCCTGAATCATCACATTTTTACAACTTCTGCTCTGATTTATCTCAGATTTTTACAGCATCAAATAAAACTATTCATAAAGATATCTGTGAAACTTCAGCTCCACACGTGAAATACTTTCTGAGATAATTAGCTTAAGCAGGTTTTTTTCCCCAGAGCGGCCCAAAGACGACAGTGGCAGGAGAACACTCTTTAAACAGGCTGAGGACGTTCTGTAGATGCTGTTGAAGGAACACATCACAGAACGTTCTTCTGTCAAACATTCTGACAATGTTCTGACAACGCCAAAGAACGCTCTCAGTGCAGCGTTCTAAAAGAGGTTCTGAAGAACTAATGAGACCTCGGATAGCGGAACGTTGAGAAGACATTCCTGTGATGTTTTCTCAAGAACGTTCTGCTATCTGAGGTCTCTATTAGATCTTCAGAACGTTCTTTCAAAGCTGTTCCTGATGACGTTTTGAAGATGTTGTGAGGGAACGTTTTATAGAACGTTGTGTTCCATAGCAGGCCTCAGGTGTAAGAATGTTCTCCATACAGAACGTTTTGTAACGTTCCTGTAACGTCTCAGATTAAAAGTAGAACATTCAGCCTTTCCTGTTGACGGAACACATCCTAGAATGTTCTGCTCAAAGGTGTTTCTTCATTATAACGAAGAAGAAAGAGGTTCTCAAGATCCATTCGAGACCTCAGACAGCAGAACGTTGAGAAAACATTTCTGTGATGTAATGACAAAGGTGGAACGTTCTGGCTGCAATGTTCTGAGGATGTTTTAAAGATGTTGTTGAAGGAAGACATCGTAGAACGTTCTTCTGTAAAACATTCTCACAACGTTCCGTGACAACACCTAAGAACGCTCTCAAACCAACATTTACGAAATGTTATCGAGGCCTCAGATCTCAGAATGTTCTTCATACAGAACATTTTGTAACGTTCCTCTAATGTGACATCCTAAAAGTAGAACATTTAGCCTTTCCTGTTGAGGGAACACATCGTAGAACGTTCTTCTGTAAGATGTTTCCTCATTACAGCAGGAATGTTCTCAGTGCATCGTTCAAAAAGACGTTCTCAAGATCCTGTACTAGAAGAAATCAGAGGACAGTGATGGTTCTGCTGTAAACCACCAGTAGAACATGTATAAATGAATGTGTTCCGTCCCTAAAAGCTGCTGTAGAACCCCAGTACTAACTAGAACTCATGCTTCCAGTTCTGTGACATCTGAGCCTTCAGATGCTCAGAGGGACTCACCGGTCCGACTTTTAAACCACAGAGGATTTATTCTCTTGCAGCAGAACCGTTCCCCCGGGTTCTGCTGCTGACGCTAATCGTTGTGGGCAGGTAGCGCAGATTATCGGGTATTAAGCGATCAGTTTAATTGCTCCCTCGTGTCCCGGCCGCCGGCTTCGTTCTGCAGCTTCTGTTTGTCTTTTCTGAACAGAACGAACTGCCGACGAAGGAACCGAAGGAGCAAACGTTCTGCAGCTGCTGCTCGTGACTCGGCAGGTTCCAGGTTGGACCGTCGACTCGTCTGGAGGCTGAGAAACATCCTCAGATAATCTCATTACGTTCTGCTCTACTTAGAACCCGTGATCTCATTTTATTTATTCACCTGAAGCTCAGCGAGCAGAGAAACACCTGGAAAACTGCAAAGTAAATTTACTGGAAAAATTCATCATTTTTAACAGTATTTTTATAAAATGCATAATTTTTCTTAGTGAATGGTGAATTTTGATGATAATTTGTTCTTTTACGAAGCTTCACTTCAAAATTTTTTTAACAATTTAAATCGGCAAAAAATCTTAATAACTCTTATTTTAGTAATGTTCCCTTTTTCCAGATAATTACCAATAAAATCATAAAAACAACATAAATTCAGTTATTGATTAGCTTCATAAACCAGCAGTTTGTCTCAGGTTTTAATGTTTTATTTGAGTTCAGAGGACCAGATGTCTGCTTTATAGATAATATTCGTATTATATCTGTGGATGTTCTTTAGGATGGATGTTATTCATTTAAATTAAGCCTCTTCACAGCGACCTTATTATCCGTTACATAACGCACCTACATGGCGTATAAGCTGGACCCTATAGCAGCACCGCCTCCTGAAAACAGGCCAGATTCACCAGCAAGACGGGAAATAAAACAACTTTAGTGTGTTTATTTTATACACAATTCTGTACAAACAAACTTCAGCTTCTTCATCTGTAAAAAATCCGGTCGTAGAAAAATCCGTTAGACATACGTTACAAATTGGCAAATGACTGTAAATATCCGCAAAATAACCGCAAAAATATTTAGTGTACAAAAAGTAAAACCAATGTAATGTATACATACACCCCCTGTCAAAAGTATTGAGACGCTTTTTCATTTATTTGAATAAGAAAGCGTCTCAATACTTTTGACAAGGGGTGTAAATACAGTGTAAAAATATACAGTAAAAAATGTAAAGAACATTGTGTAGTAATATTATAAAATGTAAATATATAGTACAATATGTGATATTTAAACAGTGTAAAAATTTAATGAACAAAAGATTAAAAAATGTAAATAAATGTTGTGTAAAAATATAACGTGTAGAAATTTTAAAGGTGCAATGTCAAAATGTAAAATGTATGAAAAAATATTCGTTGTGCAAAAATCTAAAATATATATAACGTTAAAATATACAGTGGGCAAAAAGAAGGTTATGTGAAAATTATATGTAAATTATTTAAATCTTAAAGCTGTTAAAATGTGATTTTTTTCTTTTGAAGTTCACAAAGTATCTTTAAAAAGTAACGTGTTAAAAAATGTCAGGAAAATAATAGTAATATAAAAATACACAATTTAATACAATATAGTGTATAAAAATGTACAAATAATGATGTAATAATATTCCATTTGCAAAAATATTTAAAAGTTCTTTCAAAAATAAACTAATGTCATGAAAAAAGATAATGTAAAAATATACAGCTTAAAATATACTGCGTACAAAAATTGCATAAAATGCATAAAAATTTTGAAAGGTAAACTCAAAAATATTCAGGGTGCAATCAAATGCAACATATATGTAAAAAATGCAAAAATTTAAACAAATGTTATTTAAAATATAACATGCAGAAATTTAAAAAAATGCATTGTGAAAATATACAGTTATATTTTTTTTACAGTTAAATAAAATGTTCTTTTTAAAAGATAATGTAAAATGTAGAGTGTAAAGAAAAAACAATCTGTAAATATACAATAAAAATATAAAAAATATACAGTGTACAAAAATGTAAAGAAATTGATGTAATAATATTCTATATGTAACAATGTAAAAAAAAGTCATTTAAAAAATACAATGTGAATGTTTTTACAGATGAGGGTAGTATATAAATATATACTGTAAAAACCTGACAACATATATAATGTAAAAATATATTGTGCAAAAATGTAAAGGTGGTCGTGTAATAATATTCCGTTTTTAAAACTGAAAGAAAAAGCAAGAATCTAAAAAAAATGTAGAAATATGCAGTGTTTATTTTTACAGTGCACAAAATATGTATTTTTTAAAAAAATAATGTAAAATATAGTGTAGAAAAGTTTTACAAATATAAAGATGTAAAAACTTACAGCGCACAACGTGATTAAAATTTCTATATGTAAAATATTCAGCGCATTAAAAATATAAACAAACAAGAGATCTAGAAGTTATAAAATTAAACATTATCAGTGTTGTGTTCAGCTGTTCTGGCCTCAGCATGGAGCCTCCAGAACCCTTCAGTCCAGACCCGGTTCTGTTGGATCAGACCCGGTTCTGTTGGTTCTCTCAGTCCAGACCTGGTTCTGTTTGTCCAGACCTGGTTCTGTTGGATCAGACCTGGTTCTGTTGGTTCAGACCCGGTTCTGTTGGTTCTCTCAGTCCAGACCTGGTTCTGTTGGTTCAGACCCGGTTCTGTTGGTTCTCTCAGTCTAGACCTGGTTCTGTTTGTCCAGACCCGGTTCTGTCGGTTCAGACCCGGTTCTGTTGGTCCGTCAGTATTTGCTGCCTCCACAGAAACAAACCAGGATCTGTTTCGACTCGTCTGAAGCAGCTGTAGAACCTAAAGTTCTGAGTAGAACCTCTGGATAAACAGATAAATGTTCCTTTCCAGCCATGTGACATCCAGGTCAGCACATGGTGGAAGCGCCGCCGGTTCAGGAGATTTTATTGGACGGATGAGGCGGGAGGAGGGAGGAGGGGGCCGATGACAAAATCCTGCCGGGATTTGATTATTTTGTGCAGCGGAGCAAACAGACGGCGAGGAGCTCCGTGTAGCGTGTGGCGTGTGGCTGACGTGTTGTTTGTGTTGCCAGGACGATCATGGGGCCTCACGGCATCAACCGGGCCGTCCACAAGCTCGAGTTCTGCGACTGCAAGAAGGGACTCGGTGAGCACGTCCACCTCCGGCCTCTGAGCTCCGTCCAGCGCTGATTCAAAGCTGCACTTTCTAACCCAGTCTGTTGACAGGTGTGAAGATCATCGGAGGCTACAGGGAGCTGACCGGGGAGGAGTTCGGGATCTACATAAAGAGAGTGATCGGAGGAGGGCTGGCCGCTCTGGACGGTATTCCTCTTTACTCTGGGTCCAAATATGATTATTCTGATCAGCGTTATCCCCCCTCACCTGTCACACTCTGTTCCAGGTCGGCTTAAGTCAGGTGACCTGATTCTGGATGTCAATAACAACAGTCTGATCGGGGTGACCAATGAGAGGTGAGTCTGCATGCTTACCTGCAGAAATCCAACAAAAACACAGCAGACTGTGACGGAAAAGAGAAAAACAACTATAGAAAGAGGCTAAATATAACCGAAAAGAGAAAAACGGCAACACGAAGAGGCAAAATATGACCAAAATAAGAAAACAATGCAAAAAAAGAGGCTAAATATAACCGAAAAGAGAAAAACAGCAACAAAAAGAGGCAAAATATGACCAAAATAAGAAAACAATGCAAAAAAAGAGGCTAAATATAACCAAAAAGAGAAAAACAGCAACAAAAAGAGGCAAAATATGACCAAAATAAGAAAAAACAACAACAAAAGGAGGCAAAACAAGACCAAAAAAGATTTATAAACAACAAAACGAGGCAAAATATGACCAAAAAGAGTTAAAAAAAAAACTAGAAAAAGAGGCAAAATATGACCAAAAAGATTTTAAAAAAACTACAAAAGAGGCAAAATATGACCAAAATAAGAAAAAACAACAACAAAAGGAGGCAAAACAAGACCAAAAAAGATTTATAAACAACAAAACGAGGCAAAATATGACCAAAAAGAGTTAAAAAAAAACTAGAAAAAGAGGCAAAATATGACCAAAAAGAGTTTAAAAAAACTACAAAAGAGGCAAAATATGACCAAAATAAGAAAAAACAACAACAAAAGGAGGCAAAACAAGACCAAAAAAGATTTATAAACAACAAAACGAGGCAAAATATGACCAAAATAAGAAAAAAATGCAAAAAAAGAGACTAAATATAACCGAAAAGAGAAAACAGCAACAAAAAGAGACAAAATATGACCAAAATAAGAAAAAAATGCAAAAAAGAGACTAAATATAACCGAAAAGAGAAAAACAGCAACAAGAAGAGACAAAATATGACCAAAATAAGAAAACAATGCAAAAAAAGAGGCTAAATATAACCGAAAAGAGAAAACAGCAACAAGAAGAGGAAAAATATGACCAAAATAAGAAAAAACAACAACAAAAGGAGGCAAAACAAGACCAAAAATGGATTTAAAAACAACAAAAGGAGGCAAAATATGACCAAAAAGTAAAAAATAAACAACAAAAGGAGGCAAAACATGACCCAAAAAGATTTATAAACAACAAAAAGAGGCAAAATATGACCAAAAAGAGTTAAAAAAAAAAACAACAACAAAAAGAGGCAAAATATGACCAAAAAGAGTTAAAAAAAACTACAAAAAGAGGCAAAATATGACCAAAAAGAGACATTTGCATCCTTTTTGTTGTTTTTTAAGATAATAAAACAGATAAAAGTTTACTTAAATGAGACCAAAATGATGGCATTTATCAGCCAGAAAGTGTTAAAACAGAAACAATAATCAGATTTTCAACTTTCTGATGGTCCTTGAAGGAATCACGTCTGTAAACACTCATTTTATCTCACTGTGGTTGATGTTTCAGTCTAAAGTCCTGCAGCTCTATGAGCCAAAAGTAACATGAAATGACATAAAAATGATCCAAAATGACTCAAAACTTGTCTGAAATAGCTTGAAACTCCAAATGAACTTAAAACCATCCAAAATTACCTGAAACGACTTAAAAATGACTCACATTTTTTTTCTAAAAGACATTTTTGAACAATTTGAACAGTATTTAGTGCGGTTTAGAGTCTCTGCTCATGATCTGTAGAAGATGTTTCTCCATGCTGGATGGATCTCCAACAGCCTGCTCCTCTGTTCACTGTTTCTGAGCCATGCTGACTTTATTTATTCATCCAGTGGGTTGGATTTTCAGTCACAAATTGTCAGAAATGATTAGAAACTTCTACAAAATAACATAAAATTTGTAAAAATGAACTCAAAAAATGTTCAAAATGAGTCACAATTTGTTCAACATAACTCAAAAACAGTCCAGATTTATTTGAAAGTTCCTGAAAATAGCGGTAAATTTGTCGTTTTAAACTAGATTTGAGTCATTACGGTGAATTTAAGTCACATTTCAGTCTCTGCTCAAAGAGTTTGGTTCCAGCTGTGAACATCTGTATTTTCTGTTCTGTTTCCTGATAGGGCCGTGGAGATCCTGAGGACGGCTTCTCTCTCCAATCACATGTCGCTGCTGGTCGCCAGAGACGATGAGTCCAGGTAAAGAAGCTTTTAGTGTGAAATGATTAACTTAGGAGCTTTATTTCCTTTAAAGGTTGCTAAGTCGTGTGTTGGTGAATCTTTTTGTAGCACATTTATTGGTGACAAAAGTTTACGTCCACTTGTAGAGACCATTTAGTTTCCAATGACTCCTCGAACTATGAATTTTCTGTAATGAAATCAATGAAGCACAAAAAACAGTCATGTATTTTGGTTCTTTCATAGATTTTTTTAAAGGTTTCTTCAGAAATATTTCTTCTAGAAATATGACAAAATCTGATCATAAATATACAAACACAAATGTTAATATTTGGTTAAATTTGTCCATTTCCGCCTCAGTTCGGTTCTTCTGGTTTCAATCTTCTGGCTTATCTTTGACTCCTCTGGACTCTAAACCTACCATCAGGCATGGAGGTGGCAGTATCATTATAGTATCGATTTAACTGACAAGTCTGAGACAGAAAGACGACAAGTTTCAGACAAATTTGATGTCTTTCTCTCTCAGATTTGGTTCTTCATCAGTCTTCAGGTTCTTGATGGGTCTAAGTCAGGACTTTGAGGAGACCAGTCTAGAACCTTCATTCTATCCTGATGGAACCATTTCTTTACCGCGTCTGATGTGTGTTTGGACTCATTGTCTTGTTGAAACATCCAACTGTGTCCAAGATCAACCTTCTGCTGATGGTTTTAGATTTTCCTGAAGAACTTGGAGGTGATCCTCCTTCTTCATTATTCCATTTGCTTTGTGTAAAGCTCCAGTTCCACAGAGCATGATACTGCCACCACCATGCTTGATGGTAGGTTTGGTGTTCTTGGGGTTAAAAAAATATCTAAGACCTGTCTGAGACAGTTTAAAACCAATCCTCAAAAAGTTCTAAAACCAGGACCAAAATCAAACCTAATACAGTCCAAAAATGCTCAGAAAGAATCAGTCTGAAACCAGTCCTAAAACAGTTAAACACCAGGACAATATCAAGATAAAATCATACCCAAACTACTCCTAAAGAAATTCAAGACCCACCCAAGGCAATCTGAAACCAGTCCAGAAGCTCTTCTAGAAAGCCCCAGAGCATGATACTGCCACCTCCATGCTTGGTGTAGGTTTGGTGTTCTTGGGGTTAAAGGCCTCACCTTCAGGTTTTGTTCCATCTGACCTCAGAACTTTCCTCCAGAAGGTCTTTTCTTTGTCCGTGTGATCAGAATTACAATAATCCAGCTAAAACTCTCCATGAATGTTAATTTATTTCATGGAAACAAACCACATAAGTAGCTCTGCTGATATATTTTGGTATAAACAAAACCAAAACTCTGAGATAATAATCTCATTTCATTGCTAATTATCTACTCATAAGGACGTCTGTTTGTGTTTTGACGTCTTTGTGCTGCTGAAGTTCCTGTGGATTGAAACTATAAATACCAGCAGTGAGACAGAAAGTGTTGAGGATTTCTCTCCTCTTTTTAAAGCTCCGCTGCCACATTTTCAGGTGTTTGCTCGTCTCCGGTCGTTGGAGAATCATGAAAATGAGCCGCTAAGCTTCTTAGAATCCCTCATTCAGCCTGCGAGGAGGAAAAGTCAGGATTTAAAAAGAGGCTCTTCAGAAAGATGGAATCTGCTTTTATTCCCGCTGTGGAGCGTCTCCGGCAGCAGCTGATGTTTTCCAGCTCAGAGGACAGAAAGGAGGGCAGGTGTTCTTACCTGCAGCATCATCCCAGAGAAACCAATCACGTCAGCGGTCTGGGCCGTGTGACGGGCAGGAGGCTAACCGACCTGGCACTCTGCTGGCCTCAACACAAACCAGGACTGACACAATAGGGACACGGATCAAACAGCTCCCAGATCAGCAGAAACCGGCCGAGCGTTACGTCATAGAACCAGCCGAGGTTCAGGTGGTCTTCAATGTGACAGCAGAGATGTCCTCTGGAGGAGGTTTACACGTGAACATTGAATCGTGGCTGAATTCATTTGGATTTTTTGACAGTAATTCAGAAAAAAGACTCTTTAACGTCCAAGTGAAAACAGATTTCTTCAAAATTATGTCCAAAAATTAAAAATATAGAACAGAAAATGAGTTTTTCCTGAAGTGTCCACCTCCTTCCTGTCAGTATTTAGTAGATGATCCTGTTGGTCTCCATCAGTCTAAATGTTCTTCTTTGTAAACTGTTAAACTCTGTCAGGTTCTTCAGGGATCCTGATCATCAGAACCTTTCAGGTCCAGACTCTAGTTCTCAGGTGGACTGAGGTCTGGATTCTGACTCCTCCAGAACTTCCTCCTTGTTGTCTTCAAACATCTCTGAGGATCTTTGTTTGCTTCGACTCATCATCTGGATGGAAAACTGGTCTTCTCCACGTCTCAGTTCTCTTCACATTGCATCAGGTTGTCCTCCAGGATTTCATTTACCCTCTACCTTTACCAGCCTTCCAGGACCTGCTGCTTGAGGAACATCATGATGCTGCCTCCACCGTGCTTCACAGTGGGGATGGTGTGTTTGTGATGATGTTCAGTGTTTGGTGTCCATCAAACATATCATCTAGTCTGATGGATATAAAGCTCCATCCTGGTCTCCTCAGACCAAAGAACCTTCTTCCAGGTGTCTTCAGAGTCTCCACGTGTCTTCTGGTGAACTCTAGTCCAGATTTAATTGGAGCTTTTTCCATCAGAGTCTTTCTTTGTCTCCATGAAGCTTTGACTGGTGAAGAACAGACAGCAGTTGTTGGATGAACAGTCTGAAGATGGAACTCCTTCAGAGGAGTCATAGAGTCTTGGTGGCCTCCCTCTCTAGTCTCTTTCTCCTTCAGAGGAGTCATAGAGTCTTGGTGGCCTCCCTCTCTAGTCTCTTTCTCCTTCAGAGGAGTCAGAGTCTTGGTGGCCTCCCTCTCTCATCTCTTTCTCCTTCAGAGGAGTCATAGGAGTCTTGGTGGCCTCCCTCTCTAGTCTCTTTCTCCTTCAGAGGAGTCATAGAGTCTTGGTGGTCTCCCTCTCTAGTCTCTTTCTCCTTCAGAGGAGTCATAGGAGTCTTGGTGGCCTCCCTCTCTAGTCTCTTTCTCCTTCAGAGGAGTCATAGGAGTCTTGGTGGCCTCCCTCTCTAGTCTCTTTCTCCTTCAGAGGAGTCATAGGAGTCTTGGTGGCCTCCCTCTCTGGTCTCTTTCTCCTTCAGAGGAGTCATAGAGTCTTGGTGGCCTCCCTCTCTCATCTCTTTCTCCTTCAGAGGAGTCATAGGAGTCTTGGTGGCCTCCCTCTCTAGTCTCTTTCTCCTTCAGAGGAGTCATAGAGTCTTGGTGGCCTCCCTCTCTCATCTCTTTCTCCTTCAGAGGAGTCATAGGAGTCTTGGTGGCCTCCCTCTCTAGTCTCTTTCTCCTTCAGAGGAGTCATAGAGTCTTGGTGGCCTCCCTCTCTAGTCTCTTTCTCCTTCAGAGGAATCATAGAGTCTTGGTGGCCTCCCTCTCTAGTCTCTTTCTCCTTCAGAGGAGTCATAGGAGTCTTGGTGGCCTCCCTCTCTAGTCTCTTTCTCCTTCAGAGGAGTCATAGAGTCTTGGTGGCCTCCCTCTCTAGTCTCTCTGGCCTTGTCCTGCTCTCTCTGATTTATTCGCATTCCATCTTCCTTCCATTCCTTAATGATGGATTTAACTGGACTCAGAGATCTTCAGGAACTTTAAATGTTCTTGTGTCGTCCTGACTGATACTTTTCTCAGTTTCTTGGAGTGTTCTTTAGTTTTCATGCAGCTCGATAAAAACTGTATCAGCAGTAGTTGACTGAAGGCCACATGTTGTTGTAGCTGCAGAGCGTTTCCTTCATTTCAATCTTCATGATGAGGAATTTAAACCTGAGCCGGTTTTATGCCGACGCGTCCGACCGTCACCTCTCAGCTCGACCTCCATTGTTGCTGCGATTAGTTTCACACTTCAGAGTGGATTGTGCTGATGATGGCGTGCAGCCGGGACACGGGTCACGGCGAGGACAGCGTGATGCAACACAGCTGGGAGTCTGTCGTCACAGGTTCAGATCAGACAAACAGAAAAACAAGCTGAGCCACGGAGGTGAAGTCAGATCAGGACACTGCAGTTTGTGTGGTTTCTAAGCTGGAGGCAGCAGTCTGTGGTTTACTGAGCAGGAGGCTGCTGGGGTCTAAACATCCACACAGGAAACACTCAGGACGTCTGTTCTGGTGCTATGCAGGACACGTTTATCATTAATATCATGAAATCTAAACAAGATAAACAGGAAAATCCACACATTAGAGCAGCTCTAAACAGAATGAAGAAAATAAAACTGCATCCAGTCTGTTCACGAGTCATGATGGATATTTGCTTCCATAATTGCTAATTAAATAATAATAGTAAATAATTGAATGATAATTACACAGAATAAATTAGAATTTAAATATTGATATAATTAATTCAGTCCAAGTAATCCGTTATATGTTCTTAATAATTATTATTATTCCTGTGTTGTAACATATTTTATTTTTATTAATAATAATAATAATAATAATAATAATAATAATAGCATATATTCTAATAAAATACTAAGAATAATTTGTGTTATTTTATTATGATGTATATTATTTTTTATGATTTATATCATTGTTATTATTGTTATTGTTATTAGTTATAAATAATACATCATTAAAATAGTAATTATTTATTCTATTGGTATAATTATTATTATTTGTAGTAGCCTTAGTAGTATTTGTAATGTTATGTATGTAATATATCCCTGTATATTAACATATAATGTATGTGTACAGTGCATATTATCTGAAATGATGATTATTAGTGTGTGTGTAAAATGTATTTATTTTATATTTTATTATATTTTCATAGTTTTTCCAGCTGCAGCATTAAATGAGGTCAAACTTATGATTCTCTGTAGATAAACTGGTATTTAATAAATTTCCGTCGTCGTTCGTGCAGCAGCAGTGCATCCTGGGTAACTAGCAGCTGGTTCAGATTCTCACAGTCAGACGTTCCAGATGTTTTCTCTGCTAAAGCCGTCAGTTCAAACCGGCCAACATCTGCAGCAGCGTCCAATCAGAGGGTTTGTTTATGACAGAAATCCGTAAAAATCCACAGAAAGCCTGAGCTTCTGGTCAACACCACGTAGAATCTGTACGATTATTTACATTCAGATGATCTGTTTTTTTTGTGCATTTTTTGATTAATATAGGACAAGTTTAAAGTTGTTCTCAACAAATGTTTGTGTTTTTGGGTCATTTTGGAAATTTTGAATAATTAATGTGAATTAGTTTGTCATTATTATTATTATTATTATTATTATTATTATTATTATTATTATATGTGTAATTACACACAATAATGTTAGATATGTAATAACAGTAATAATAATAATAATACATTTTGTGACTTTTAGTTATTTTTGAGTAATTTCAGACATTTTGATTCAATTTGAACAAATTACAAGTTGTTAATATAAATAATAAAAAATGAATAAAACATCAATAAATTTAAAAAAATTAATTGTTTAAATTTTTAGTCAACATTTTCTCTTTTTTAAGTTTTTAGTAATTTCACCACATTATAATATATTTAAAATATTTTAGAATTGTTTTGTGAATAAAATATTATTATTTTTAGTGTTATTATTAAGCTAAAAGAAACACATTAAAAACACAGGTTTAATCTGACCAAACTACCACAATAATTTATGGACTTTGAAATAATAATATTTTTACAGGAAATAAAAGTGAATTCGTTTCTCTGTTTTCTGGTCGTAGTTTCTTCAGGTTTCTTTCTTCTGGGCCGGGTGTATTTCCTGAAACAATGCCGTCTAAGTTCCTCTAATCTTGTTTGCGTTGAATAAAGCAGGTCTGACCTCTGGGATGTGTCGCCATGACAACCGGTCCGGGAAGTGTTTGGATGAAATCACGGACGATTTAATCCGGCTAATCCACAGGAGCGACCCCCGGAGCGCTCAGCCCGGCTCAGGACGACAGCAATAATTAAATATATCATTAAAAAAATAAAAATCTGGCAGCAAAGAGGCCAGAAAACACACAGAGGAACTTTATGAAGCGTAAAAACTAAAAATATCTGTAAAATAATGTTCTATTCTGCTGCTTTTAGTACAGTAAAAACATTTTGTTGTGAAAAATTGATGTAATTTTACAGTCAAATATTGTAAAAGTAGAAACAATTATTTAGAAAAATAGAGATTTTAATGTTTTAACATTTTTATGGTTAACGTCTGAATTAATAATTTCATTCTTTGATTTTACTACATTTTATAATCAATCATAAATACTTGTATAAAATATTTGAAGAGTTCATTTGCAAAAACAGGTAACTCCATTTTATAAATTTTCAGAAAACTCATTTTTTTATTGTTTACTTGAGATAATAATAATAATAACACTAATAATTTATTTTTCTCTATTTTGTCATGTATTTTTCTACTGAGTCAAATCCAATCAACTTCAGTTTGATTGATTTTATCTCAAGTAAACAATAAAATAAAATATTTTCTGAAAATTTATCAAAACAGAGTTATCTGTTTTTGCAAATGAACTCTTCATTTACTGTTCCTACATATTCATATTTAAATCTCAGTAAAATCTTATATTTTTCTGATTTAAATCCAGTCAAACTTTATGTTGAACCTTGTTAAAGAATAAACGACCGTTTATGTCAGTCTTTATTTTTAATAAGGACAGTAATTACCTGCTTTTTACGGTGTAGACGGTAAATGAATCATCTCAAAATGATCGCTAATAATCACCTTTTTTTATCAGGTTCCATGGATATTTTTGGTTCTGGTATCATTTATAGTTTTTTCTTCTTTGTTTGTTCTGGTTGAATTATTTGCACATTTTTACTCTCAGATTTTTAATTTAATTTCATTTTAATTAATTTCATTTTATTACAGAATATTTTCTTTTATTTCATTTTTATATTATATTTAATTAATTTCATTTTATTTGACTGGTTTTATTTCATTATAGTTCATTTTATTTTATTGTATTTTGTTTTATTGCATTTATTTTATTTCATTATATTTCATCTCATTTTATTATATTGTATTATGTTTTCTTATATTTTATTTTATTTGTTTTTCATTATATTTACTTTTCCTATTGTATTGTATTTTATTTATTTTATTATTTTATTTCACTATATTATGTTGCATTATGTTTCTATTTAATTTATTTTATAATGTTTAATTTTATGATATATTTTTTTCCTTTATATCATACGTAATTTCCTTATATCTAATTTTATTTTATTCATATATTTTTAAAATCTATGTGGCACTGAGAACTGTGTTTCTTTCCTCTGGTTCTGTTATAAATTAAATATTTTTTTCAGTTTGTTTCTGGTTCTGGTTCAGATTCTATTGATCTGGTTTTCGTCTGGAGAGTTTGTGGGTTGGAGGTCAGTGTGGAGGCGACACTCGGACCTCTGAGCTCTGATCTCAGGATGTTTTGTCTCAGCTCAGATCCTCTTTAGGAGAATTAGATCGGATCAGATCCAGGTCAGAGTCGGGCTCAGGTTTCCACGGCGACCATGAGAGGGAGACAAACGCTGACGGATCGGTTTCTCTGCAGCGTTTCAGGCGGATTTAAAGTGAAATAAACACAAAAGACGTGGAAATTAATCCCATAGTTGGCTGCTTTTCTTTCACACATCATGAATTCTCCTTAAAACTTTTGTCATAACTTCCTAAAAATCATCTTTGTGTCACTGGAGTCTCCAAATCTGAAAACAACAACAACAAAAAAACACAACTATGACTATAACTCGAACATTTTTCTATTATTTTTATTTTTTCCCGTTTAATTAAGCCACATATTATAACTAATAAAATCAATCAATCAAATTACAATGCTTAACTTTTTTTTTTACTATTTGTAAATCAAAGAAAAATAAAGTGGTCGTTTACATGCTGATAATACTGTAAAATATTACACAAATGTATTAAATATTTATTAATATATGTATTTATTAAAAATACAAGACTGACAAATTAATTTAAACTGATGATAATTTAAATCAGCAAAAAGCATCATTATTGCACAAAAAATGTTTTTATATTCGGACTGAAAAATGGTCAATAATTATTTCATGCTTGAATAAATTATTAATTTTCAGACTGATGAGACTGTAAATAATGTCTGCATCCCAAATGTGTGTTTTTAAAAATAGGTTTTTTTTTTTACAGGATGCGTCTTGCTGTGTTTAAAGCAGATAATTTATCATTGTTTTACTGGTATCTGCCGTTTTTATCGGAACTTTTTAATGTTCCAGTTCTCCATCCTTTTTTTTTTTTTTTTTTTTGCCGCAGATTATTTTTTTACGGTATAAAACTGAATAAGTGTCGCGTTCATGTTTCCTTCAGGAGGGAGTTTGCTGAGCTGATGGAAAAGTACGGATCCAATAACGTCACAGCTTCAGGACGGATCTCACCCACGCAGCTCTGCACAGGTACAACATTTATCACTTAATTAAACATTCAATTAAACATTTAGTCTAACATTTATCAAGCATTTAATTAAATGTTTATGAAACATTTAATTAAACATTTAGTCTAACATTTATCAAACATTTAATTAAATGTTTATGAAACATTTAATTAAACATTTAGTCTAACATTTATCAAGCATTTAATTAAATGTTTATTAAACATTTAATTAAACATTTAGTCTAACATTTATCAAGCATTTAATTAAATGTTTATGAAACATTTAATTAACTAGTTATCAAACATTTATGAAACATTTAATTAAACATTTAGTCTAACATTTATCAAACATTTTATTAAATATTTATTAAACAGTTATCAAACATTTAATCAGACATTTAATCAGACATTTAATTAAACATTTAGTCCAACATTTATCAAACATTTAATTAAATATTTATCAAACATTTATCAAACATTTAATTAAACATTTATCAGACTCAGGACTCCAGATGTTCTGCAGCAACTGAACCTTTGAAGTAAAACAATGAAATAAAAATGTCCCAAAATTTCTCCACAAAACTCTTTAGAAGATCTTCAGACGTTCAGAAGGCGTTGTCCAGAAATATTCTGACTTTCTGAACATACTGATGGTCCAAAATGTTCCAACGTTTAGAAAACTCCCCGACTGTTCAGAAAAAAAAGTCTTCAGTATTTTTCTCTTCACTCTTTTCTTGAAAAATCTCTAAAACTTCTCTTTCAAAAGATGTTCTCTTTTTGAAGACATTTCCTGATTGTGCTTTTTATTTTCTCGTTCTTAAAATATCCTCATTTTACACAAACATCTTTTATTTACAAAAATGTCTTCACTTTACAAACATAATATTCAGTTTATAAAAATGTTCTTAATCCTAGAAAAGTTCTCACTTTGTGAAAAACGTCCCACCTCTGTAAAGCACAACAAAAATATTCACATCTCAGAAGACATCCACTGTTTTAAAAAAGTCCTAATGTTTTCAAAAAGATCATTTTACATCCATCCTCCATTTACAGTTTTGTAAAGGAAGTTCTAAAAAATATCCTCAATTCCAGGAGAATCCTAATCTTTTCAAAAATGCCGTCGTTTTACAAAACGTTTCTTATTTTACCAAAATGTCCAGAGTTTCCAAGAAACGGCATCATTTTTAGGCTAAAATGTCTTCATTTTCCAAGAATAACTTTACAGAAGTTACAAAACTATCACAAGAACTTTCTTACTTAAAAACTTCCTTACTTTTCCACCGTTTCCTGAAATGTTCCAAAACTTCACCAAAACTCTAGTAAAGTTCTCACGTTTCTAATTAAATGACTGTTGACACAAGACTGTTTTCAAAAATGCTGTCGCTTTTTAAAAATGTCCAAAGATCTAGAAAATTCTCACTTTTTCAAAAAACGTCCAGAATTTCCAAAATCGGCATCATTTGTTAAACAGGCCTCACTTTTTCAACGTGTCCTTGCTTTACAAAAATGAGCCCATTTTCCAGAAGAATCTTTACAGGAATTACCAAACTTTACAAGAACTTCCTTATTTAAAAAAACAAAACATCCTCATTTGTCCACCATTCCCAGAAATGTTTGAAAAGTTCCACAAAAACTTGGACTGAAGTTCTCATATTTCTACTTTGAAGACTGTTTACACAAAAATGTCTTCACTTTTCCAAAAATATGTTGACTTTACAGAAATGACCAAACTTTACAAGAACTTCTTTACTGTAAAAAAAAGCATTTTTAAAAGCAAAATGTTCCAAAATTACCCCAAAAAATTCTATTTGAGTTCTCACTTAAAAACACTCCTTACCTAAAACGTCTTTACCAAACAAATGTTTACACTTTTCAACACGAGTCACTTTCTGCAAATGTCCAAAATACTCAGAAAATCCTCAGTTCTTCAAAAACGTCCAATGTTTCCAAAAACGGAATCGTTTTCAAGAAATGCCTCCAAAAGTACCTTCATTATGACCAAACTTTGTAGGAACGTCCTTTCTTTACTTGTTTACATTTCCAAAAATGTTCCAAACTTCTCACTTATTGAAGTTCTCACTTACAGAAACTTCTCTACTCCACAAATGTTGACACAAAAATGTCTTGACTTTTCCAAAATGCCGTTACTTTACAAAGTTCTAGGAGAATCTTCATCTGTATTTTCCAGACATCTCCTAAAATGCCGTCCTTCCTAAAAGTGTCCTGAAGCTCCTCAAACTTCTCATTTTCCACCTAAACGTTTAACAGCAGCGATCACTTCCTGCAGCTCCTGTGAAGATCTGAGTTGGTCTCCGTCCTCCCACTCTTCTTCTATTCTTCTATTTCTGCCTCCCACTGCTCACCTCGCCTCTTTCTTCTTCTGTGGTTTTTATTCAGGGAAGCTGACGGACACGGCTTCATCCTCCTCTTCCTCCCGATCAGAGAGCCCCCAGCTGCTGAGCCCTAAAGAGGGGGTCACCGCCTACAGCCAGGCCTCCACCTACACCAGCCACCAGCACGCCGTGCACACGCCTGCGCACGCCTTCAGGTGAACACAAATAACTTCAGTCCTCCTGCATTCACTGAGAAGTTATCAGAATGGAGCCACAAAGTGTTTTACTTTGTCAGATAAAAACTAAACTGTTTTTCTGTTAAAGCAACCAGACATCAGTGGATCCAGTATCAGCCTGTATGCAGACGATGCTGTTACTTATTTCACTGATTCTGTTTACCGTCAACGCCTTACAAACCTTTTTGTACTCCTCACAACTCATCTCCAATGCTGATAAAGCAAAACTCTACTCCGTGATCCTCCTTTAAAGTTAACCACTAATTATTGCTCATGCTAGTTACATTAATATAGATCAGAAACAGGTGATATTCAATGGTGGAATTTATAAAACTGTTTTCTATTTGCAGTTAAATTATTGATCCAACATCTACAACAAAAATTCATTCTTATTGGTGAAAGAATTCTTGATTTTCGTAAAGCGTCATTTGCAGATTTGATAAAATAATTTCTCACCACTTTTTGGAAATGATCTGTTTAGTAATAAAACGTTCTCACAGTTTACAGGAATGTTCCAACTTCTGAAATTCACTAATTCATCACTGAAAAATAGAACAAAACAAAACAAAACTAGCACTAATTAAATGTTGCAGAAGTTTGTATTTTTCAGTGAGGTCTAGATCTGATGTTGCAGCTACAAAAAGATGTAACAGAACATGTGATAAATATAGTTTTATCAGTGTTTATTCAGGCTTTAATTGATGATTTATCTTCTTCAAACTCTTGATTCTCATATGTGACATCTTTTAGAAACTCCTGTTCATTTATTCAACCTGAGAAGAGCTGAACTTTCTGTGATTTCTGCAGAATGAAGCTCTCTGATCTGGTTGATTCAGCAGTCTGTTTTTGTCTCGTTACATAAAGCGTTGCACTATAAATAGTGAAGAGCATCTTCAGCAGTGGGAGGAGGACGGCTGGTGTTACTTTAATCATCTTCCTCTCTCCAGTGACAGTGTCATTCAGTTGATATGCGTTGCCAAGGGAACGGGCCTGGGGCTGGTCATCAAGGGCGGAGCCAACCGTGCCGAAGGACCAATGGTGTTCATTCAGGAAATAGTGCCTGGAGGAGACTGTCAGAAGGTCAGTATGGTCTGATCAATGATTGGTTCTAAAGATTCAGTAAATGTAAAGAGGCTGGAGCATGGACCAACAGCTGAGAATGAAGCCGATGAGATGAAGAAGCATACGTCCAGAACGTTTTCTCACTGACTAAAAACACTGAAAATATGTCTGAAATGAGCCCTGTGACAGACTGGTGACCTGTCCAGGGTGTCCCCTGCCTTCACCCGAGTCAGCTGGGATAGACTCCAGCACCCCCCATGACCCTAGTGAGGATAAAGTGGTGTACAGAGGATGGATGGATGACTGTCTAAAATGTCATAAAACTTGCCTCAAATGACTCATAGTTTGTCCAAATTGATTAAATAATGGTCAAAATGTCTTAGGACTTGTCCAATAATACTAAAAATATGTCCGAAATAGCTAAACATTTGTCCTAAATCACTAAAAATCTCTTCAAAGTGACTCTAACAGTGTCTAAAGTGGCTGAAAATGTGTCCAAAATGACGTAAAACTTGTTTGACATGACTCATCCTTTGTCCAGATTTTTTTTAAAATGTGCTCAAAATGTCTGAAGACATTTTCATGACTTAGACTCAACCCAGGATTCAAACATTTGTCCAAAATGACTCAGAAATGGTCCTAAATGATTAAAAAGTGCTCAAAATGTCATGAGATACTTCAACCGTGTTCATGACTTAGACTTTTTCATTGTGTCTTCATGATGTTTTCATGGTGTTTTCTTGGTGTTTTCATTGTGTCTTCATGGTGTTTTCTTGGTGTTTTCTTGGTGTCTTCATGGTGTTTTCTTGGTGTTTTCTTGGTGTCTTCATGGTGTTTTCATGGTGTTTTCATGGTGTTTTCATGGTGTTTTCATGGTGTTTTCTTGGTGTCTTCATGGTGTTTTCATGGTGTTTTTATTGTGTCTTCATTGTGTCTTCATCGTGTTTTCATTGTGTCTTCGTGGTGTTTTCATGGTGTTTTCTTGGTGTCTTCATGGTGTTTTCATTGTGTTTTCATGGTGTTGTCATTGTGTCTTCATGGTGTTTTCTTGGTGTTTTCTTGGTGTCTTCATGGTGTTTTCATGGTGTTTTCATGGTGTTTTCATGGTGTTTTCATGGTGTTTTCTTGGTGTCTTCATGGTGTTTTCATGGTGTTTCTTGGTGTCTTCATGGTGTTTTCATTGTGTTTTCATGGTGTTTTCATTGTGTCTTCATGGTGTTTTCTTGGTGTTTTCTTGGTGTCTTCATGGTGTTTTCATGGTGTTTTCATGGTGTTTTCTTGGTGTCTTCATGGTGTTTTCATGGTGTTTTTATTGTGTCTTCATTGTGTCTTCGTCGTGTTTTCATTGTGTCTTCATGGTGTTTTCTTGGTGTTTTCTTGGTGTCTTCATGGTGTTTTCTTGGTGTTTTCATGGTGTTTTCATGGTGTTTTCATTGTGTCTTCATGGTGTTTTCATGGTGTTTTCATGGTGTTTTCATTGTGTCTTCATGGTGTTTTCATGGTGTTTTCATGGTGTTTTCATTGTGTCTTCATGGTGTTTTCATGGTGTTTTCATGGTGTTTTCATTGTGTCTTCATGGTGTTTTCATGGTGTTTTCTTGGTGTCTTCATGGTGTTTTCATGGTGTTTTTATTGTGTCTTCATTGTGTCTTCGTCGTGTTTTCATTGTGTCTTCGTGGTGTTTTCATGGTGTTTTCTTGGTGTTTTCATGGTGTTTTCATTGTGTTTTCATGGTGTTGTCATTGTGTCTTCTTTGTGTTTTTATTGTGTTTTCTTGGTTTTCCTGGTGTTTCAGGACGGCAGGCTGCAGGTCGGGGATCAGCTGGTGTCCATCAACAAAGAATCTCTGATTGGAGTGACGTATGAGGAGGCCAGAAGCATCCTGACAAGAACCAAACTCAGGTAAACTCACCTGGAGACTCTTTCTAAAGCATCAGTTATTCAACAGAAACAGAAGCAGCAGATAGTGGTAGCTTCAAATCAGCAGGTTTTACTGGGTTTGCTCCCTTCTGCTCATATATTTATTGGGTTTTTATAAATGTATTTATTTAGTTTGCTTCTCAAATAAGAATTCAGACTAAATTGATGATCAGGTCTATGTAACTACAATTTATTGATCCTGTAAATTATTGCTGTCTGATGTTTTTAAACTCTCCTGTTCCTCAGACCTGACCCCACAGTGGAGATTGCCTTCATCAGGCGGAGGTCTTCCTCCAGCTCCAGCAGTGGACCACACAGTCCCATCTCTCTGCAGGGCTCCGGGGGAGGAGGACCCCAGATCAGAGCTCCAGGGCTGGGACCTGGACCTCCACAGCCCACCATGGTCACCAAGATCACCTCCAGCAGGAACCCAGCCAGCGAGACCCTGCCCACCGTCAACGTCACCCAGGTCTGAGATGAGATGAGATAGGATGAGATGGGAGGAGATAGGATCAGATGAGAAGGAGATGAGATAGATAAGACGATAAAAGATGAGATGAGATGTCATGAGATGAGATAAAATTAGATAAGATTAGATAAGAAGAAATGAGATGAGATGTGATGAAATGAGATAGAATGAGATGTGATGAGATAGGATGAAATGTTATGAGATAAGATAAAATTAGATAAGATGAGATGAGATAAGAAGAAATGAGATGTGATGAGATAGAATGAGATGAGATAGGATGAGATAAGATGAGATAGAATGAGATGTGATGAAATAAAATTAGATAAGAAGAAATGAGATGAGATGAGATAGGATGAGATGTGATGAAATAAAATTTGATGATAATATGAGAAAATATGATGAGATGAAGATGTGATGAGACATGATATGATGAGATAAAAAGAGATGAGATGTGATGGCGGAGATGAGATGAGATAGCATAAGATAAGAAATGAGTGAGATGTGTTGAGATGTACTGAGATAAGATAAAAATGAAATGAGACTAGAATACATACAATGTGATGAGGTCAAATGAGATTAGATGACATGGATGAGATAATATAAGACAAAAGACAAATAAATGTCCAAAACTGCTTGAAGCTTGTGTCAAAAATTCTGTCAAATGTCTCAAAAATTACTTAAACTTGAAATTACTTTTTTAAAAATGTGTAAAAACAACAAAAGGTTGTCCACACTCAAAAAACTAAAATATATGTATGTCTTTTCATGTTTTATATCTCACGATTTCATGTCTCAAGACTTCTCTATCAATGACTTGTAGAAAATTACCCCAAAAATGACCCAAAAAGACAAAAAGAAATCCAGAATTACTTGAAAAGCATTTCAAAAACTGCAGCAGCAGCACAGATGAGGCTGGAAGAAGTAGGACAATAATTACAGAAGTACAGTGAGGCCAAAAATAAAGACTTAAAGAAAACACCAGAAACCACAAGTTCCTGTTTTCGGTGAGACGTTTCAGTGTGGAACAAACATCTAATAAAATCTCTGCAATAAACTACATTTTACTGACTGTTTATTTCCTGTTTATTTGTGTGATTGTTTGCAGGTCCGAGTGTCTCCAGCTCGAACAGAACAGACTCTTGTTTCCTCCCCAGCAGAGACTCACAGCAGCACTGAGACAAACACTGGTACGTTTTTATTTACCTCCAACCAATAAATATAATGAACCTGCCCAAGCAACCCAAACCATTAGAAACACATTCCAAACTGTTTTAAAAATAGTCTAGAATTGGTAGAAAATGCCTTAAACATTTGTCCAAATTTAAACTGAAGAAATTAAATTACACCTAAATTTGTAAATTATCAGAACTGTCCAGAATTACTCTAAAATTTTCACACAACGAACAAAAGTTTGTCTAAATGGCCTAAAACATCTCTAACTGACTTTTACTAAATATAAAACTACTAGAAATATCTGAACGCTTTTCTAAGATGGCTAAACATTTATTTAAAATGACTCCAGAATTCTTAAAATTGTCTCAAAGATTTTGTTCAAAATTATTACAAAAAGTGACAAAAATAATCAAAATCTAAACTGAAGAAATTAAAGTTTTGATCATCAGAATTGTCCAAAACTACATAAAATCCACCCAAAATGACTCAAAATGTTGTCCAGAACAACTTGAAACTTGTCCTGAGTTACTCAGCCAAAGTGACTCATTAATGATCCAAAAAGACAAAAAAATGTCCCAGACTAGTCAAAGCATGTCCAAAATGTCTCAGAAATGGTCTGAAAAAGCTCAATATGTGTCTAAAATGTCTCAAAAATAGTAGAAATGACACAAACATTCTCTAAAATTACTTTTAGTCTAAAATAACATAAACATTCTCTAAAATAACTCTAAAATAATATAAAATGACAAACATTCTCTAAAATAACTCTAAAATAATATAAAATGACATAAACATTCTCTAAAATAACTCTAGTGTAAAATGACATAAACATTCTCTAAAATAACTCTAAAATAATATAAAATGACAAACATTCTCTAAAATAACTCTAAAATAGTATAAAATGACATAAACATTCTCTAAAATAACTCTAGTGTAAAATGACATAAGCTGTCTTCATAAACTAAACAAACAAACCCTGTCTATCTCAGAAATGGTCTGAAATGTGTTAGTCTGTAACATAACCTTGGCGCTGTGGACCCTCCATCCACCCCGACCTCCTCCCATTGACTCCCATTGACTCCCATTGGTCAGCTGACTGTAGATTATCGGTGATGGATTATTGGAGCTGTAGCTCAGAGTGAAGTCTGGAGGCGACAGATGGCTGCTGGTTGGCCGCCGGTCAGAGGAGGAAGTGATGCAGGCGGGAGGTCTGCTCTCTGATTGGCTGCTGAGGCGTGAGGCGTCATGGCGACCGTGTGTGAAGGTTTTCCTCCCTGTTGGTTTGACGTCACGCCTTCAGATGGAGGATATTTATAACATACTACACAGCCAGAGACACACAGCACTACTGTGTGTTAGTGTGTGTGTTTGTGGTCATTTCACAAGTTGGTTTGTGTGTTTTTGCAGTTACATTGTGTGTTTTTGTAGTTGTGTTGTGTGTTTTTAGTTGCACATTGTAATTTCTATAGCTGCTTTTTATGTTTTTATTGTTGATTTATGTTTTTTAAGGTTCATTTGTGTGTTTTTGTTGTTTATGTTTTATAATAGTTGAGTTTCTTGTAATTTTTCAGCTGCTTTGTTTGTTTCTTTAGTTGATTTGTGTTTTTAAGGTTCATTTGTGTGTTTTTATTGTTGCTTGTGTTTTAATAGTTGATTGCTTTGTGTGTTTTTGTTGTTTTCTGTTTTATAATAGTTGATTTTCTTGTGATTTTTCAGTTGCTTTGTGTGTTTTTGTAGTTGTGTTGTGTGTTTTTAGTTGCACATTGTAATTTCTATAGCTGCTTTTTATGTTTTTATTGTTGATTTGTGTTTTTTAAGGTTCATTTGTGTGTTTTTGTTGTTGCTTGTGTTTCAATCGTTGATTATTTTGTGTTTTTGCAGCTGCTTTTTGTGTTTTTGTAGTTATTTGTGTTTTTGCAGTAGCTTTGTGTTCACTTTGTAGTCATTAAGTGTATCTTTGTAGTTCTTTCATGTATTTTATCAGTTGCTTTTAGTGTTTTTGCGTCACTTTGTGTCTTCTTGTTGTTATTTTGTGGACATTGTGTGTCTGTTTGTTTATATCTCTGTTTGTTTAAAGCTTTGTTGTTTACTTGTATCTTTGTTGGTTGTTTATATCTCTGTTTGTTTGTTTAAATCTTTGTTGTTTACTTGTATCTTTGTTGGTTGTTTATATCTGTTTGTTTGTTCAAATCTTTGTTGTTTACTTGTATCTTTGTTGGTTGTTTGTATCTTTGTTTGTTTGTTTAAATCTTTGTTGTTTACTTGTATCTTTGTTGGTTGTTTATATCTCTGTTTGTTTGTTTAACCCTTTACGCTTCAGTGCGTCGTAGGTGTACCGCCGGTGGTACACCTACTAATTTGCATAGGAATTTCAAGAATGTCCGACGGCTGCAAACGCGATTATACAAACACTATACACCGATGGAAAGCTTAGATTCTCATGAATCCGCCGGTATAAACCACTTTCAGATGTGATTACCACAGCGGGTGAGAAAAACACATTTGTCCGACAAAAACAAATATTCATCCATCCGTTCTCTATACACGGCTTCAACGCACACAGCGCGACTCACATTTCCAGGTTCATTATTACACACAGATGAAAATATTCCACAAAAAACGGCCATAATCCAACCTTTTACATCCAGATGACACAAGCCAGGAAACTATTTTGTCCAAAACATGTCCTGAAGTCGGTATAAAATCCACGAATCGGTCGCTTTCAAGGAAATGCACCTCGCGATGCCCGTCCAATATTTCCTGTATTTTTCGTCATTTTTTTATTTAAAAATAGAATATTAGCGATTTTTTGTACTGAAAACGGCTGGAATTGACTGAAGCTTAAAGGGTTAAATCTTTGTTGTTTACTTGTCTCTTTGTTGGTTGTTTGTATCTCTGTTTTTTGTTGAAATCTTTGTTGTTTACTTGTATCTTTGTTGGTTGTTTGTATCTTTGTTTGTTTGTTTAAATCTTTGTTGTTTACTTGTATCTTTGTTGGTTGTTTGTATCTTTGTTTGTTTAAATCTTTGTTGTTTACTTGTATCTTTGTTGGTTGTTTGTATCTCTGTTTGTTTGTTTAAATCTTTGTTGTTTACTTGTCTCTTTGTTGGTTGTTTACATCTCTGTTTTTGTTTGTTTATTTCCAGAGCTCAGCAGCAGTCTGGTTCCTCAGAAAAGTCGCCTCAGACTGGACCAACTGGATCAGGTCGGTTTGTTCATGCAGCTCCTGTTCATCCAATCAGAGTCGGCCTGTCCTGGGAGCTGGGCTGTGATTGGCTGCTGGTCAGCGTGTGTGTCAGCTGACGGTATTGATCGGTGTATTGATCTGTGCATTGATCTGTGTTCAGGCTCTGGAGGTGATCGGTCTGAAGCCCAGCGAGTCCCAGCGTCAGACGCTGCGGTCCAGAATACGAGTCGATCCGTCCGGAACCGTCGCCTTCTCAGGTAAGACTCACCTGAGCTCAGCGTGCGGGAAGTAGTTTGATGTGTCCAAGTACTGAGGTTTGAAGGTACTTCTGCTGCAGTATTTACAGTCTGTCCAGCTGTTTACTTCCTGCTCGTTCATCTGCTTTAGTTACTGTTGAAGGTTTTATGGAAACTGTAAAGAAAAATGGGTAAATTTTTTAAAAAAAAGTCCTGAAAAATCTCATTAAAATAGTGTAACGTGCAAATATGTGTAAATTAATGACATTTAGCTGATTAATAAAGTAAAACTGTGTGTTTTTGACCTTTTTTCTACAGTTGACATGTAAATTAAACCTGTTATATTATATTTGTTGTAATTTTAGAAAAGACAAAAACATTTTTCAGTCCTTATTACGTGTAAATGTTCTTTTAAATAATGACAAACAGCAGCAAAAGTAAATATTTAAACACAGTAATAACACTTACAATAATACAGATGTTTGATGTGGACATTTTTCTCTTCAGACATGTCATTATATTCTTTTTTCTATGATTTTAGATGTTATCTTTTTAATGAAAATATTCTAATGTGTCAATTAAGTTTTTTTTTAAAAATGGTCTGCCGCTTAATTATAATTATATTCTATGCTGATTGAAATACAACATTATACAGGAATAATATTTATATAAATACAGGTTTTTAATGTGAATATTTTTGACAGTTTTTTGTTTGTTTTGTTTTTACAGTTAATTTTTAACTGTAATGTTTAACTAATTTATTAGATATGATCTGCAATAAAACCGGAGAAATCTGTAAAATAATATAAAAAAAACATATAGAGTCTTATTTGTCTTATTATCTTATTTAATCAGTGATTTTTCCACACGTTATCTTTAATTAACAAAATGATAATTGATCAATTAAACAGTTAAAAATAAAGTAATACACATCATTTTTAAGTTGTTTTTACAGCAAATATCTACAATAATTATTTTTTGCTGCTTGAAACAGTAAAACTGTGATTTAGTGTCTGCATGCTGTAAATAAAAAAAGCTATATAACTGTGATTTTATGTAATTTTATTAGATATTATCTCTAATAAAACAGGAGAATTCTGTAAAATTATATTTTTAAACAATAAATGTATTATTAAATATACACATTTTTTAACTTAATGGCAATTATCAGTAATATCGGTAAAAACTGTAATTTTATGGTCACACGCTACAAAGGAACAAATTACTAATTATAGAAATACAGATTTTTCATGTGGACATTATTTACAGCTTTGGCCTGTTTTTCTTGCTTCTCTGACATCAAATTCTTATTTTTTCTGTGACTTTAAAAGATATTATCTATAATATCATCTAAAAATGGTAATCTGTCAATTAAACGGTTAATATCCATAATTTTTCTTTTATTTGACACCAAATAATAATAATAATGATGTCATAAAAAATGACATTTCAAAGCTGCAGGTCTGTAAACTGATGAGAAGAAGCAGAAAAATCTAATTATTTCTGTTTGAAGCTGTAACTGGAGTGTGATGGATGAATCTCTAAATGATCCTTTAGTGGTCCGGTCTGTTCTGGTTCTTCTGGTTCTGTTCCAGACTTTGAGAACTTGACCAGAGAACTGTTCAAGCCTCAGCTGGAGGAACTTCCAGTCCTTCATCCAGGATCCAGGTTCACCTCCGAGGATCTGTTCAGTCTGCTGGAGACGCCGTCCAACCCGCTGGTAGAACCTCCAACTGTTCTGGTCCACTTCCTGCTTAGACTAGAACATTGTCAGAACCTTTAGATAACATCTGGTCCACTTCCTGGTTAGACTAGAACATCATCAGAACCTTTAGATAACATCTGGTCCACTTCCTGGTTAGACTAGAACATTATCAGAACCTTTAGACAACATCTGGTCCACTTCCTGGTTAGACTAGAACATCATCAGAACCTTTAGACAACATCTGGTCCACCTCCTGGTTAGACTAGAACATCATCAGAACCTTTAGACAACATCTGGTCCACTTCCTGGTTAGACTAGAACATCATCAGAACCTTTAGACAACATCTGGTCCACTTCCTGGTTAGACTAGAACATCATCAGAACCTTTAGACAACATCTGGTCCACCTCCTGGTTAGACTAGAACATCATCAGAACCTTTAGATAACATCTGGTCCACTTCCTGGTTAGACTAGAACATTATCAGAACCTTTAGATAACATCTGGTCCACTTCCTGGTTAGACTAGAACATTATCAGAACCTTTAGACAACATCTGGTCCACTTCCTGGTTAGACTAGAACATCATCAGAACCTTTAGACAACATCTGGTCCACTTCCTGGTTAGACTAGAACATCATCAGAACCTTTAGACAACATCTGGTCCACTTCCTGGTTAGACTAGAACATCATCAGAACCTTTAGACAACATCTGGTCCACTTCCTGGTTAGACTAGAACATCATCAGAACCTTTAGACAACATCTGGTCCACCTCCTGGTTAGACTAGAACATCATCAGAACCTTTAGACAACATCTGGTCCACTTCCTGGTTAGACTAGAACATCATCAGAACCTTTAGACAACATCTGGTCCACTTCCTGGTTAGACTAGAACATCATCAGAACCTTTAGACAACATCTGGTCCACTTCCTGGTTAGACTAGAACATCATCAGAACCTTTAGACAACATCTGGTCCACTTCCTGGTTAGACTAGAACATCATCAGAACCTTTAGACAACATCTGGTCCACCTCCTGGTTAGACTAGAACATCATCAGAACCTTTAGACAACATCTGGTCCACTTCCTGGTTAGACTAGAACATCATCAGAACCTTTAGACAACATCTGGTCCACCTCCTGCTTAGACTAGAACATCATCAGAACCTTTAGACAACATCTGGTCCACCTCCTGCTTAGACTAGAACATCATCAGAACCTTTAGACAACATCTGGTCCACCTCCTGGTTAGACTAGAACATCATCAGAACCTTTAGACAACATCTGGTCCACTTCCTGGTTAGACTAGAACATCATCAGAACCTTTAGATGACATCTGGTCCACTTCCTGGTTAGACTAGAACATCATCAGAACCTTTAGACGACATCTGGTCCACCTCCTGGTTAGACTAGAACATTATCAGAACCTTTAGACGACATCTGGTCCACTTCCTGGTTAGACTAGAACATTATCAGAACCTTTAGACGACATCTGGTCCACCTCCTGGTTAGACTAGAACATTATCAGAACCTTTAGACGACATCTGGTCCACTTCCTGGTTAGACTAGAACATTATCAGAACCTTTAGATGACATCTGGTCCACCTCCTGGTTAGACTAGAACATCATCAGAACCTTTAGACGACATCTGGTCCACTTCCTGGTTAGACTAGAACATCATCAGAACCTTTAGACGACATCTGGTCCACCTCCTGGTTAGACTAGAACATTATCAGAACCTTTAGACGACATCTGGTCCACTTCCTGGTTAGACTAGAACATTATCAGAACCTTTAGATAACATCTGGTCCACCTCCTGGTTAGACTAGAACATCATCAGAACCTTTAGATGACATCTGGTCCACCTCCTGGTTAGACTAGAACATCATCAGAACCTTTAGACGACATCTGGTCCACCTCCTGGTTAGACTAGAACATCATCAGAACCTTTAGACGACATCTGGTCCACCTCCTGGTTAGACTAGAACATCATCAGAACCTTTAGATAACATCTGGTCCACCTCCTGGTTAGACTAGAACATCATCAGAACCTTTAGATAACATCTGGTCCACCTCCTGGTTAGACTAGAACATCATCAGAACCTTTAGATAACATCTGGTCCACCTCCTGGTTAGACTAGAACATTATCAGAACCTTTAGATAATGTTATTCATATTATTTCAAATCATGTTCCTGTGAGATTTAAAACAACTTGAGAATGTTTCCACTTTCAGATCATCACTGCAAATTTTTTACTTCTTAAAATGTTCTGAGACAGCAGTTAAAAAGATGCAAGACGTCAGTAAAAGTACCAAGAAATGATCACCATGAAAAGACTCTAACAAGTATGTAGAATACCAATAAGAACTAAAAATCCCAAGAAATAAAATGGAAAATGACAACAAAATGCACAAAATCACTAGAAAAAGATACAAAAACTGATCCCAAATTGAAAAAAGTGACACTAAAAAGTATGAAATCATCTTTTAAAGATGTGACATCATAAAAAATATATACAACCACCAAGAAATGATGCAAAATCACAACAAAAGGCACAAAATCCCAATTGAAAGGTGTAAAATCACCTCTGAAAGATGTTAGTCACCAAAGAAACATGTACAGTCCCAAAGAAATCACACAAAATCACCACAAAAACAGGATAAAACACAAAAACGGCACAAAATCACCACAAAAACAGGATAAAACACTAAAACGGCACAAAATCACCACTAAAAGATGCAGAAACTATGGATGCAAAACTGTGGATCTCTAATGTAAATATATCGTGTAGATATAGTACAATATGTAGTACAATGTGTAGTATAATGTGTAGTACAATTGTAGTATAATATGTAGTACAATGATTAGTATAATAAATAGTATAGTATATAGTATAATCTGTGGAACCCAGCTGATCCTCACCTATTGATCCGGATGTTCCACCATCGATCAGCTGATGTTCTGAAGGGGGCGGGGCTCTTAACCGTCCAATCGGCAGAGCTTAAAGATTTTCATCACAGCTGGTGACAGAGTCTGATCATTAATCAATCAAAGCTGAGAGCAGAGACACCATGTTACTGTGAAGTACTGTGATCAGGTACTAATATTGCAGTATTTACTGTTACTAAAGTACTGTGATCAGATACTAATATTGCAGTATTTACTGTTACTAAAGTACTGTGATCAGATACTAATACTGCAGTATTTACTGTTACTAAAGTACTGTGATCAGATACTAATACTGCAGTATTTACTGTTACTGAAGTACTGTGATCAGATACTAATACTGCAGTATTTACTGTTACTAAAGTACTGTGATCAGATACTAATACTGCAGTATTTACTGTTACTGAAGTACTGTGATCAGATACTAATACTGCAGTATTTACTGTTACTAAAGTACTGTGATCAGATACTAATACTGCAGTATTTACTGTTACTAAAGTACTGTGATCAGGTACTAATACTGCAGTATTTACTGTTACTAAAGTACTGTGATCAGATACTAATACTGCAGTATTTACTGTTACTAAAGTACTGTGATCAGATACTAATACTGCAGTATTTACTGTTACTGAAGTACTGTGATCAGATACTAATACTGCAGTATTTACTGTTACTAAAGTACTGTGATCAGGTACTAATACTGCAGTATTTACTGTTACTAAAGTACTGTGATCAGATACTAATACTGCAGTATTTACTGTTACTAAAGTACTGTGATCAGATACTAATACTGCAGTATTTACTGTTACTGAAGTACTGTGATCAGGTACTAATACTGCAGTATTTACTGTTACTAAAGTACTGTGATCAGATACTAATACTGCAGTATTTACTGTTACTAAAGTACTGTGATCAGGTACTAATACTGCAGTATTTACTGTTACTAAAGTACTGTGATCAGATACTAATACTGCAGTATTTACTGTTACTGAAGTACTGTGATCAGGTACTAATACTGCAGTATTTACTGTTACTAAAGTACTGTGATCAGGTACTAATACTGCAGTATTTACTGTTACTAAAGTACTGTGATCAGGTACTAATACTGCAGTATTTACTGTTACTGAAGTACTGTGATCAGATACTAATACTGCAGTATTTACTGTTACTAAAGTACTGTGATCAGATACTAATACTGCAGTATTTACTGTTACTAAAGTACTGTGATCAGGTACTAATACTGCAGTATTTACTGTTACTAAAGTACTGTGATCAGATACTAATACTGCAGTATTTACTGTTACTAAAGTACTGTGATCAGGTACTAATACTGCAGTATTTACTGTTACTAAAGTACTGTGATCAGGTACTAATACTGCAGTATTTACTGTTACTGAAGTACTGTGATCAGATACTAATACTGCAGTATTTACTGTTACTGAAGTACTGTGATCAGGTACTAATACTGCAGTATTTACTGTTACTGAAGTACTGTGATCAGATACTAATACTGCAGTATTTACTGTTACTGAAGTACTGTGATCAGATACTAATACTGCAGTATTTACTGTTACTAAAGTACTGTGATCAGGTACTAATACTGCAGTATTTACTGTTACTAAAGTACTGTGATCAGGTACTAATACTGCAGTATTTACTGTTACTAAAGTACTGTGATCAGATACTAATACTGCAGTATTTACTGTTACTGAAGTACTGTGATCAGGTACTAATACTGCAGTATTTACTGTTACTGAAGTACTGTGATCAGATACTAATACTGCAGTATTTACTGTTACTGAAGTACTGTGATCAGATACTAATACTGCAGTATTTACTGTTACTAAAGTACTGTGATCAGGTACTAATACTGCAGTATTTACTGTTACTAAAGTACTGTGATCAGATACTAATACTGCAGTATTTACTGTTACTAAAGTACTGTGATCAGATACTAATACTGCAGTATTTACTGTTACTAAAGTACTGTGATCAGGTACTAATACTGCAGTATTTAGTTTTTAGTAAAGTCTCATTACTGAAGTCAGAAACACAGAAACCTATGCAGATCAACATGTTCTCTAGAAGAACTTTAAATGATCTAATGTCACCTTTAGAACGTTTCTTGGTGGTAAATGAGGAACCATGATGTTCTCTGATGCTTCCAGCCGTCTCTGTCGGACTCTGAGGATCTGGAGGAGATGGAGAGGCTGAGGAAGGAACACATCGAGGCTCTGAGGGAGATCAAGAGGCTGCAGGTAAAAACACCTTCAGTACACATGTAAATAATATATATAGATATAAATAAAAACACCTTCAGTATACATGTAAATAATATATATAGATATAAATAAAAACACCTTCAGTATACATGGATATAATATATATATAAATATAAAATGCCTTCTTTTGGAGACTGTCTTCTTATAGTGATTTTACTATACTGTTATTGTAATTTTGTTCATTTTTTATGGTGATTTCACTCCTTTTATGAGGGTTTTGTACATCTTTGAAGCGATTTCATATACATTTCTGTCTTTTCATGTTTTTGTGTAGATCTGGTGTGTTTTTATCTTGATTTCACTCCTTTCTGTGGTTTTTCTTGGGTGACTCAAGTTTTTACTATTTGCAGCTTCATTTCAGCAAATCAGGTTCAGCTCAGCCCAAACCTGAACACGTACGAGGAATCTGAACTAGTTTTTAGTGTCTCTCTGAACACGCGTGTTCCTTGTGTTAGCGTGTTTTCAGCCTGATCATGTGAGTCTCTGTGTTGATTTCATGTTTGTACAGGAGCAGCTGGTGGAGTCTCAGAAGGTTCATCATCAGCTGGAGGAGGAGCTCAGCAAAGTAAAGCAGGTGAGTCTCACCTGGAGCAGCAGACACACCTGAGAGGCGGAGTCACACCTGGACGCTCACACCTTAATGCACACACCTTAATGCTCACACCTTAATGCTCACACCTGGACGTTCACACCTTAATGCTCACACCTTAATGCACACACCTTAATGCTCACACCTGGACGTTCACACCTTAATGTTCACACCTTAATGTTCACACCTTAATGCTCACACCTGGACGTTCACACCTTAATGCTCACACCTTAATGTTCACACCTTAATGCTCACACCTGGATGTTCACACCTTAATGCTCACACCTGGACGTTCACACCTTAATGCACACACCTGGACGTTCACACCTTAATGCACACACCTTAATGTTCACACCTTAATGCTCACACCTGGATGTTCACACCTTAATGCTCACACCTTAATGTTCACACCTTAATGCTCACACCTGGATGTTCACACCTTAATGCTCACACCTGGACGTTCACACCTTAATGCACACACCTGGACGTTCACACCTTAATGTTCACACCTTAATGTTCACACCTTAATGCTCACACCTGGACGTTCACACCTTAATGCTCACACCTTAATGTTCACACCTTAATGCTCACACCTGGACGTTCACACCTTAATGCTCACACCTTAATGTTCACACCTGGATGCACACACCTTAATGCACACACCTGGACGTTCACACCTTAATGCTCACACCTGGATGTTCACACCTTAATGCACACACCTTAATGTTCACACCTTAATGCTCACACCTGGACGTTCACACCTTAATGCACACACCTTAATGCTCACACCTTCATGTTCACACCTGGATGCACACACCTTAACGCACACACCTGGACGTTCACACCTTAATGCTCACACCTGGATGTTCACACCTTAATGCACACACCTTAATGTTCACACCTTAATGCTCACACCTGGACGTTCACACCTTAATGCACACACCTTAATGTTCACACCTGGATGCACACACCTTAATGCACACACCTGGACGTTCACACCTTAATGCTCACACCTGGATGTTCACACCTTAATGCTCACACCTGGACGTTCACACCTTAATGCTCACACCTTAATGCTCACACCTGGACGTTCACACCTTAATGCTCACACCTTAATGCTCACACCTGGACGTTCACACCTTAATGCTCACACCTGGATGTTCACACCTTAATGCTCACACCTGGACGTTCACACCTTAATGCTCACACCTTAATGCACACACCTGGACGTTCACACCTTAATGCTCACACCTGGATGTTCACACCTTAATGCTCACACCTGGACGTTCACACCTTAATGCTCACACCTTAATGCTCACACCTGGACGTTCACACCTTAATGCTCACACCTTAATGCTCACACCTGGACGTTCACACCTTAATGCTCACACCTTAATGTTCACACCTTAATGCTCACACCTGGACGTTCACACCTTAATGCACACACCTTAATGCTCACACCTTAATGCTCACACCTGGACGTTCACACCTTAATGCTCACACCTGGACGTTCACACCTTAATGCTCACACCTGGATGTTCACACCTTAATGCACACACCTTAATGCTCACACCTTAATGCTCACACCTGGATGCACACACCTTAATGCACACACCTGGACGTTCACACCTTAATGCTCACACCTGGATGTTCACACCTTAATGCTCACACCTTAATGTTCACACCTTAATGCTCACACCTGGACATTCACACCTTAATGCTCACACCTTAATGTTCACACCTTAATGCTCACACCTTAATGTTCACACCTTAATGCTCACACCTGGACGTTCACACCTTAATGCTCACACCTTAATGCTCACACCTGGACGTTCACACCTTAATGCTCACACCTGGATGTTCACACCTTAATGCTCACACCTTAATGTTCACACCTTAATGCTCACACCTGGACGCTCACACCTTAATGCTCACACCTTAATGTTCACACCTTAATGCTCACACCTTAATGTTCACACCTGGACGTTCACACCTGGACGTTCACACCTTAATGCTCACACCTTAATGCTCACACCTTAATGCTCACACCTGGACGTTCACACCTTAATGCTCACACCTGGACGTTCACACCTTAATGCTCACACCTTAATGCTCACATCTGGATGTTCACACCTTAATGCTCACACCTGGACGTTCACACCTTAATGCTCACACCTGGACGTTCACACCTTAATGCTCACACCTGGACGCTCACACCTTAATGTTCACACCTGGACGTTCACACCTTAATGTTCACACCTGGACGTTCACACCTTAATGTTCACACCTGGACGTTCACACCTTAATGCTCACACCTTAATGTTCACACCTTAATGCTCACACCTGGACGTTCACACCTTAATGCTCACACCTTAATGTTCACACCTTAATGCTCACACCTGGACATTCACACCTTAATGGTCACACCTTAATGCTCACACCTTAATGTTCACACCTGGACGTTCACACCTTAATGCTCACACCTTAATGTTCACACCTGGATGTTCACACCTTAATGCTCACACCTGGACGTTCACACCTTAATGCTCACACCTGGACGTTCACACCTTAATGCTCACACCTGGACGTTCACACCTTAATGCTCACACCTTAATGCTCACACCTGGACGTTCACACCTTAATGCTCACACCTGGACGTTCACACCTTAATGCTCACACCTTAATGTTCACACCTTAATGCTCACACCTGGACGTTCACACCTTAATGTTCACACCTGGACGTTCACACCTTAATGCTCACACCTTAATGTTCACACCTTAATGCTCACACCTGGACGTTCACACCTTAATGCTCACACCTTAATGTTCACACCTTAATGCTCACACCTGGACGTTCACACCTTAATGTTCACACCTGGACGTTCACACCTTAATGCTCACACCTGGACGTTCACACCTTAATGCTCACACCTGGACGTTCACACCTTAATGCTCACACCTGGACGTTCACACCTTAATGCTCACACCTGGACGTTCACACCTTAATGCTCACACCTGGACGTTCACACTTTAATGCTCACACCTTAATGCTCACACCTTAATGCTCACACCTGGACGTTCACACCTTAATGTTCACACCTGGACGTTCACACCTTAATGCTCACACCTGGACGTTCACACCTTAATGCTCACACCTTAATGCTCACACCTGGACGTTCACACCTTAATGCTCACACCTTAATGCTCACACCTGGACGTTCACACCTTAATGCTCACACCTGGACGTTCACACCTTAATGCTCACACCTTAATGCTCACACCTGGACGTTCACACCTTAATGTTCACACCTTAATGTTCACACCTGGACGTTCACACCTTAATGCTCACACCTGGACGTTCACACCTTAATGCTCACACCTTAATGCTCACACCTGGACTTTCACACCTGGACGTTCACACCTGGACGTTCACAGCAGAGTCTCAGCAGATCCAGAGTTTCTTTTCATTGTCTGACTTCACTCAGCCGTAATCAGGATCAGATTTTGAGCTTTTTTTGGTGGTTTCACGTCTTTATGTAGTGATTTTTGTCTTTTTGTTGATGATTTCATGAGCTTTTGTGGTGATTTCACTTCTTTTCAAAGTTGATTTTGTCTTTTTGTTGTAAATTCACTATTTTTCATGATGATTTCACATCTTTTTGTGGTAACTTTGCGTCTTCATTGTGGTTTTGAACCACTTTAATGGTAACATCACGTCTTATCGTGGTAATTTTGCATCTATTCTTGGTGATGTTTTCAGATTTTGAGTGTTAATTGGTATTCTGTCTTTTTATGGTGCTGTCTGTCCTTCATGAAGTCATTTTTCATCTTTCTGTGGTGATTCTGTTCCATTTTTTGGTGATTTCACATCTTTTTGTTGTGATTTAGGCAGTAATCAGTCATATTTATAATGAATAATAACTGATGGAAACAAAACCTCCATAAAAAGAAATCTCTTCAAAATGGAGCAAAATTATTTTCATAGTTATTTTTTTGTCTTTTTCATGGAAATTTCATGTCTCTTTGGGTTGTTTCACATCTTCTTGGGGTCATTTTGCAGCTTTTCCGTGCTAATTTTGCATCTTTTTTCAGTAATATTGTGTCTTTTCATGATAATGTTTTCAGATTTTGAGTGTTAATTGTTGGTATTTTGCATCTTTGTGGTTATTTACCGTCATTTTGTGTGATTTTCTTCTTTAATGAAGCTATTTCTCACCTTTCTGCTGTGACTTTGTTCATTTTTTTGTCGATTTCATGTCTTTTTGTGCTGATTTAGGCAGTAATCATTCACGTTTATAATGGTAATAACTAATAGAAGCACACCCTCCATGAAACACGGGAAATCATTATTGTGGAGATTTAGTTTATTTTTTTCTTAGTTTTAAATGTTCCTGCTAACTTGTTCCTCTGTGCTCGTTCTGTTTCTGTCTGTTCTAGTTCTGGATCTTTTTCTGCTGATTTCAACTTTTGACTGAAAAATGTCAGTTTTACTAAAACCATCGTAACTATTCACAGTTTAGGTGTCATTTTTTTAACCTTACTGATGCTGAAATTGTCATAAAAACAGTTTTCTGGATCTTTGCTGCCAGATATGAATCATTAATTTACAGATTTATTTCCGTTTTACAGCCCAGGGTTTGAGCCCAAACAGGAAAATAAGTCAGAAAATCAACAGAATAAACTGGGAGGACTGGTGGTAAACTGATGGTAAACTGGTGTTTTACTGGTGGTAAACTGGAGGTAAACTGGTGTTTTACTGGTGGTAAACTGGTGGTAAACTGGTGGTAAACTGGAGGTAAACTGGTGGTAAACTGGAGGTAAACTGGTGGTAAACTGGTGGTAAACTGGTGGTAAACTGGAGGTAAACTGGTGTTTTACTGGTGATAAACTGGTGTTTTACTGGTGGTAAACTGGTGTTTTACTGGTGGTAAACTGGTGGTAAACTGGTGGTAAACTGGAGGTAAACTGGTGGTAAACTGGTGGTAAACTGGAGGTAAACTGGTGGTAAACTGGTGGTAAACTGGAGGTAAACTGGTGGTAAACTGGTGGTAAACTGGAGGTAAACTGGTGTTTTACTGGTGATAAACTGGTGTTTTACTGGTGGTAAACTGGTGTTTTACTGGTGGTAAACTGGTGGTAAACTGGTGGTAAACTGGAGGTAAACTGGTGGTAAACTGGTGGTAAACTGGAGGTAAACTGGTGGTAAACTGGAGGTAAACTGGAGGTAAACTGGTGGTAAACTGGAGGTAAACTGGTGGTAAACTGGAGGTAAACTGGTGGTAAACTGGAGGTAAACTGGAGGTAAACTGGTGGTAAACTGGTGGTAAACTGGTGTTTTACTGGTGGTAAACTGGTGGTAAACTGGAGGTAAACTGGAGGTAAACTGGTGGTAAACTGGAGGTAAACTGGTGGTAAACTGGTGGTAAACTGGAGGTAAACTGGTGGTAAACTGGTGTTTTACTGGTGGTAAACTGGTGGTAACTGGAGGTAAACTGGAGGTAAACTGGTGGTAAACTGGTGGTAAACTGGAGGTAAACTGGTGGTAAACTGGAGGTAAACTGGAGGTAAACTGGAGGTAAACTGGTGGTAAACTGGAGGTAAACTGGTGGTAAACTGGTGGTAAACTGGAGGTAAACTGGTGGTAAACTGGAGGTAAACTGGAGGTAAACTGGTGTTTTACTGGTGGTAAACTGGTGTTTTACTGGTGGTAAACTGGTGGTAAACTGGAGGTAAACTGGTGGTAAACTGGAGGTAAACTGGAGGTAAACTGGTGGTAAACTGGTGTTTTACTGGTGGTAAACTGGTGGTAAACTGGAGGTAAACTGGAGGTAAACTGGTGGTAAACTGGAGGTAAACTGGTGGTAAACTGGAGGTAAACTGGAGGTAAACTGGTGGTAAACTGGAGGTAAACTGGAGGTAAACTGGAGGTAAACTGGTGGTAAACTGGAGGTAAACTGGTGGTAAACTGGTGGTAAACTGGAGGTAAACTGGTGGTAAACTGGAGGTAAACTGGAGGTAAACTGGTGTTTTACTGGTGGTAAACTGGTGTTTTACTGGTGGTAAACTGGTGGTAAACTGGTGGTAAACTGGAGGTAAACTGGAGGTAAACTGGAGGTAAACTGGTGGTAAACTGGTGGTAAACTGGAGGTAAACTGGTGGTAAACTGGTGGTAAACTGGTGTTTTACTGGTGGTAAACTGGTGGTAAACTGGTGGTAAACTGGAGGTAAACTGGAGGTAAACTGGTGGTAAACTGGTGGTAAACTGGAGGTAAACTGGTGGTAAACTGGTGGTAAACTGGTGTTTTACTGGTGGTAAACTGGTGGTAAACTGGTGGTAATGTGGAGGTAAACTGGTGTTTTACTGGTGGTAAACTGGAGGTAAACTGGTGGTAAACTGGTGGTAAACTGGTGTTTTACTGGTGGTAAACTGGTGGTGAACTGGTGGTAAACTGGAGGTAAACTGGAGGTAAACTGGTGGTAAACTGGTGGTAAACTGGTGTTTACTGGTGGTAAACTGGTGGTAAACTGGTGGTAAACTGGAGGTAAACTGGAGGTAAACTGGTGGTAAACTGGAGGTAAACTGGAGGTAAGCTGGTGGTAAACTGGAGGTAAACTGGTGTTTTACTGGTGGTAAACTGATGTTTTACTGGTGGTAAACTGGAGGTAAACTGGAGGTAAACTGGTGATAAACTGGTGTTTTACTGGTGGTAAACTGGTGCTTTACTGGTGGTAAACTGGTGATAAACTGGTGTTTTACTGGTGGTAAACTGGTGGTAAACTGGAGGTAAACTGGTGGTAAAGTGGTGGTAAAGTGGAGGTAAACTGGTGGTAAACTGGTGTTTTACTGGTGAAGCTCCGTTAGCTGTGATTGAGTCCAGAATAGTTTGTGAATCAGCAGCAGGTTGAACTCTTCCTCTCCCACTCTGCTGCCTCTCAGCTTCGGCGGCGTTGCGTAACGATCGATCGACGTCCACATTTAGACGGCTGATACACCTGCAGAGGTTCAGACGTTCAGCTTCGTGTTTTTATTTCATCTCTTCTTCTGCAAACAGCAGCAGCTTTAAATGTGTAAAATAACAGAAAGTTCTGCCAGCTCTTCACCTCGGTGGAGTTGTGTGGTTTAAAATGCTAAAAATAAGGATGTTTCCTGGTGATGAACGTCGTGTCCACTGACCGATTTTAAACCCTGATGGGGGTTTCACATTTTTTTGTTGTGATTTTGTGTGTTTTTGTTGTGATTTCACTTCACTTTCCCTTTTAGATTCTGAGTGTTCCTCGGTATCTCACATCTTTGTGTCGTGTTTTAGCATCTTTTTGTGGTGATTTCATGACTTTTGGAGTAATTTTGCCTCTTTTGATGGTAATTTTGTGTCTTTTAGTTGTAATTTTATTGTTTTTTCTTGGGATTTTTTAGTGTTTATTGGTATTTTGTATCTTTCTGTGTTGATTTCACATCGTTCCGTGCTCATTCTGTGTCTTTTTGTTGCGTTTTATGCCTCTGTGGTGATTTTCTTCATTAACTTCTTGGGATTTTAAGTGTTCTAGGGTCTAGCGTTGTGGTGATTATTTATCGGTCTGTGCTGATTTTCCTTTTTTTCTTGTGATTCCTCGTCTTTTTGTGGTGGTTTTATATGATTTTAAGGTGATGTTTTTGCCTTTTTAAGGTGATTGTGTGTCTTTTCTAGTTGGATTTATGTATTTTTTGGTGGTTTAGCATCTTTTTGTGGTAATTTCATGACATTTTGTGGTAATTTAGCCTCTTTTGGTGGTAATTTTGTATCTTTTAATTGTAATTTTGCATTTTTTTTCCTTGGGATTTTTGAGTGTTTATCGGTGCTTCACATCTTTTTGTTGCGATTTTATATCTTTGTGTTGGTTTTGCATCTTTTGGTAAGTTTATGTATTTTCATGGTGATTTTTTGTGTTTTGTTGGGATTTTGAGCCTTTGATGTAATCTCTCGTCTTTTTGTGGTGGTTTTATACTATTTTAAGATGTGTCTTTTCTACCTGGTTTTATGTATATTTTCAGTGGTTTAGCATCTTTGTGTGGTGATTTCATGACTTTTTGTGGTAATTTTGCATCTTTTAATTGTGATTTTGCTATTTTTCCTTGGGATTTTAAGCGTTTTTCGGTGTTTCGCATCTTTTTGTGGTGATTTCTTGTCTTTTTCTGGTAATTTACATTTTTTCATAGTGATTTTGTTTACATTCTGACAACCAAAAAAAACTAACAAAACACCATTTAGCCCGCAGAACAAAATATAATAGTAAGAAAAACACTACAGTAAGAAAATGAAACGCTGCTTTAGAGCTGCAGGAAGAAGCTCCTGCTGAGTCTATCAGTTGTCCAACCACAGAAACACCAGCTTCAGTCTAATTTTACCTCCAGTGACCCACTTCTGATGGTCAGACTTTAACCTGCTCAAAGATCAATATTATCCATAAATCACAGGACGGATGCACCAGGATCGTTTTCTCTGGCAGAAACTGAAGCAAAGACGTTTAAATTCATGGTATTAAAAAATAACGTAACAGTAAATCCTGTCAGACAAAAAATTATCACAAAGAGACTAAATCTGATCAAAACAACAAAAAGATGCCAAAAAATAACCAAAGCAAGAAAACAATAGGTAAAAATGACCAAAACAGGACAAAAAAGAGCAAAATATGATCAAAAAGACAAAATAAAAAGCAAGATTTTAATGAAAACAACAAAATATAGGCAAAATATTAGCAAAACCTAGCAAAAAATATGACCAGAAATTGTGAAAAATTTATCTCACAGAACAAAATATGACCCAAAGCCTAAACAAGAGAAAAAACAAGAAATATAACCAAGATTTTTTTTAAATGACTAAAATTAGATAAAAAATGAGCAAAACAGGACTAAAGAAATGGAAAAATGTCATGAAAAAGAAAATAAAAAACATTAATCTACATGACAAAAATGAAATATTGGCACAATATGACCAAAGGGAGACAACAATGTGAAAAACCGGACAAAAAAAGAAGCAAAATGTGACCCAAAATGACACAAACATGACAAAAACAGTACCAAACAGAAAAAAAGGCAAAATAGGACAAACACACAAATGACCAGAACATTAAGAACAAAAAGAGACACAAACAAAATGTCACCATTTATGAGCTGGAATCTGTAAAAACAGAAAGAATCATCAGATTTTTTTATTTTCTTTAGAGGTTTGATACTGAAAACAAAAATTCCTCTAATGAATAGTTTCCTCTTATTCTAATTCTAATTCTATAATCATCTCTGATGGAGGTTAAACTGGTGTTTTATTCTGCTGTAAAGGAAACAGACGGTGAATCTGGCAGCTTTAAACTTCCAGGAGCGTCATCATATGTAGAGAAACCGGCGGATGAAGCCAGAAAACCTCCGTATGAGTCACTGTGACCATCTGTTAGCTTATGGTTTATCTGTTAGCTTATGGTTTATCTGTTAGCTTCTGTTACATCTGTTAGCTTATGGTTTATCTGTTAGCTTCTGTTATAACTGTTAGCTTCTATTACATCTGTTAGCTTATGGTTTATCTGTTAGCTTCTGTTATAACTGTTAGCTTCTAGTACATCTGTTAGCTTATGGTTCATCTGTTAGCTTCTAGTACATCTTTAAGCTTATGGCTCATTTGTTAGCTTCTGTTATATCTGTTAGCTTATGTTAGCTGCTATTATGTCTGTTAGCTTCTATTATATCTGCTAGCTTCTGATATATCTGTTAGCGTCTATCTGTTAGCTTCAGTTATATCTGTTATATTTGTTAGCTTCTATTATATCTGTTAGCTTCTGTTAGCTTCTATTATATATGTTGGCTTCAGTTATATCTGTTAGCTTCTGTTACATTTGTTAGCTTCTGTTAAATCTGTTAGCTTCTCTTAGCGTCTGTTAGCTTCTGTTGTATCTGTTAGCTTCTGTTAGATTCTGTTATATCTGTTAACTTCTCGTATGTCTATTAGCTTCTGTTAGCTTCTGTTGTATCTGTTAGCTTCTGTTAGCTACTGTTTTTTTCTGTTAGCTTCTGTTTTATCTGTTAGCTTCAGTTAGTGTCTGCCTTATCTGTTAGCTTCTGTTAGCTTCTGTTATTGTCTGTTAGCCTCTGTTATATCTGTTAGCATCAGTTAGCTACTGTTAGCTTCAGTTAGCTTCTATTTTTTCTGTTTATCTGCCATCAGAAAGCCGAACATCGAAACATTCTGTTTTAAGTTTCTAATTGATAAATGGTGAAAGTTAATTTTAATTTTTCATGGTATTTAGTTTCCTATGTTGTTTTTTGTCACTGTTTTGGTCATATTTGGCTCATTTGTGTCTGTTTTTGATCATATTTTACCCTTTAATGCCCTTTTTGTGTCATGTTTTTGTCATTTTTGTGCCATTTTGATAGTTTTTGGCTACTTTTGATAACTTTCTTTTCACTGTTTTTTGGTGATATTTTGTCTCTTTTTGGAGTTTCTTTGATAAAAGGTAAAATCAACCAGAAAACCTGCAGAAAGAGTTAAACAGGAAGACAGTGTGTCGCTGGAATCCATCACAGTAGAGGGAGAGGAGTTAAATGTTTTGGTTTCATGAGGAAACACTGAGGGTCCCTGAACACAACACTGAGGCCTTCTGATGGTTTAATGAGTAACTTTTCTTCTTCTTCTTCTTCTCCTCCTCCTCCTCCTGTCCTCCAGGAGGTGAAGGTCGGAGCTGAGGAGAGCCGGTGTCTCCGTTCTCGGGTCCAGGTGGCTGAGGAGGCCCAGAAACAGGCCCGAGGGATGGAGATGGACTATGAGGAGGTGATCCACCTGCTGGAGGCCGAGATCGCCGAGCTGAAGGCCCAGAAGATGGAGCAGCCGGCCAATAAGGTGGCAGCTAGCAAGGTAGCGACCAATAAGGTGGCAGCTAGCAAGGTAGCGACCAATAAGGTGGCAGCTAGCAAGGTAGCGACCAATAAGGTGGTAGCTAGCAAGGTAGCGACCAATAAGGTGGCAGCTAGCAAGGTAGCGACCAATAAGGTGGCAGCTAGCAAGGTAGCGACCAATAAGGTGGTAGCTAGCAAGGTAGCGAGGTGACGTCTAACCAGTCCTGACATGGTTCACAGTTTATTTCCACGTTAATCACCAGAAATTAATTACAGAGTAAATAACACATTTAATCTGACCGTTCTCAGTTCCCTCATTTCTGTCCCACTTGTGGCGCTAAATGAACCTAAAGTCCGTTTACAGCCGTGAAGAAGATGAACAGGACACGGAGTGATGTCAGAAAGTTTGGTGAACAAAGAAGGAAGACGAGACGCATTGAGCTCTTTTCTCAGATCAAAGCCTGCTTGTTTTCTGGTCACCTCAATGTAAAACACGTAGCTGTTAGCACCAGAGCTAACGTGAGCTACCGGCTAACGGTGGAGCCATCCCATAATAGGCCACTTTAGAAGACACTGAAGGTGCTTTAGTTTACAAAAAGTCTAAACGTGTTGAATATAATCTCTACAGTGGTTTGCAGTAATCTGTCAATGTAGCAGATGAAAAATGAAGATAAACACAAACAGAAGAAAGTTTACGTATTTGTTTATTCATCCATTCAGTCTCAACCAACATTTATTTGAACCGAAAAACTTAAAGGGTCAAATATTGATATTTGATTTAAAAAAGTGATTCATTGTATTAATTACAAAGCCTGTAATTGGATGAATTCATAATACATGTATTATTTTTCCCAGATTTTCCCTGTTCTGTTAAATTACAGATAAAATCTAGTATCCCTAAAAAACTGTAAATATTGAACATCGAAGTCAAAACTGTGCATTTTTACAGAAACTAATCAGTTCTTTTATGTCTGTAAATCTACAGATATTCATAAATAAACGTTTCCTTCAAAGAAGAACTGAGCGGACTAAAGCTGTTCCTCTCTGAGTTCAGTTTTTATTTTATTTAACCTGAAGTTTGTTTGTTTCCTCCAGGAGGAGGCCGAGGAGCTGAAGAAGAGAGTCGCCGTCCTCGAGTGTCAACTACGGAAAAGTGAAGCGGCCAAAAAGGGGTTTGAGATGTCGACCGGGAAACTGCTGAGTTTTGTAGAGGTGAAAAAATCAGACAAAAACAGAAATAATAAAGTTAGATAAAAAGATGAATAGATAGGAAGATAAACAGAGTTTAGATCCAGTCAGTTACAGACCAAATAAAGATGTTTATAATGAAACAACTGGAAGAACCTCACTGTTTGTTTGTTTGTTTGTTTGTTTGTTTGTTTGTTTGTTTGTTTGTTTGTTTGTTTGTTTGTGCAGAACGTTCAGGAGTTCCTGCTGGAGAGTCACGGACCCACAAAGAGCTACAGGTACAGAGAGTGTGTGTGTGTGTGTGTGTGTGTGTGTGTGTGTGTGTGTGTGTGTGTGTGTGTGTGTGTGTATGTGTAGCAGCTGTATCGTGCTGCATCAGAGTCCTCACAAAGACAGGAAGATGGAGTTATAAATGTGTTAATTGACAGCCTGCTGTTTGTTAACGATGGAGCTGATAGATTGGTTACTATGGCGACCGTCAGCCTCCATCTCAGCTGTGTGTGTTTATTAGTGTGTGAGATGTGGAACAGGGTCATGCTGAGTGTGTGCTCCTGTTGTGTAACAGTTTGTGTTTACCCTGATATATAACGAGGTGTGTGTTAAACTGTGTGTAAACTGATTGTATGAGAACATGTGTGTGTTTATTCTGTGTGTGTGTTTCTTGCTGTATGCAGGTTAATTAAAGGTTAATGTTCTTTTAAGGTTAAAGAAGCATTTGTGTCTCTTCTGCATGAATATAGCTCAGCGCTGTGTCCTCAGAAGTGCAGTAAACTGTTTGTTATGTTAGTTTTAGGTGAATTAAAGGTCATTTTAGTGTTATAGACACGTTTATGTTCCTATTGAAATGGGTATAATTCAGCGCTGTGTCCTCAGAAGTGCTGTAAACCTCCCAGTAACTCCTCATAATGAATCTCTAGCAGTGATGGAGCTCATTAGTCCTGGTTCTTCTCCTCAGTGGTCCTATTTATAATAATAATAATGATCATAAATAATAGTTATTATAATTAATATTCTGAAAAATAAAAATAAATAGTATTAATATTAAAAATAGTAATTATCAAAAAATAAATAACGGTAATGATAATTAATATTACAATAATAATAACAAATAGTAATAAATAATAATAATCCTAATAATGATGATAACAGTATTAAATGAGTTACCTGTAGCTCAGGTGTTGTGTAACGTCTCCAACCAGGTCAGTGGGTTTCTGGTTTCTGGTTTCTGGCTTCATAACGGTGGAGCTGCTCAGATGTTTGTGGGTCAGAAAACGATCAGAATCTTCTTTAAACAACCAACAACCATTAACATCCATTAAATCTGGATTTATTCATATTTACTGAGAAAAACATGAATATTTATATAAATTAAAATGTAAATTATTAAAGATTCTTATGATAGAAACAATAAAACCTGAAAATTTGTGGTCGTTTTGTCGATTGGAAGAAGTTTTTAATTTCTCTTTATTGACTCATCTTCCTGTTAGTAGTTTCTTTTTATTGACTGGTCTTCCTGTTTGTGGTTTCTCTTTATCGACTCGTCTTCCTGTTTGTGGTTTCTCTTTATCGACTAGTCTTCCTGTTTGTGGTTTCTCTTTATCGACTCGTCTTCCTGTCTGTGGTTTCTCTTTATCGACTCGTCTTCCTGTCTGTGGTTTCTCTTTATCGACTAGTCTTCCTGTTTGTGGTTTCTCTTTATCGACTCGTCTTCCTGTTTGTGGTTTCTCTTTATCGACTCGTCTTCCTGTTTTTAGTTTCTCTTAATCGACTGGTCTTCCTGTCTGTGGTTTCTCTGAATCGACTCGTCTTCCTGTCTGTGGTTTCTCTTTATCGACTAGTCTTCCTGTTTGTGGTTTCTCTTTATCGACTCGTCTTCCTGTTTGTGGTTTCTCTTTATCGACTAGTCTTCCTGTTTTTAGTTTCTCTTAATCGACTGGTCTTCCTGTCTGTGGTTTCTCTTTATCGACTCGTCTTCCTGTCTGTGGTTTCTCTGAATCGACTTGGCTTCCTGTCTGTCCTGCAGCTCCGGAGACGTGAAGGTCGGCCCGTCGTCTCAGAGCGCGGCGTCCCGCCATAAGAAGAGTCCGTGGACGGCGTCCTCGTTGGCCCAGGAGGCGAAGGATCTGAGCCGGACGGTCCGGGCGGTTCTAGAGTTCGACTGTAAGTGACGGCGAGCTCCCAGCATGCACCTGTGCATGACGTCTGTGTGTCGCCCGCATGAACCTGCCGGACACCGTGACGCTTCTCCTCCCCGTGTTTCAGTGCTGACCTTCTAGAGGAACGCCGACGCCGGAACCTCCAGAACCCGACGGAACCGGCGACGGAGCCTCGACCTGCATGAAGCTTTTTGTTTCTGTGAAGCAGCTTCCTCCTGTCCTCCTCCGACCTCCAACATCTAAACATCTAAACTCCGCAGGAAACATAGAACCTCTGAGGAGGAGACGGACCTTCAGCGTTTGGTCCTTCAGATCCATCAGAGAAAAGCCTGCAGAAAACGAAAGAAATTACTGAAGAATATTGGTACTTTATACGTCAGAAAAAGATGGTTAAAATAAGAAACAACAGAATGAAAAGAATTCTTCCAAACTTACAGAAATATCAGTTTCATTTTCCACTTCTTCCCCAAAAATTCAAACATGTACAACTTTAAAAAAACAAACAAAAAACGCTCGTTTTCCAAAAAGCTGAACTTTTATTTTAATTCAGTTAACTTTAAATTCAACATTAAAGTGAAATTATTCAATTTTTTTAAAGTTTAAATTTATACATAAATCTTTTCCAAGAAATTCACCTTTTTAAAAAAATCCAACTTTTCTTTCTCAAAATCATCGAAGTTTTCCACATCAAAGTTCAACACTTTTTAAAAATCTAAATTATTTTTTTAATTTTTAATTTTTCTTTTGAAAGAAAAACTATAAAAAAAACAACACATGTAGTGGTTTATTTCTCAAAATTACTTAAAACTCTGACAATTTTTTCCCCAATTTTCAACGTTTTTTAAAATTTTCTTTCTCAATTTATTATTATTTTTTTGGACATTCTGAGTTTCCTTTTTTTAAAATTTAGTTTTTCCATCTGATCAGTTTTTTATCAGCGTTTTAAATTTATTTCATCAAAGGTTCTTTTTATTTTAAATCCAACTTTTTTGTTTTACAATTAAATTGATTTCTGTTTTGTTTTGCTTTTTTTTTGTTTTGTTTTGTTTTTTACTTTGCCCCGAACTCGCTAAAATTAAAAATTCTAGTAATAAAATGATTTTTTCCTTATTAAGCACTTTAAAAAAAATCTGAAAAAAATAAATAAAAAACAATCAGAATCTGTTACACAAAGTTTTTTTTATGAATTCTGAATTTTTATGTAGAATTTTAAAAACATATTTCCACTTTCTTCTTATAAGATAAACATTGAAAATAAATAAGACTATTCTTCCTTAAAATTCAACTTTAAAAAGATCTGACAGTTTTCCCCAATTTTCAGGTTTTTGGATTTTTCTTTTTCTGTTTTTTTTTTTTTGGTGCCTTTTTCAAAGTTACATTTTTCTGTCAAAAGTTTTTTTTAAATCTAGGTTTAGTTTGTCTAAAGGGAAAATTTTTCTTGATTTTTGTTGTTTTGTTTTTTGTTTTTTTACTTTTCCCCTAACTCGCCAAAATAATAAATTCTAGTAATGAAAACATGAATCTTTCCCTCTAAAGCACTTTAAAACAAAACTCCACATCGGAGCAAAATGAAACAAATAAAAAGTGGAAAATAAAGTGAATGTTCTGAGACTCTGCTGGACCAAACCAGAACGTTGCTGCTGTTCTTCAGCTGAACCCGATGTCCGTCTGTTCCAGTAAAACATTCCGTCACTAGAACTCGTGTCCAGAGATAGTTGTGTGTCTGTCTGTGGTAGTCGTGTGTTCCACCGTAGATTAGCAGCAGATTCATTAAACACAACCGAGACCAAAACTGTTCGAGTTCAGGAAGAAAACGGACCAGTTTCCTGTTTGTCCTCTTTCAGAGTAAAAGTTCTGGAACAAACTGCAGATCCTGAGTTTTTCTTTGTAAAGAGATCTGTAAAATAATTACTGGTATGATGAAATAAAAAAGTTTCTGCTGCAGCTTCAAGTCTGATCGAAAGACAAACAAAAAAAAACAAAACAACAACAAGATGAGCAAAGAAAGACTCCATCCTTCAAAATATGAAAAATGATCCCAAAGAAACTCAAACTGACCAAAAACAGACTCACAGCAAACATAAATACTCCAAAAAAGACTGAAGACGACAAAAAAACAACAACCACAGTGACATTTGAAACCATCAAAAATAATCCTAAAAATGACCAGAAATGTGCTCAACATTTCCTGAAAGAATCTCAACACCCATAAAATCAAAAAATATCCAACACAAGAAGACAAGATACAACCAGAAACCTACAGAAAACAATAAAAACCGACTTAAAACCACCAGGAAAACACTCAAAACTACCACAGAGACTCATGAGGACCACAAAAACATGCAGATCACACACAAGAAGAACAAAATGACCAGAAATACACACAAAACGACCTCAGACAGATACAAAACGATCAAATCTGACTTAAAATGACCAACATTCAAAGTGACTCTAGACTCCCCTAAAACAAGCAAATTCACCACAGAAAGTCAAAAGACAACCCTGAAAACATGGAAAATTAACATAGAGATTTAAATTTTCAAAAAACAACCACAGAAAGACTTGAAACAACAAAAAACAGACTAAAATTACAAGAAAGGTGCTCAAAGTGACAACAGACTCATGCAAATTAGGAAAAGGAGACTCAAAAAGACCCTGAAAGAGAAGAAAACTATCTCAATAAGGCACAATATGACCAGAAAAATGATGACAGAGATGCAAAAACAACCAAAAAAGAATTCTAAAAAAACACAGTAAGACTACAAAATTAACAAAAAAAACATTCAAAACGACCACAAAAACAATCCTTAAAACACTGAGGCTGTGTCCGAAATCGCATACTAACGTACTGCATACTACATTCTCAATGAGTATATACTGTATACTACGTACTATAAGTATGATTAGAATGCCGACCGTTCACACTGTAGTATACTACTACGTTTCCCATAATGCATTTCAAACCTCCGACGACAAAAACCGGAAGTACGGCTATCAAATATCTCGGCTGAATGCCGGCTTCAGGTCGATTTTACGCTAACAAACAGTCGCATAATTAATGTGGCAATTTCAAGCCGGCACTCCTCATGCAGTTATTAGCCAGATTATGCGAATCGTTTCAATTGTAGCTGCAGGCTACTGGAGGTAGCTGCTACTTGTTCTGTATGCAAAGCGAGCTGCTGCAACTAGCTGCTAGCATTCAGTAGCACGTTGTGAGGCGTCTGACAAATTTAAAACGTTGGTCAGAAAACGCCTATGTCTCAGATCTGTGGGGTGATTAGGATGACTACTTAACCACATAAAATAAAATAAAAATCGCCCCGGTCCGGCCAGAGATCCCGCGGAGGCTTCCATTTCGGTGGATAGCTCGCAAAGCATTATGGGACGGTTGAGTATGACTAGTGTGGTCACCGCGCATACTTAAAAATTTTCCGGATATAGTATACATCCAGGTATTTCTCGCGTACTCAGTCTTTTCATACTATCTAATGTGAACGCACTACATACTTATTTTGACGTCACACTTAGTATGAGTAGTACGTTAGTATGCCATTTCGGACACAGCCTGAAACTGACCACAAAGATACTCAAGATGCTCCCAAAATGCAGAAAACACAACATTAAGACCAAAAATTGCCCAAAAAAACCTTTGAAAACAACCACAGAAAGACATGAAATGACCAAAGATGGACTTTTATTACAAGAGAAGTGTTCAAAATGACAACAGACTCGTGCACGTTTGGAAAAAAGACTCTGAAAGACTCTGAAATAAAGATAAGACTGAAAAAGACCAGAAAGATGCACAAAACAACGAGAATTGGCAAAAAAAAAAAATTCAGAATGACACAAAAGACAGTCCCTCAAACACTGAAACTTACCACAAGCAGACTCAAGATACCCAGAAAACACAACAATATGACTTAAACTGGCCATAAAAACACTCAGGAAGACAAGAAGTTCCACCTTAACTTCCCGCTGACTCTCAGAAGTCCCAGTGTCCCTGAACGCAGCAGCAGGTGGATTCATGCTGAGTTTGGTCAGTTTGTTTCTGGAGAATCTGAAGAATCCAACAGACTGAAGGTCAGAAACCATCTGTGAGACTTGGAGCTGCTGGTGAGTGATCCAGGAAATACACAGAGCCGGTAGATAAGATGTAGAGGTTTCCAGGAAGTACACAGAGCCGGCAGGTAACATGCAGGGGTTTCCAGGAAGTACACAGAGCCGGCAGGTAATATTTAGGGTATCCAAAGTAGTTTAAATCAATCCACTGGACTTTAAGACAGTTCCTTGAAGACGTTTCACGTCTCATCCAAGAGGCTTCTTCTCTTAGATGAGAGGTGAAACGTCTTCAAGGAACTGTCTTAAAGTCCAGTGGATTGATTTAAACTACTTTGGATAACCATGACCTGGATGAATGAGAGCCTACACAGACATCGTAATATGTAGGGGTTTCCAGGAAGTACACAGAACCGACAGGCAATGTCAGGATTTCCAGGAAGTACATGGAGCCAGTGGGTAACATGTCAGGGTTTCCAGGAAGCAACCATCACATCAGGAAGCTAAGGATAGCTACATCTTTTCATTACACAGAGCCAGCAAGTAGCTTAGTGATCTGTTAGCATTTCCAGTTCATAGATGGAGCCATGTGTTCACTAGGGTATCTGTGGAGTTAACAGCAAATACTCAGTACCATTAGTGTGTTTAGATGTCTGGAGGGAAGCGTTACGGGTAAATACTCAAGCCGGTATGTCAGTTAGTGTGTGACCCAGGAAATAGCCATACCACAGATAAAGTTTAGGAGACTATTGTGACTGATCTAAAAACCTAAATAGGAACCAAGGAGAGCATGTTGTCAGCAAATACACAGACCCACAGCACAGTTAACCCTTTTAGTCAGTTTGGCTGCTTTCAGATGGTTTATGGAAGACTTAAAAAACTGAGAAAAAAGCTAAATTTAGTTGACTTGTAGCTCTAATCAGCATGAAACTCTCCTGTTTTTATCTGGTTCTGGATTAAAACGACTAAATCTAGACGTTGAACTCTCTCCATGTTTTCTCTCCAGATTTTATATTTGGGATATTTCTGTAAAATCGAGTGATTTGGAAGAAATTTCTGGATTTTAAGCGCAGATTTGTTCATTTTCTTGATGGTCACAGGTGATGTGTTCACGGAATGTTAAAATTCTGATTATTCTTTTCTTTGATTTTACAGTTTCTGGTATATAAACAGTTTTTTTTTGTTTCAGCGATAACATAACTTTCAACCTCAGCAGCAGGTTTTAGACTCGGTGTGAGCAACTAGAGTAACAAAAGCAGAGTTTACCTAAAAAAATGAATGCATTAAGACTGAAAATAACCAAAACAGATTCTACATCACCAGGAAGCACAAGACATGAACGTATGAATCCAAACCATTGACAGTCAAAATGAACAACTACAGACTGAAAATGACCAGAAACTCTTCGGTTCAGTCTGTTTATTTCTATGTTCAGCTGTGATGAAAGTGATTCGACTCTGAGGCTGGAATCAAACCCACAGACGTATTAGGGATGTGTCTACTTCCTGGAGATGGTCTTCATCCTCCTGAATCTAAACCTGAGGAAGTTGTTCTTCTGTTTCTCTGACACACTCACCTAGTTCCCTCTATCAGCAGGATGTGGGTGAAGTTACGTAACCGGCAGCAAGTCGTCATGGAAACCACAAACTGGGTCACTGTGATCCACACCTGATGCTTCGTCCTGGTCGCCACGGAGACACAGCAAGATGTTAAGCCCCGGCTGCTACGGCGCCCGACTGACTTTCATCCTCTGTCAACCTGAAACCAAAACTAAAACCAAACGTCCATCCATCCATCTATCCACCGTCCATCCATCCATCCATCCATCCATCCATCAATCCATCCGTCCATCCATCCATCCATCCATCAATCCATCCATCCGTCATCTATCCATCCATCCATCATCATCCATTCATCCATCATCATCCATCCATCCATCCATCCATCCATCTGTCAGCTATCCACCGTCCATCCATCCATCCATCCATCAATCCATCCATCCATTGTCATCAATCCGTTGTCCATCCATCATCATCCATCCATCCATCCACCCATCCATCCATCCATCCATAATGACCACTGTGGTTCATATCAGTCACAAAAACAAGCAAACGTACAAGAAAATGACTAAAAATGACCAAAACTAGACCTGGACATGGCCAATAAAAGATACAAAACACCAGAAAACCATAAAAAAATGACTGAAACACGACAATCACATCAAAGATGATCACAAGAAGACTTGAGACGAGCGCAGAGACATGGATACTGACCACAATAACGCTCAAAATAAACAAAAAAAATGAACTCAGAATAACCAGAAATACCCACAAAAACACTACAGAGAAAAACGAACAAAAAACGCTCATCATCTGTCCTCTAGAGTTAAATATCAACCCAAATAAATCAAAATGTGGACATGAAAACTGTCCAAAATTAGTCCAAAATACCTAAAACTGATCCAAAACATTTTAAAAAGTTGAAAATTAAAAATGAAAAAGAGCACTAAAAGACTTGAAAATTATCCAAAATGATTTATAATTTCCACCAAGCAGAGACAAGTTTTGAAATTAAACATGTAAATAATTAATTGTGTTGGATTAGATGAGTCACTTTAAACATTTTGTATTTTAAATTATTGACATTACTTTCTAGAATTTTTTTTTTCATTTTGTCATGAAAGAGTTTTTTTTGTTCAGTTCTTGTCAAAAAGGCCTTTCATTTTTCATAGAACCACTGAACCACTTTCATTGAGTTTTTCTGCAACAGTAATTAGCTTCTTATCACAAACATGCTCTTGTGTTTCTGCCGTTGGGATTAAACCTGCAGCTTATTTCAGATGTTTTAGGAGCTAAACTCAGAGTGAATTAGAGCAGGATGGATGGTCGCTGTCAGGGCCTCAAAGTCACAAAAACACACAAAATACTCAGAGAAAAGCATCACCGCTGCCGCCTGGAGCTCAGATCCTGCTCTTCTGCTCTTTTTGTTCTTTAATGACGGAAAATGAAGGTCGTCGGCTCCATTTTCTCCAAACTGGGATGTTTCTAATCAGGTAATTTCTCTGTTTATTTTCAAAGCGTTCACACAGGTGCAGGAAACAGAAAGCAAACAAACGTCCAGAAATGCGATTAGAGATGAAAAGAAGACTTGAACCCGTCTGACACACTGCAAACAGAACTTAACTGCTTTTAATGATCCAGTCTGACAGAATGTGAATAAATGCAGAGACCAGCAGCATTAATTAGTTGATGAGGTGCAGCTTTAATTAGTGCCATCATCGTGTTGGTTCCCAATCAGACCTGAATGTTGCTGTTAGCCTTTATGCTCGCATTAAAGCTAAATTTTACACCGATCTGAAAAAAATTTGCACAGGTTTTTGGCTGTTTTAGAACTGGTTTCAGACTGGTTCTTAAACTGGTTTAAGTTTTGGTTCAGGACTGGTTTCAGACTGTCTTCATTGGATCTTAGACTTTTTTTTAAAACCCCAAGAACACCAAACCTACCACCAAGCATGGTCGTGGCACTATCATGCTCTGTGGAACTGGAGCTTTACACAAAGTAAATGGAATAATGAAGAAGGAGGATCACCTCCAAGTTCTTCAAGAAAACCTAAAACCATCAGTAGAAGGTTGATCTTGGACACAGTTGGATGTTTTAACCAGACAATGATCCCAAACACACATCAGACGTGGTAAAGAAATGGTTCCATCAGGATGGAATGAACGTTCTAGACTGGTCTCCCCAAAGTCCTGATTTAAACCATCAAGAACCTGAAGACTGACGAAGAAACAAGTCTGAGTCTGAAAGACATCAAGTTTAGTGGAACTGAATCAATTCTGGAGCCAGTTAAATTAATAGTATCATTATACCGCTACCTCCATGCCTGATGGTAGATATAGTGTCCAGAGGAGTCAAAGATAATCCGGAAGATTGAAACCAGAAGAACCGAACTGAGGAGGAAATGGACAAATTTAACCAAATATTAGCACTTCTGTTTGTATATTTATGACCCGGCAGATTTGATCATATTTCCAGAAGAACTTCAATAAATCTATGACAGAACCAAAGAGCAGGATTGCTGTTGTGACAAAGATTCATGTTGCAGTGATCTCATCATACAGTTTTAGGAATCTCTGGAAACTAAACACTGACACGATACACAGGAAACTTTTGTCACGACTGTAAATAAAGAGATGAATATCTGCATGAAAGCTGACTGAAATACGTGGCTTTAACAGGCGTGTTACATCAGACCGTGTTCTCCTTCATACATCATGTCACTGATACAGTTTCACTACAATCCCTCTATTCTCTGGACGTGTGAAACTTTTGGTGTCAGTTTCTGATCCGGAGTCTTCAGGGCAGCTTTTGAAACTCTGCCTCCTTTTGTGCTGTGAAACTTCACGTTGTCAGTGGAAAAGTACAGCAGACTGGGCGAAGGTCGGCATGGAAACCTGATACGTGAGGCCTCCATACCGCTAGAAAGGTGCGACAAAGTGAAGCTGCAGATGATCTGAGCTGCTTCTAAATATGAAATCCACCAGTTAACCGTTTATTCTCGTCCTGCAGGTCTTCCTTATGGCTGGGACGAAGCCTACACAGCAGCTGGAGTCAAATATTACATCAAGTAAGAGTCTTTACTGTTGGAGCCCCAATTAGAAGTTATTAAACTGTGATTCTACTCAACACCAAGAACTACAACCTCAGAACATCTGGTTCTTTTCAATCTCCACTAAGTAACCAATCTTGAATTTACATTCCACAACAAGTATACAGAATACTCAAAATGAACAAAAATTTTTCCAGAATACCTGGAAAATTCCCTCTAAAACTGTCCAAAATGGTCCAAAATACTTTAAACATATCAAAAAAAGGCTTCAATAAAACTGCTTAAATAATAAAGAAAGACTTGAAAATGATGGAAAATTACTCATAGTTGTCCAAAATGAGTCAAAATCTGTCTTTTAGGGATAAAAATTGACCAAAAATAGCTTAAAAAGTGGACACATGACACTGTCTAAACTGATTAAAAAAATTCCAAACCTCTGGCTGAATATTTTCTGTAATAAATCCACATTTAGTGAAATTGGACTCAACCAGCTGTAGAAAGAAGAACAGAATCAATCAGGTGGAATCAGACCTGCAGCCTTGTTGACCAATCAGAGCAGCAGACACTCAGTTAGTCAGACTCTAGAAGCTTCTCAGGAAACAAGAAGTTGTTTACTGATGAACTTCCTGTCTGTTTTCAGTCATGTGACCCAGACGACATCGTGGAGTCTCCCAGGGTCCAACGTTCCTCCTTCGCCTCCGGAGGCCTCGGAGCTGGACGGAGAACGAGATGGAGAACCGGACCGGAGAACCAACCCGTCCATAGAGACCGAGATGTAGAGGACCCGTTGCCGTGGCAACCAGCTGTTCTTTAACTCTTTGTGGTTCTGTGTAATGTGAGCTGCTCTGCTCAGGGATTCTAACCAACGATATTCACTCTGAAGGATCCTGTAGTTTAGAACGTCTAGAACCAGCACATTCTTTAAACCAGCGTCAGTCTGACCTTTCTGTTTGTTCCTCTTAAATCTGTGTGTTGACTGGAAACATCTGGTGAAGCTAACTCCTCCTCAGTTTGGTTCTTCTGGCTTCATTCTTCAGGTTCATCTTTGACTCCTCTGGACTCTATACCTACCATCAAGCATGGAGGTGGTGGTATCATTTTACTATCACTTTAACTGACTCCAGAAGTGGTTCAGTTCCACTACATCTGTTCTCTTTGTGTCTCAGACTTGGTTCTTCAGGTTCTTGATGGTCTAAGTCAGGACTTTGGGGAGACCAGTCTAGAACCTTCATTCCAGCCTGATGGAACCATTTCTTAACCCCAAAATGAGTCATTTCTGACCAGTTTTTAGTTATTTTTGCCAATTTTTGAAGCAATTTTGGACAGGTGTCATTTCTGAGTCAGTTTGGACAGGTCTGACCATTTTGGACAAATTTTGAGTAATTTTGAATCATTTTTTGTCATATTTGACAAATTTTAATCATTTTGGAAACCATTTTGGACCAAATTTAAGTCATTTTGAACCACTTTTTAGTCATTTTTGGATCAATTTCTTGTCATGTTGAACAAATTTGAGTCATTTTCGTCCAATTTTAAGTAGTTTCGAACCACTTTTCATTTTGGAAAAGTTTGAATGATTCTGAACCATTTTTCTTTGTCATTTTGAACACGTTTGAGTCATTTTGGACCGTTTAAAAAAAATTGGACATTTTGTTTAATAATTTTGAGCAAATTGTAGGACTAATTTTGAACCACTTGTTAGTCATTTTGGATAGTTTTTTGTTCATACATGGACATAACATGTACAGACCGAAATCAAGACCAAAACCAAACCTACACTACTTCTAAAGAAGTCCAAGACCTGGCCAAGACGGTCTGAAAAGACTGTGCTGTTCAGCCACAACCAGATCCAGAGTAAAATAAATCCTAAACCAACTTTGGCACTTGTTGACCCGGTCGTTATTGAAAATGAGAATCAGTTCTCATCTAACTTAGCTGGTAAAATAAAAGTTAAATAAATAAATCACATCCAGAACCAGGAGAATCAAGACTGGAACCAAACATAAACCAGTCCCAAGAAAATCCAGAACCAGTCCAGAAGCTCTTCTAGAAAGCCCTAGAGCATGATACTGCCACCTCCATGCCTGATGGAAATATGAAGCAGACTTTGTAAACATCACAAATAAAGAACATTTAAATGAATCTGGTTTCTGTGAACTTTTTTTTTTTTTTCAAAATTGCGTCTTTTCTGTTGTGATACTAACACAGTTACTGTCCACTAGTTGTTGCACGTCTGTCTGTTGTTTTATCACCAAACTGGGAAAAAAAAAAAAACTTTTTTTGGTTGTTGCCTCTTCCTCTTTTCAGCAGAATTGATGTGACTTTTTATAGTCAGACCACTCATTTTTGTCATTTAACTCTCAAAACCCCAAAAAATGCTCCCAAAGGTGAGTAAAGAATTCAAACCAAACCAAAGCTCCAAAACTGGAACAAAAACTAAGAAAACTAAACTCAAAGAGCAAAACAAACAAAACCAATTAACTGTCTAAACCTGGAGCAAAGAAACGACGAAAACAAACTGAGATGATCCAATGTCTGAAAAATTAGGGAAAAAAACAAAACAAAGATTGTTCCAAAATTGTAGCCAACAAAAATAAATACAAGATTCACAAACTCAGAGTGTTTGGATTTGGTGAAAATAGGAGAAAAATCAAGTCTATATATTAAAAACATATACAGGAAATCTGAACCCAATAAAAGTTCTAAAGTTGGTACAAAAAAATCTGATCTGAAATCCAAAAACACTCTTAATGTCTGAGAAAAAAATAAGACGTCAAACCTAAAACCAAATGTTTTTGTTTTCTCATTTTTCTCTCCAGTTTTGGTCGTTTATCTCTCAATGTTTGCTCACCAAACGGGAGAAAAATCATTTCTAAAGACCAATAATGTCTTTGTTGTTTTTGTGTTTGTTTTTCTTCCAATTTTGGTTTTAAAACAAAGAACAGAAATGAGTTTTTTGCTTTAGAATTGGTAAGTGGATCGATGCGTCCAGACATTCAGCCCTGAGTTCTGTCTGCAGGTATTTTATTCACTTCTTCTTTATAAGTGTGTCTTTTGTAGAAAATCTTTTTTTTAGGTCATTTTTGTGTTTTTTATTCCACTCAGACGTCTTGAGAGGGCGAATGTCTGCTTAGATTTCTGCTGTTTTCAGGCTGCAGACGTTTTATTTTTCAGAACTTCGGTCTTTTTAAATCTCAGCTGGACTGTTTTTCTTCCCGGCCACAGGAAGGCTCTCTCTGGCTGAAGCTATTCTGAGGAGATTCCTGCCTCTGATCGTTCTTCAAGGCCTCAAGTTCAGTTTTCTGCCTGGAGCTTGAAGAAACCAGCAGCAGCTCAGTCTGAACGAACCGCTTCAAACTGTTGGATTTAAAAGGAGCTGTGAAGCTGAAACCTCATCATCTGCTAGAACCTCACGATAAAAACCTGAACGTGTGGTTTAATCACTCGTTAAAACAAAGAGCCATCAGGTCAGACGGTAAAGATCCTCAATGCAGGCAAACGTCTGTTCAAAGAGAATTATTTCTGTTTCCTTTCAGTCCGACTGAAAATGTGATCAGGAATGAAAAACAAGAAACCAAACTCAAAAAAATGCAAATAATGGAGCAAAAAAAATGAAAACAAAGGTCAAAAGATGCTCCAAACAATCAGAGAAGGAATCCAAGAAACTAAACTCTACAAGTGGAACAAAGAAGCAGAAAAAACAACAAAAAACAAACTGAAATGTTCCAGTTTTGGAGAAAAATGAGAAACCAAACGTCAAAAATGCTACAAAAAAATCTGAAATTGGAGCAAAAAATAAGATAAACAAACTGAAACAGAGATGTAACTATAAGACGTAGGAAAAACAAGAAAACCAAACCCAATGAAAGCCCCAAAATTGGCATAAAAATACTACAAAGAAACTCAAAAAATGCTCTAAAATTCGAGTTAAAGACATTTGAACCAAATTTGAAAAACAGAAAAAGGAAACCCAAAGAAATGTTGTAAAGCTGCAGTGGAAAAACACGATAAACAAAGGTAAACGGTGTTCCAACTGTGGAGAAAAACAACAAACAAAACTCAAAAACTGCTCAAAAATTGGAATAAAAAATGTGAAAAACAAACTCCAAGACTCTTCAGAATTAGAGTGAAGACCGAGAAACACAAACGAGAAGAGCAAGAAAACAAAAGCTGAGAAAAACAGTAAAAAAAAACATGAAACCGAAGCACAATAAATGAAAGAAAAGTAAAGCAAAGCCCCAAAGAACGCTTCAGAACTGGCAGGAAAAACGCCACAAACTCAATCCTTCAAAATCAGATAAAAGAAAATTAGAGTGAATACCAAGAAATCAAAACTCGACAAACCCGAAAAAGAAACCCAAGAAACGTTAAAAAAAAACTCAAACTGTCCAGTTTTGAAGAAAAATATAAAACATAACGGAAAAAATGCCCCAAAAATGATTAAAAAAACAAGAAAATGTGAAAAACAACAAAACGAAACCCAAGAAATACTCCAAAACTGAACCAAAAACCCCCCAAAAACCCAGAAACCAAACTTGAAAATCAGTGAAAGGTTTTAAAAACTGGAGCAAAAACAAAACAAAACAAAAACAAACCTAAATGTTCCAATTTGGAGAAAAATGAGAAAACCAACCCCCAAAATAAGAACATGGAGCAAAAACTTGCTAAACCAGAAAAGCAAGACCAATTTAGATCCAAAAACGCTCCAACTCTGGAGGAAAAACAAGAAAAAAAGCTTTAAAAAGCTCTAAAACTGGAGTGAAAAAGAAAAACTAAACTCAAAAATGCCCCAAAAACTGATGTGAAATACCAAGAAACCCAAATGTGAAAAACAAGAAAACGAAACCCAAGAAACATTTCAAAACTGAATAGAAAAAACAACAACAAAAAAGAAACAAACAAAAAACACCAACAAAATATGGAACCAAAACATGATAAATGAGTAAAACTAGAACATTTTAACCCTAAAAATGTTCCAGTTCTGGAGAAAAACAAGAAAACCAAACTTTAAAATCCAAGAATGGCTTTTAAAACTGAAGAGAAACAAATAAACAAACTTTATAAAAAATATAAATAAATTTATTAATTTCAAAATTGGATCAATAAATGAGAAAACCAAACCCAAAACCTGACATTGTTTTACTCCTACTCTTGTTTTCTTGTTCTCCATTAGAAGGATTCGTGTGTTTTTGGGATGCTGCAGGAGTTGGAGCTGCTTTGTGTTTCATAATGTGCTCCAGATGAACCTTAATAAGAGCAGTAAGTGTGATTGTGGTTCTCTGCTGTGTTATATCACCGATCGATGCTCTCCTCCGTCGCTCATGTGGGACTTTAAAGTCGGTTTGATTCTGACGTCTGAACCACAACAAAGCGTCTAATAATAAGACGAGTGCTGCGGGTCGCGGCTCGTTGTTGTTGTCGTCGCCTCTGGAGTGTCGGTGTGGATGTGGATGCTGGTATTTATAGCGTCGGAGGTGGAAGGCCGAGCCGATGCTCTGCTGCCTCGGGCCTCCAACATTGATTTCCCTTCTCGCTAGCAAGAGAAGCTAAAAATATCTGCTGCTCCTGGAAACACTAATGACACAAAACACACAAAACACAATCATCCCACAGCAGGAGTCTTGGCGGGTTCAGAGTTTTAGCATCTGTCAGGTTTTATTCACGGCCTGACATCGACTCCTTCACTGAGTTCTCCTCAGCAGTGTCTCAGTTTCCTCCTGGAGGATCTCGAGGTGTTCCCAGGCCAGATGAGATATAAAACCCCTGCAGAGTTCTGGTTCTTCTCCAACCAGATGTTCAACCACCTCAGCTGGTTTCTTTCTGATCTCTCCTCATCTCCACGTCTGAGTCCAGACTCCCTCCAGAAAAACCTGATTTCTGCAGTTCGTCACAGCGAGGGTTAAATCCACTGGAAATCAACAGTCAGTAAAAACCGGAGTGAATGCAGCTGTTTGTCTGGCAGATACATGCAACTTCATCTACAACATCTACAACTACACCAACAACTACATCTGGACCTACATCTGGAACATCCACAACTACATTAATGAAAACTACATCTACATCTACTACAGCTATAACCTTATCTACAACCACACCTACAACTACATTATAAACTACATCTACAACCAAATCTATTACTACAACAAGTACACCTACAACAACTACATCAAGGACAACATCCACAACTACACCAACAACTAAAACTACATCTACTATCAACTACATCTACTGCAGCTCCAACCTTACCTACAGTTAAACCAACAACTATGTGTAGACCTACATCTGCAACATCTACAACTATCTCCATTAAAACTACATTTATGACTACATTTACAACTACACTAAGAACTACATCTACAAACACGTCTATGACAACAAGTACACCTACAACAACTACATTTCTGACAACATCTAAGTCAACTACATCAAGGACAGCTACATCCATGAAAACTATGTCTACAACTACATCTACAACTACTACATCTACAACTACTACATCTATAAGTACATCTACATCTACAACTACTACTATTACATCCATGGCAATATCTACAACAACATCAACAAATGCACCAGGAACTGCACAAACAACTACATTAACGACAACTACATTTACAAAACCTACATCTACTACTACCTTATCTACAACTACACTAAGAACTACATCTACAGCCACATCTATTACTACAACAAATACACCTAAAACAACTACATCTATGACAGCATCTGCAACTAGATCTAGAATATCTGAAACTGAATCCATCAAAGCTACATCTATGACAACATCTAGACCTACATCTACACCATCTGCAACCACTGCACCTACAACTACTTCTACAGCTATGACGACTACATCTACAAAACCTACAACTACATCTACTACAACATCTACGACTGAAAAATCTGACATCTAGATTTATTAAACTACAGCAGCTACACCTGCAGAGTGAATTAGGAGTTCTGACTGAATATGATCAGAAATAAGAATCTGATTACCTTCATACAGCTAGAATAAAATATTATGGTGTGTTTATGTGTGATTAGAGCCCGTGTTTTTTACGTGTTGATCTTTAGTTTGTATGTTCTGCACATGTGAAGTCGTCTCTTTAATGGTTTTTACTGTGAAATCAGCAGCAACGTTACACAACCTGTAAAGCCTCTTTCCTTTAACTCAACCTGCACAATCTAAAGGATCGGATTAAAGCCAAACAGAGCGATAAGTTCTACAGGAAAATAGCTGCACGTCTTTTAATCATGACCACAAGTTTCTCGTAACTGTCTGAAAATAGATGCTGAGTCTGAGATGTAGCAGGAGGTCAGTCAGCCTCATTCAGCCTCATTCAGCCTCATTCAGGCTCAGTCAGCCTCATTCAGCCTCATTCAGCCTCATTCAGGCTCATTCAGCCTCATTCAGCCTCATTCAGACTCATTCAGCCTCATTCAGCCTCATTCAGCCTCATTCAGCCTCATTCAGACTCATTCAGGCTCAGTCAGCCTCATTCAGCCTCATTCAGCCTCATTCAGGCTCATTCAGGCTCAGTCAGCCTCATTCAGCCTCATTCAGCCTCATTCAGACTCATTCAGCCTCATTCAGCCTCATTCAGACTCATTCAGTCTCATTCAGTGTCATTCAGGCTCATTCATCCTCATTCAGGCTCATTCAGGCTCAGTCGGCCTCATTCGGCCTCATTCGGCCTCATTCGGACTCATTCATCCTCATTCAGACTCATTCAGTCTCATTCAGCCTCATTCCGGCTCATTCGGCCTCATTCAGCCTCATTCAGCCTCATTCATCCTCATTCAGCCTCATTCAGGCTCATTCAGCCTCATTCATCCTCATTCAGGCTCATTCAGGCTCATTCAGGCTCATTCAGGCTCATTCAGGCTCATTCAGCCTCATTCAGGCTCATTCAGGCTCATTCAGCCTCATTCAGGCTCATTCAGGCTCATTCAGCCTCATTCATCCTCATTCAGGCTCATTCATCCTCATTCAGGCTCATTCAGCCTCATTCAGCCTCATTCATCCTCATTCAGCCTCATTCAGCCTCATTCAGGCTCATTCAGCCTCATTCAGCCTCATTCATCCTCATTCAGGCTCATTCATCCTCATTCAGGCTCATTCAGCCTCATTCAGCCTCATTCATCCTCATTCAGCCTCATTCAGCCTCATTCAGGCTCATTCAGCCTCATTCAGCCTCATTCATCCTCATTCAGGCTCATTCAGGCTCATTTAAGCTCCGGGTTCATAAATCATCACTTCTACCTCGTGTTTCTCATGCTGGGTTTGTAATGTTTACAGTGAAATATTAAAACCTGACCCACAAACAGCACATCTCAGAATAACCTCCTCAGAGGGAACTAAAGCACAGAAAGTCCAGCTTTTGAAGGGAAAATCCAGTTTACTGTTCTGGGATGTTCAAGGCCGAGACACAGAACACATTATTAACTCACTAAGACCATTTCATACTATTTCTACAGAGCACTCATTAATAATTACATGAGGCCCAACCAGTTGTAGTTTTTACCACTAAAGATAAAATCTATCAGGGTTTGGTTCAGCTTCAGCTCTTTACCTTCAGAATTCAACACAAAGCCTGAAGACTGAAATGAGACACTGTGAGGGAGCTGGAGAGCATCCAACGGAAGTAGACATGCAGATTGTACACACTGATACAGTTTATTTAATGCCGTTTGGTTCATCTGAATCATAGAGGTTTGTCACCACCAAAACCCTACAGACACGAAGAGACACGAAGTGAGAAAAATGGCACAAATTATGGCAAAGGAAGAAAAATTAGAAAATTAAAAACAACTAAAACTCGATTAGATGAAGATGAGATGGAGATGAAGCAGCAGGTCTGTCAGTCTCAAACTCAGCTGACTTCCTCCTCCTCTTTCTCTTCCTCCTCTTCTTCCTTCTCCTCTTCCTCCTCCTCTTTCTCTTCCTCCTCTTCTTCCTTCTCCTCTTCCTCCTCCTCTTTCTTTTCCTCCTCTTCTTTCTCCTCCTCCTCTTTCTTCTCTTCCTCCTCTTCTTTCTCCTCCTCTTCCTCCTCTTCCTCCATCTTCTGTCCTACTTTCTGGTCGTCACAGCATCCCTCTGCTGTAGCAACGGTTGCTAAGGAACCAGTGATGAGGATCTGTTGGTTCATTTTCTGCTCAGATTCATAAAAGAGCTGCAGGTCAACAGACGGTTCTGTTATTGATGGATTATAGATTAGTGTTAGTTTATTAAAGCATTTTTACAGAATCTCTTATTGATAGATTAATGTTAGTTTACAGGTTTTATTGGACCAAATCTGATCAGTGATCAGCTGATTCTTGCTGTTCTTTATGTTGGTTTTAAACTAATCAATAATATTCTGTAATAAAACACTGTGATCATTTTCAGGAGTTTCTGTGATTCCACATTAAAGGAATATTTTAGTTTTCTCCTGTTTCATCTTTTATCTCTTACCTTCCTTTCCTGTTTCCTTCTACATGCTGCTTTGTCTCCTTTCTGTAATTCCTTGTCTCTTTATCTCCTCTCCTTATATCCTTCCTACTCATCTCCTCTTTCATTGCCTCTTTGCCTCTTCCTGTCTTTGTGTCCTTGACTCCTGTATCTTTGTCTCCCTGTCTCCTCCCACTTTGCCTCTTTGCCTTTTTGTCTCTCTTTTTTGTCTCTTTGTATCGTTGCCTCTCTGTTTTGTCTCTTTGCCTCTCTGTTTTGTCTCTTTGCCTCTCTGTTTTGTCTCTTTGCCTCTTCATTTTGTCTCTTTGTCTCTCTGTTTTGTCTCTTTGCCTTTTGTTTTGTCTCTTTGCCTCTTTATTTTGTCTCTTTGTCTCTTTGCCTCTCTGTTTTGTCTCTTTGTCTCTCTGTTTTGTCTCTTTGCCTTTTTGTTTTGTCTCTTTGCCTCTTTATTTTGTCTCTTTGCCTCTCTGTTTTGTCTCTTTGTCTCTCTGTTTTGTCTCTTTGCCTTTTTGTTTTGTCTCTTTGCCTCTTTATTTTGTCTCTTTGTCTCTCTGTTTTGTCTCTTTGTCTCTTTGCCTCTCTGTTTTGTCTCTTTGTCTCTCTGTTTTGTCTCTTTGCCTTTTGTTTTGTCTCTTTGCCTCTTTATTTTGTCTCTTTGTCTCTCTGTTTTGTCTCTTTGTCTCTTTGCCTCTCTGTTTTGTCTCTTTGCCTCTTTATTTTGTCTCTTTGCCTCTCTGTTTTGTCTCTTTGCCTCTCTGTTTTGTCTCTTTGCCTCTTTATTTTGTCTCTTTGCCTCTCTGTTTTGTCTCTTTGTCTCTCTGTTTTGTCTCTTAGCCTCTTTATTTTGTCTCTCTGTTTTGTCTCTTTGTCTCTTTGGCTCTCTGTTTTGTCTCTTTGTCTCTTTATTTTGTCTCTTTGCCTCTCTGTTTTGTCTCTTTGCCTCTCTGTTTTGTCTCTTAGCCTCTTTATTTTGTCTCTCTGTTTTGTCTCTTTGTCTCTTTGGCTCTCTGTTTTGTCTCTTTGTCTCTCTGTTTTGTCTCTTTGCCTTTTTGTTTTGTCTCTTTGCCTCTTTATTTTGTCTCTTTGTCTCTCTGTTTTGTCTCTTTGTCTCTTTGCCTCTCTGTTTTGTCTCTTTGCCTCTTTATTTTGTCTCTTTGCCTCTCTGTTTTGTCTCTTTGTCTCTCTGTTTTGTCTCTTTGCCTTTTGTTTTGTCTCTTTGCCTCTTTATTTTGTCTCTTTGTCTCTCTGTTTTGTCTCTTTGTCTCTTTGCCTCTCTGTTTTGTCTCTTTGCCTCTTTATTTTGTCTCTTTGCCTCTCTGTTTTGTCTCTTTGCCTCTCTGTTTTGTCTCTTAGCCTCTTTATTTGTCTCTCTGTTTTGTCTCTTTGGCTCTCTGTTTTGTCTCTTTGTCTCTCTGTTTTGTTTCTTTGCCTTTTTGTTTTGTCTCTTTGCCTCTTTATTTTGTCTCTTTGTCTCTCTGTTTTGTCTCTTTGTCTCTTTGTCTCTCTGTTTTGTCTCTTTGCCTCTCTGTTTTGTCTCTTTGTCTCTTTGTCTCTCTGTTTTGTCTCTTTGCCTCTCTGTTTTGTCTCTTTGTCTCTTTTCTCTCTGTTTTGTCTCTTTGCCTCTCTGTTTTGTCTCTTTGTCTCTTTGTCTCTCTGTTTTGTCTCTTTGTCTCTTTGTCTCTCTGTTTTGTCTCTTTGCCTCTCTGTTTTGTCTCTTTGTCTCTTTGTCTCTCTGTTTTGTCTCTTTGTCTCTTTGTCTCTCTGTTTTGTCTCTTTGTCTCTTTGTCTCTCTGTTTTGTCTCTTTGTCTCTCTGTTTTGTCTCTTAGCCTCTTTATTTTGTCTCTCTGTTTTGTCTCTTTGTCTCTTTGCCTCTCTGTTTTGTCTCTTTGTCTCTCTGTTTTGTTTCTTTGCCTTTTTGTTTTGTCTCTTTGCCTCTTTATTTTGTCTCTTTGTCTCTCTGTTTTGTCTCTTTGTCTCTTTGTCTCTCTGTTTTGTCTCTTTGCCTCTCTGTTTGTCTGTTTGTCTCTTTGTCTCTCTGTTTTGTCTCTTTGTCTCTTTGTCTCTCTGTTTTGTCTCTTTGCCTCTCTGTTTTGTCTCTTTGTCTCTTTGTCTCTCTGTTTTGTCTCTTTGCCTCTCTGTTTTGTCTCTTTGTCTCTTTGTCTCTCTGTTTTGTCTCTTTGTCTCTTTGTCTCTCTGTTTTGTCTCTTTGCCTCTCTGTTTTGTCTCTTTGTCTCTTTGTCTCTCTGTTTTGTCTCTTTGTCTCTTTGTCTCTCTGTTTTGTCTCTTTGCCTCTCTGTTTTGTCTCTTTGTCTCTCTGTTTTGTCTCTTTGTCTCTCTGTTTTGTCTCTTTGTCTCTCTGTTTTTTCTCTTTGCCTCTCTGTTTTGTCTCTTTGCCTCTTTATTTTGTCTCCCAGCAGCACATGAGATTCAATGTGACTGGTCAGAGGAGGGAGGGGGGGAGGAGGGGAGGAGCCAGCAGCCTCTGATTGGTTGAAAGTAGGTCATCCCGACCTGTCATGTGACCCAACATTCCATCCGAACAGAACCTCAGAACCACCGGGAGGAGAAGCTCCGGTTCCCGTAGAGGACCGTAGATTTACCGGTTAACGGGCAGAAAGCTGCAGAATTAAATACCAAACAGAGCTCTTTTTATTTAAAATTCGTGAATTTGTTTCATATTAATTTCTCCTGCAGGCTGTGAAAACGTTTTTTAATCTTTTCTCCGGTTAAAAGTGACATTTCTCCGGTTCTTTTCACGTACACGGAGCCTGTTACCGGAGGGAGGAGGGGGAGGAGGCTGCCCGGTTTGACGTCACCGCCCTCCACTGTCTCCGGTGCTTCTCTCCGGTGCTTCTCTCCGGTCGGTTCGGTGGATGCTGGATCCGGATCGGTCTGATCGGTCTCTGCTTCTCCGGTTAAAGGAGGAAATGTCGCACCGGATCCCGGCGCCGCTCCATTCCGGTTTCCTGCCACCGGCGCCGCACGGAGTCCTGAAGTCTCTGCTGGAGAACCCGGTGAAGCTGCCGCAGCATGACGGTGAGATCTGAAACCTGTCCGGTGGATTTATCCGGTAGATCTGCTTCAGTAAGTGAAGCGTTGAGTTTGTTTCTGCAGATCTACAGTTGAAACATTAAATTTGAGTTTATTTGAGCAGAAACTGAACTTCAGCAGCGTTTAATGTGAGGCTGAAGATGGAAGAGACATCAAATCATAGAACAAATAAATGAAGGTTAAAGATCAGCAATTTTACCAAGAATGATCAGAAAATGTGAAAAATCACCAACCCGATGACCCTTTCTCTCTAAACTCCAAATATTTTTCAACATATTGTCTGAAAAATGTGGAAATCTGAAAAAGTCACATTTTAAAAGCTGGAAGAAAAAAAAATCCTGCAATTAATGACAGATCTGTACAGTAATGTCTTTAAATATGAATAATTCTGTCAAAAATGATCAGAAAACTGTGAAAAATCTCCAACCTGATGATTTTTTTCTGTCTAAATCCAAATATTGTTGAACATACTGCAAGGAAAGCAAGAAAAAAGCAGAAAAAAGTGAAATTTCAAAGCTGGAATCACAGAATCTTTGCTGTAAACGTCTGTGTGAATATTTAAAATAATAATAAATGAATATTCCGCTGATAGATTTCTAGATTCTGTGTAAAGAATGATCAGAAAAAATGTCTAAAATCCAAATATTTTCCAACACACTGTCAGAGAAAAGCAGAAAAAAGTCGATCAAATGTTAAAAACTGGAAAAAAGTGACCAAAGTGACGACAGGATTTCAGTCAGAAGTGCAACAAACTGAAATGTGTGATGATGAGAAACTGTTTAAAAACCTTTCAAGCATCGTTTTTCACTCAAAGTCCAAATATTTTTCAGCATTCTGTCTTAAAAGTGAAAGAAAATCATAAATAATCATTTTCAACGCTAAAACAAAGAATCTTTGATTGAAAACCTTAAAATGAGTCATTTTGCTGCAGATTATTTTTGTTTTATCAGTTTCTTTAGTCCGTAGTTTAAAATCCAACATGTGCAGATTAGAAAGTCCTTAAAACAAAGTCAGCTTTGATTGATTTTACTGATTCTCATTAAGCAGATGAGGTGAAAATCTGAAGTTTTTCAGCTTCTAAAAAGTAGAAATCAGATTAAATTCAGAAAAAAAAAACTTTAAATCATCTTCAAGTTTATCTCAAGTTGGTTAGAAGTGGGACAAAATAGTACGTTTTAGGGGTTATTTTTTAAGCTGAATTAGGAGCAAAGTTTAGCTAAAAATCTTTCAATGTCCAAATAATCTGCTAAAGAAAGATTTGTTCTTCATCAAAAAATGTGAAAAATACAAATATTTTCCAACGTCTTGCCAGAGAAAATCAGACACTAACTGCAAAGTCATTTATTTAACAGTGATGGAAAACTCGACAACAGTGAGGAAAAAAGAGCGTAAAGTTCTTCAAAGATGAATAATTCTGTCTAAACAGTGATGAGAAAATGCTAAAAAAAAAAAAACCTCTAGTCTCATCTTTTGCCCAAAATCCAAATATTTTCCAACGTTCTGTCAGATTCTGTTTTATTTCACGTTCTAAAAAGTAGAAGTCAGATTAAATTCAGAACAAAACTTAAATTATCTTCAAATTACTTCAAGTTGGTTTAAAATCTCAGTTTTCTGGGTTTATTTTGAGTGTTTTCGGTTGAATTAAGAGTAAAATTCAACCTCAGACTCATAAAATGTCCAAATAATTTTCATTTTGAAGCCTTGTTTCCTGAAGATCTAATCGTGGTTAAATCTGAGCACAGAGAATCCTGATGGACTCGATGGTTCATTGATTGTTGTTAAAACCAGCTGATGTAGAATCGTTGATCCATGTGACAACGCCGCATCTGTTCTGATAAAGTTCAGTTTGAGAAGCTTCAGGAAACACCCAGCTGAGGAAACTGAAGCTCAGAGTTTGGGAACGTTTCCTCCAGAGATGTTTGAAGCTGAAAGCAACACGAGATGCTGAAGAACAAAGACGAAGCTTCTTTAATCTGAGGTTTTAGAACCACGGTTCTCCTGAAAATCTGCAGCTTCATCAGACGAAATGATCCTAAAAGAAAAACTACAAAAACATCGGAAGAGTGTAGCTACCTGTAGTCAAAGGAAATCTGCAAACGAGACGATAAAATGACAAAAACCCGATTAAAATGTTTGAAGGTTTCTTCAAAAAACATCAAACGTGTCATTAAACACAGATTTGACAAAATGCTAAAAAACAAAAGTTCATCAAACTTAAAATGGTCAAAATATCTTAAAGTTTCCAAAAAAAAGCCCCAAAAATGAATCAAATATTCCAGTTGTCTTTAATAACTTCAAATTTTCCAAAATGACTCCACACATGTTGAGAACAGCTCGATTAAAACGACAACAAAACACTAATTGTACTAATTGCTTCAAAACTTGTTCAAAAAGGACTAAAATGATTGAAAACAGCTAAAAACTTCCTCAAAATGAAAGCTTCAAACATCAACAGTGATTAAAGACATCAAAAATAGCTTTAAAGTGGTACAAAAATGCTTTGAAACTTCTTCAAAATGAGCCTAAAATTAAAAAAAAAGAGCCATCAGTGAAGCAAAAATGATCTAAGTGATGAAAAATGGGTCACCAGTGAATAAAAATGAGCTAAAAGTAGAGAAAATGAGCCCACAGTCAGGAAAAATCTGCATGAAGTAAAGAAAAATTAGCCCACAGTTAAGAACAATGAACCAACCGTGATAAAAATGAGCCTAAAGTAAAGGGGGGGGGGGGGGGGGGGGCACAGTGAAGACAAAAGAGGCAACGGAGATGAAAAACAAGATGGAGTGATGAAACTTAGCCGAATGTAAAGGAAAAGAGCCAGAGCGAGGAAAAACAAGTCGACAACCGAAGCCTCAAGTTGTTTCTTCATCCAGTTACCAGCAGCTAACCGAAGACACAACAAAGCACAGAGCCAGGTGTGGGGACTGTTGAAGTCTGATTGGAGGAGGAACCCAGGATGTGGACCAATCAGACAGACTGGTGGGTGGGGAGAAGGTCTGGATCTCTGATGAAGGTCAGGTGGATCCTTGGAGGTCTTCATCCCGCTGAGGTCAACATCATAGAACCGTCCATCTGTAGAAGACCAGAGGCCTGATGGCTGTAGTGTCTGTTTGAGTCTCGTCCCAGATAGCAAACTATGGGTGAATCAATGTTGAATCTATGTTGAGACCTAACGTCAAAATTATACAGAAAGCGCAAGGTTGATAAAATGTTGAGTCAACGTTTGCTTTTCAACCATAAATCACACTTTACCCAGATAGCAAAAGATGTTAAATCAATGTTGAATTAGGGTTAAGAAGGTTGAATTGTGGTTACGGTTGAAGACTGATGGATGGATCAACGTTGATTCAACAACATTTTGTCAACATTGAAGTTTGTGTTTAAAAGATACCATTGAATAGTATCTGGTAGTCTGCAGCACGGGGGCGCCCCAGGGCACCGTCCTCTCGCCCTTCCTCTTCACCATCTACACCTCGGACTTCACCTACAACACGGACAGCTGCCATCTCCAGAAGTTCTCTGATGACTCCGCCATTGTGGGCCGTGTGTCCGAGGGGAACGAGCTGGAGTATCGGTCGGTCATCATGGACTTTGTGGACTGGTGTGAGCGCAACCACCTGTGCCTTAACACCAGTAAGACGAAGGAGATGGTGGTCGACTTCAGGAGAAGGACACTCCCACATCCACCAGTGAACATCCAGGAGCAGGACATTGAAACAGTGGACAGTTTCAAGTACCTGGGTGTTCACCTCAACAATAAACTGGACTGGTCCCACAACACCGATGCTCTGTACAAGAAGGGCCAGAGTCGCCTCCACCTTCTGAGGAGGCTGAGGTCCTTCGGAGTGTGCAGACCTCTACTAAGGACTTTCTATGACACTGTGGTAGCCTCTGCTTTCCTCTACGCTGTCGTCTGCTGGGCCCCGGGCAGCACAGAGCGGGACATGAAGAGACTGAACAAGCTGACCAAGAGGGCCAGCTCTGTCCTGGGCTGCCCACTGGACTCTGTGATGGATGTGGGTGAGAGGAGGATGTTGACCAAGCTCTCATCCATCATGGACAACAGCTCCCACCCACTGCACCGGACTGTAGTGGAGCTGAGCAGCTCCTTTAGCACGAGACTCAGACACCCTCAGTGCAAGAAGGAGCACTACCACAGGTCCTTCATCCCCACTGCCATCAGACTGTAGAACACTACTGTGTAGTTGTTATTATGTGCAATATTTATTATCTTGTTCTTGCATTTTCGTGACTTTTGCACTCCTCTGTTTTTTGTTTCTAAGAGCCCTGTAATGTTAAATTTCTCCTTTGTGAGATTAATAAAGTCTATCTTATCTTATCTTATCTTATCTGAATCTACATTGTATTTTGGTTTAATTAAAATGTTTGACAGGTCAATGTTTAATTAATGTTGAATCTATGTTTGCAAACATGTAATCTATGTAAGCAAACGTTGACTCAACATTTTATCAACCTTGCGCTTTCTGTATAATTTCGACGTTAGGTCTCAACATTGATTCAACATTGATTCACCCATAGTTTGCTATCTGGGGTACTGATAACCTGGGGTCTCTTCATGGTGATTTTGGTCTCACTTTTGGATATTTTAATCATTTTTCATCTGTTTTTGTAAAGAAAAGTTGTTTTTTCGGGTTATTTTGTGTCTCATGTTGTTAGTATCGGTCAGTTTGGAGTCGACTGATTCTATCTCTGTTGTTGATTTGTGTCTTTATTTGTTTTGTTGTGGTTTTGGGGGGTTTGTTTTGAGTATTTTTGTGTCCGTTTGCATTGGTTTTCATCTTTTTGTGTTCATTTAGCATCTCTGTCAGTCAGTTTTTACCTTGTTCTGGTCTCTTTGTGTCTCTTTAGTGGTGCTTTTGGTCCCAGTTTGTGTCGTCGATGCTTCGCCATGAAACAGGAAGTGATGTCTAACTAGCCTGTAATGTTTGATCAGACTCCAGGCCTGATGACATCCATATGCACAAATACACTCTCAGTTGCAGCGCCCCCTGGTGGCCATGTGTGGCAGAGCCACAAGGATATTTGAATTGTTTTACATCTCTTTCTGGAAAGAGAACAGTGTTTTCTTTAGTTTTTTCATTACTTTGTCTCTCATGTTGACAGATTTTTTGGCAAAGTTGGTATCGGTCAGTCTGGAATCGACTGATTCTGTCTGTGGTTGATTTGTGTTGTTTTTTTGTTGTGGCTTTTGGGGTTTGTTTTGAGTAGTTTTATGTCAGTTTTCTCCTTGTTCTTGTCATTTTGTGTCTCTTTATCGTTGGTTTTGGTCCCATTTTCCCATTTTGTGTCATATTTTAATTGTTTTCCATCTCCTTTTGTAAAAGGCTGTTTTTTGGTTAATTGATGCTGATTAGTTTGATTCTGTCTCTCTGTGGTCGATTTGCGTCTTTATTTGTTTTATTGTGGCTTTGTAGGGTTTGTTTTGAGTACTTTTGTGTCTGTGTTCATTTAGCGTCTCTGTTAGTCAGCTTTCACCTTGTTCCACTCATTTTCTGTTCATTTTACGTCTTATTTTTATTGGTTTGCATCTCTTTGTGGTTGTCTTGTGGCTCCTTGCAGCCATTTTTCATCCAGTCGTCCTTTTGGGGTTTGATGTCTGTTTTAACTGGATCCTCGTCTGTTTTTGGTAATTTTACCTCTATTTTTATTCAGTTTTGTGTTAGATTTGTGTCTCTTTCTGTTCATTTTGCGTCTTTATCAATATTTTGGGCTCTCTGTGTTTGTTTGGCATAATTTTGTGTCTCTTTGCTGAGGTTTTATCGTTTTAACGTGGTTTCAGTTTGACTCCCCGTAAACATTCATTAATATTCAGTAAGTTCAGGTTGGAAGAGTCCAAGGAAAAGTACTTTATTCCTCCTGCTGATAACAATAATGGGTAAATCCTGGAAGGTTGCCGATATATTAGAACCAATCATTGAGTGGATCAGACGTGGTTTGAACCAGACGTGGACATTTTTAGGTCACTTCTGTAGTTTGATGGTTGCAGAGGAGGATTTAGTCTTTAAATCAGCCTGTGGTTCATCTTTTCATGCAGTTTATCCAACAGAAGCCAGACGCATGTTCAATACGTTAATTTAATCAAAAAACAAGTTCAAACATAATTTCTTTTTGCACGTTTGCTTTGATAATCTGTTTCTTTCTTGAGCCTCTGGACTACCTTGGTGGAATAAAACCAGAAGTGTGATATTTGTGCCGTCCAGCCTTCCTCAGCCATGGACCGTAGGTCATCTGGTACCAGGCCACATGGACAGAACTGAAATGTTCTATTTTATTTCTGCAGGGTGTTTTATTTTGAAAAAAATAGATTGTCTTCCCGTCACTTCCATCTGTGCTCGTTTGTCAGTTTTCATGCCGTTAAATGAAGACGTCAATCTGCCAAAATGAATAAAAAACAAATGACTTTGGGGCTTCTTAGAAGAAAAAGTAAACACACATTTAGCAATAAAAACTGACTCTATTCATTTAGGACTTAAAACAAAGTATTCTCATTTGCTACGGGCATAATGACCGCTCTGTAGAAACCGGTCGATGGTGCAAAAAGGGTTGGAGATCGCTGATCTGGGAAGAAGAACCTCCCCTCCAATAGGAACAAACTTTGGCAGAACCAGGCTCAGGGAGGGCAGACGTCTGCCTCGACATGTCAGGGTGAGGGTTAGGAGTCCTGGAAAATGTGTTGTTTTGAGGCTGTACTGACTGAATCTGTCCTCCATGTTTGTTTGCAGCGTTCAGCAAGGACCAGGACAAGGAGAAGAAGCTGGAGGAGGAGCGCAGCGCCCCCCAGTCAGCCTTCCTGGGTCCGACGCTCTGGGACAAGACGCTGCCCTATGATGGCGACACCTTCCAGCTGGAGTACATGGACCTGGAGGAGTTCCTGTCCGAGAACGGCATCCCGTCCAGTCCGTCCCAGCAACACCACGACCAGCACCGCCACAACCAGCGCCAGCCGCCAATCATGGTGCCGCCCACGCCGGCCCCGCCCACCGTGGTGGACCTCAGGAACCACGCCTCCACATCCGCCCACACGACCGTCGTCCCCTCAAACGCCAGAGCAGGTAACTACACACCTGTACACAGCAGGTAAAGCAGCCACCGTGCAGCTCATTTTACATCACAGCAGACCACTTCCTGACGTCCTTTATGCACATTTTACTGTTTTCTTCTTTCATTTGTCTAAAAATATGACAGAAATCTAGCTTATTGGATTTAGATGGAGACAGTCATATTCTCAGAGTCTGTAAACCTCCTTGGTTCATTTATTTTACAAAGGTAGAGCAGGGTGTCATCAGCATAGCGCTGAAAATGTGAGCTGCCTTAGTAGAGTAGAAACAAAAACACATTTTCTGTGCTGTCTGGCTTCTCTTTGAGTATTTTTCTTCACATTAAACCAGTTTGTTACTTGGGTTTATACACATTTTTACTGTCACAAGCAGTTTTTTCATTAATCAGTATAGAAATATTACAATAATCTAGCTAATTTCATTTAGTTGTAGACAGTCATATTCTCAAAAAGTCTTAAAACCAATTGGACCATTTTTTATGTAGAAAGAGCAGGGTGTCATCAGCGTAGTGGTGGACGTTTCATACACAGATTTTAGCTTCATTGGTGTGAAAAGTGATTAAAAAAGTAGTTTATTTGATTCCAGTAACCTGTTCTTGGCTATTTTTTGCTGCATGTAGAGCAGGGTGTCATCAGCATAGAGGGGGAAATGTGTTTACAGTGCCATTAACAAAACAGTTTATTTGATTTAGACAGTTTCAATCTCAAAAAGTCTTCAAACCGCCCTGGGGTAGCTCTAATATGAGGTAAAGCAGAGTGTCATCAGGGTAACAGGGACATGAAAAGAAAGCATTTTTTATTTTTTAGCTGCTGACTTCATATCAAACCCGTTTATCGCTCGCTTTCATACAAATCTTAACTGTCACATGCAGTTTTTTTAATTCATTGGAGTAAATAACTGTCAGAAAAATGTTGTTTGTTTGCTTTAGATGAAGTATAGCGACATCTTCGTCTTAAAACCACTCAAACTTGTTGTTTTTTTTGTACATAAAGCAGGGTGTCATCAGAATCGTGAGGGTCGTTATTTAATCAAGACAAAAGTATAAAACCTGTCAGCTAAAACCATCTGGCTGATTTTAGGAAACCTGGGAGTGCATGAGTTAATTTGCCTGGAAAATCCAGACTGACTTTATTTATGTATTAATATAACTACAAATAAAGGCAGTCTGGCATTGTGATGACAGGAGACGATTTCAAAAAAGAGGGGCTAACGAATGCAGCTTGAACGAGAAAGAACCAATCAGCGTAACACGGATGTGACGCACAAACAAATCGACCTTGAAGTCCATGTAGTCCAAACAACGACATGCAGCCGAGAAAGCGTCGCGGTGAATGATTACTGCCGTTTCTGTCACAAAAATCAGCGAATACATGGGGTACTCTCAAGTACAACACTTATCTTTGAAAAAGCTATGCAACAAAAGACTCCTTCCAAACGATTAGCGGTGTTAGGAATAACTTTAAATCGGAGCCAAACCAAGTTGGTGCGTAAGTGTAAAAGTTGCTTAAATTTACTCACACGTTTGTAACGGGATTTTCCTCTGTACAAACAATGGCAAGAAGCCGAAAGCAACGAACCATCCACTGCCTCCTCATCATCAGAAGATGACGCAGCATTAACTCCCGCCTCCCGTGCTATGATTGGTCGTACCAAACTGTACCGGGAGGGAAACGCGATTCAATTCGCCCAATGCCAAACTGACTCTCCTGTATCTCCTAACATGGAGATAGGAGATTACATGGAGATTCAGTTTGGATTTTCCAAGCTATGAGTTAATGGAAGAACCATTTACATTTTGGTGCACTCCCTTAATCCTTATAATTTCATCTTGTTGCATCAAAGTTTATTTCTGTTAAAATAACCCATTTCTGCCTTTACCCTCCGGTTTGAAAGTTACGTTATCTTTAAGAAAATCTTCTAAATTACTCCGTTTATCAGCCTGAAACTGTACAAACAGAAAAATGTATCAGATTTTCACCTTTCTGACAGTCCTTGAACGTATCATGAGTGCAGTTCTGTTGGGAGAGTTCATCAGATGGGGGCTTAAAATCGTGATATTTCATAGCAACAGTCAGGCGGTCGAGCTAAAATCGAAGCAGCTTCATGACTCAACAGCAGAAGAATCTCTGATAAACCAGCATCAGCCCAACAACCAGTTTTCTGTGTCGTATTGGGACAAAAAAAAAACACTTGTGTGTCTGAGGATGTTTCATTCTCTGCTGTAATTATCAGTGGTGGCTGAGCAGAAGACAGGTTTTATGATTAATGGATGGAAAGTTCAGGAAAATCAGCTCAGAGCTGAAACATCTCAGCAGACTGACAGGAGAAAAACAAAAAGTCCAGAACAAACGGGATGAATTCAGTCCTGCAGCTTTTCTAATAATCAGTTTGAGACTTTTTTTTTTAATGAGTCTAAATTGTGTGATTTCAGCTTCTTAAATGTGGATATTTTTCTGGTTTCTTTCCTCTGTAGCAGCAAACTGAAGATCTTTGGTTGTTATTGGGCTTCAAGAACACTTTTAGGAACCAGTTTTCTGACATTTTAGAGATCAAGCAACAAATAAATGATATTTTATCTAATATATTGCATCCCTGATCTTAAAACCAGTCAACTGTTACCATGTTTAGTTAAATCTCCAACCTTCTCCTTCATGTAGACCGGATCTCCAATGATGAATCAATTAGTTGTCGACCATTAACGTGTTCTCCAGCTGCTGTAATGCTTCTTTTTGTCAGAAAAACTGCCTAAAATTAGAGATTATAGCTTCTTAAACGTGAACGTTCTCTGCTTTCTTTCCTCTGTGACTGTAAAGTGAAGATCTTTGAACTAAACAAGACGCTTGATGAAACTTTGATCCACATTTTTCTGAGATTTTAGAGACTAACAACGGATTGTTTAATGCAGAAACAATCAGCGCTCATCAAACCAGACTTCACTGGATGAAGATCTCATTGAACCAGTCAGATGATTGAATCCTGGTTTTTATTTGAGCAGATTCTAGAATCAGGATGAATTTCTGCTTCATTGGAGGTTTTAAAGGTTGCTTTGCTGTTTCTGAGGCTCATAAATGAACCAAAACTCAAACTGAGCCTACATGGACAAAAGTCTGTTTTAAAACACACATAATGAAATAATGCAGGATTTTATTATTCATTTTGTGCCTGAATGACAGTAAATTAACATTTCAGTTTCTTAAATGTGAATATTTTCTAGTTTATTTCCTCTGACGGTAAACCGAAGCTCTTTGGACAAAACAAGACGTTTGATGAAACTGTCATCCATATTTTTCACCGTTTAAAGACATTTTAGAGACTTAATATTGAATTAATTCATCCATAAAACTCTTATTAGTCGCGGGCCTAAAATAAACCAAACTCCACTGGAAAAGGTTCCAGTTTAACAAATGTTTTAATTAATTTTGAGCTCTGGTTTGGTCGCCTCCAGCAGCTTTTAGAAGCTCCAAGAAATAAACGATCTGCTGTAAAGTATTTAATTAACTGCTAAATATTTTGATGATCAGTCTGAGTCATTTTGTAAAAATAAAAACATCTAAATTCTGTGATTTCACCTTTTAAATGTGAATATTTTCTGGTTTCTTTCCTCTGACAGTAAACTGAAGGTCTTTGAACAAAACAACTTTGATCCATATTTTTCAACATTTTCTTATATTTTAGAGGCCAAACAGCTAATTAAATAATCTTGGAATGAACCTTCATCAAACCAAACTCCATTCATAAAAGTTCTAATTTAAACTCGATCACAGGAATCCTGATCTTTGGCAGATTTTAGAATCGGGATGAATTTCTGTCTGACGTTGTTTTAGTGGTTCTAATATTTCATAAAAAAACGTTTTAATGGACAAAAAACTGCCAAAAATAAACAGTTTACTTGAACTGTTAAAATCTAAATATTCTGTTTTCTTTGGTGCATCTGAGAAACTCAGACCAGAAGTCATGGCACAAAACTTCAGAGTTTTCAGGCTGAAAGAAGCTGCTGTGGGTGTCTGAGGCTGAGAACGACGGGGAGCTGCTGATGTTTGTTAAAGCTCCAGCTTCAGTCTGACGCTGTTTTTTCTTCTACAAACAGAACAAACTCTGTTCACTGCTGATCAAACAGACCAAAGTCCAGAACCTGCAAATCCTCAGGACGCTTCAAGAAACGCTGCCGGAGGAAAAAACAGGAAGTCCTGCACAGAAACGGTTAAATCTGCCAAAATAAGACAGAAAAGATGCAAAATGAGTCGTCCACTAACTGACTGTTCTGCAGTATTTCAAAACAATTCAACAGTTTTCAGAAAAGTCAAAGAAAAATGCAGAATGTAGAATTTACAGAATTTAGTTCATGCAAACGGTTTATTTCTTAGTGAGTTTTTAAATGCATAATGAGATAATTTAGATGAAATTTCCTGATTTTAAGCAGAGATGTGGTCGAATTTTCCAAACAAAAGCAAAAACGTCAACGATTTTTTCTGTTTTTTTTCCCTTTCTGATGAATGAACCTGCTGTAAACAGATCAATAATCCGACAACTCACACGTAAAACAACCAAAATCTGAACTGAAGAACCAGCAAAAGACAAGAACTACTTGAAATGTTGTAGGAAACCAACACAGAAACCAAAATGTGACACAAAACGATGTGAGTCTTTAACGTTGTCTGCAGGTTTCAGGGTTTCACTCTGTTTGGTGTTTTATTGTGAAATATTTCCTGACTTCCTGCAGCTGTAATCTGTTTCTAAATATAACTCCGTAATCTGCAGCATAATCTGGAATATTTGAATTCCCAGCGGCTCCTGACAGCAGCACACAGTCGGAGGTGAAGCAAAGTTAAAAAAAAAAAAACAGCTGCTGGGAAACTTCAAAGTTCAGTTTATTCATTCTGCCCCAAAATCTCAACTTCTCTGCTTTTAATTTTACGTTTCCTGTTTGATTTATTCCCTAAATTGTCTCCAAGCGTTGTTCTCTGACAGATCTAAAGACAGAAATTAGTTGTTAAAGTGATTAAAGATTCTGTTGTTTTAGAAAAACTTCAGCAGAGATTCAAGAAAAGTCAGAAAATAAACAGATTTTGTTGTTTTTCTCATATTTTAAAAACATTTTCTGAGCTTTAGAGATAAAACTTGAAAGATTTATCAGAATAAAATGTTTAATGTCAGTAGAAACAGATGATTGTGTTTATTTTTTAATTAAAACCAGCAGAAATCAGATTTATTTAGAGTCTAAATGTCTAAATGCCTTTCTGCAGAATCAGCTGCCGGAAACATAAAAGTTATTTTTATTAATTAATTGTTACCCAAAAATCAAGTTTTCTGCTTTTAATTTTAAACTTTAAGTTAATTTATTCAATAAAATCTCTCTAAGAAACAAGATAAGCAAAGAAATCGTTGTATAACAGCTGAAATTATTTCAGAATAAAATGTTTAGTTTCAGCTGAGACTGTGTGTTGTTCATCTTTTTTTAACCCTCGTATCGTCAAAATTGACCCGATTTAAAGTTTGGAAATGTGGAAATAAAAACATATTTTCACAGTAAAACTTCTGATTTCCAGATTTTCAACATTTATGGGAATTTTTTAAAAGATTTTTTGGTGAAAAAAGAAATGTTAAAAATGTTGAAGAACATTCACATAAAAATCTACTAAAATCCAGAGAATCGCTGGATTTTGGTAGATTTTTATGTGAATGTTCTTAAAGAAAATATCAGAAGTTTTACTGATAAATATGGAATCACTTTAGATATTTTTAGGATTTTTTGGAAGATTTTTACTCAATTTTTGAGAATATTTATGAGGATTTTCTTGTCAAATTTAGGGTATTTTTTAAATAAAACTTTTAAAGAGTTATCGGATTAAAAAATTAAAGAAACATTTTTAACGTTTCTTTTTTCCACCAAAAAATGTTCAAAGATTTCCTAAAAATGCTGAAAAAGTGGACATCAGAATTTCACTGTGAAAACACGATTTTTCCACATTTTCAGACTTTAAAACGGATCATGAGGGTTAAAAAATGAGTCTGATGAAAAAAATGTGGAAGAAATCATCTGAATATGGACTGATTACTGTTACCTGGTGTAATCTGATTACATGATGCTGGTCACACACACACACACACACACACTCCACCAGCTGGAGAGGAAAAACAAACAGTTGGTTCCTGGAAGAGGCGTTCAGGTTCTCCGTTAATCACAGCTCCTGCTGCTCGTTGCATAAGAACACAGTCAGGTTGAAAATTCTACGTTTTACGTCTCGTTTGTTCTTAAATTTAACGTTTGTTGTTGTAGAAATGTATGGAAACCTGTTAGTGTCAGAAAAGCAGAAAACAACAATTATGTTCAATCTGAGGATTAGTTTCTGTATAAAATACATAAATGAGGCTTTTAATGTCAAAACAGGCGATTAAAATGTGTTTTATATCAATTACATAAAACTTTATTGATACAGGAATTTTCAAAGAAATAAAATGCAGTTCAAAGTGATTTAGACAAGAATCACTGGATTTCAGAATAAAAGCTTAAACAATCAGAAAAACAAAACAGTAAACATGAAACTGATCACTTTTAGCACAAATAAATAGATTTTGAAACAAAGATTAGTATAAAAATGAATACAATTTAGTCATAAAACACTCTTTAAAAGCCAGACTGAGCAGGTTTTAGTTTATATGTTGTTGTGCAGGTTAAGTATGGAAGAACATTAGTGCCTGAATAAAAACAAACATATAAAAATGTATTTGTTGATATCAGTTGATTTTTTCTTCCTGGTTTTTTGAGACGTTTTCCTTCTTCTGAATGTTTCATTCAAACTCCCACAGCCAGAGTTACGCAACGGCAAAGAAGACAAACAATGACTGAACCCAGATGGATGAGATCTATTTAAAACTGTTTTGTTATCATCAGAACACAGATAAATGATGATTAAAATCAGCTCCTCATTGTACGATTTATTGAATGTGTCCACACAGACGGCAGCTCAGTGGAAGATCAACAGATTTATGATTAATCACTGATAAAATCTAGAAAAATAATAGAAAAATTATTCATTTACATTTAAAAAAGAAAACAAAAAGGGATCAAATCTGTAAAGAATGCCCACATTATAAGATTATTTATACTAAACTTTTTCAAAATAAATAACAGATTTCTTAATTTAAAATGTATATGAATAAATAATAATACTAATATTTTTTCAAGTATAGTGTGTGACTATAAAATTACTGTTTTAATGTATTTAAATCAGCTAAAACTATTTTAAAAAATTATGGTTTTGGAAATATTTAGTGTTAATTTTCAGGGTTTTTTATGGCACTGACCAATGTAATAATAATAATTATTATTCATTTAAATTTTTAAAAAAATAGACCAAAACAATGCTCAAAACCACATTATAATAATACATACAATATGTACAATTATTCAAATGTTTTTGAACAAATAATAATAAAAAACATTTTCAAAATGTATGCTTGTATAGTATGTTTTATTGATAATTTTATATTAAATTATTATTAATAATAGTCATATTTTTTAATAGTGTGAGCGTGAAATTACAGCTAAAATTATTATTTTTAATAATTTATCTTGCAAATATTAAATGCTATTTCTTAGTTGTTTTACTGCATTGAAGATAAACTAATAATAAAAATAATAACAATAGTAACAATAATGGAAATAATGATAATAATATCATTATATATGCATAAGTTAAGTAGTAATAAAGTATTATTCTTTAATTGTTGTTTAGTCTTCAGTCTGACAGTTTGTCTCCATCTGGTGGCTGCAGGACGAAACTGCAGGATCCTCAGAAACAAGCATCAGATTTACTGTAAAGAAATAAAAGGTTTAAATCCAGAGAAAGATGAATGAAGGACCTCCTAACCTCCTGTTCTCCTCTTGTTCTCCTCTTGTTCTCCTCCTGTTCTCCTCTTGTTCTCCTGTTCTCCTCCTTTTCTCCTCCTGTTCTCCTGTTCTCCTCCTTTTCTCCTCCTGTTCTCCTCTTGTTCTCCTCTTGTTCTCCTTCTTTTCTCCTCCTGTTCTCCTCCTGTTCTCCTCTTGTTCTCCTCTTGTTCTCCTCCTGTTCTCCTCCTGTTCTCCTCTTGTTCTCCTCTTGTTCTCCTTCTTTTCTCCTCCTTTTCTCCTCCTGTTCTCCTCTTGTTCTCCTCTTGTTCTCCTCCTGTTCTCCTCTTGTTCTCCTGTTCTCCTCCTTTTCTCCTCCTGTTCTCCTGTTCTCCTCCTTTTCTCCTCCTGTTCTCCTCTTGTTCTCCTCTTGTTCTCCTTCTTTTCTCCTCCTGTTCTCCTCCTGTTCTCCTCTTGTTCTCCTCTTGTTCTCCTCCTGTTCTCCTCCCTTTCTCCTCCTGTTCTCCTGTTCTCCTCCTTTTCTCCTCCTGTTCTCCTCTTGTTCTCCTCCTTTTCTCCTCCTGTTCTCCTCTTGTTCTCCTTCTTTTCTCCTCCTGTTCTCCTCCTGTTCTCCTCCTGTTCTCCTCTTGTTCTCCTTCTTTTCTCCTCCTGTTCTCCTCCTGTTCTCCTCCTGTTCTCCTCTTGTTCTCCTCCTTTTCTCCTCCTGTTCTCCTCTTGTTCTCCTCTTGTTCTCCTCTTGTTCTCCTCCTTTTCTCCTCCTGTTCTCCTCTTGTTCTCCTCTTGTTCTCCTCCTTTTCTCCTCCTGTTCTCCTGTTCTCCTCCTTTTCTCCTCCTGTTCTCCTCTTGTTCTCCTCCTTTTCTCCTCCTGTTCTCCTCTTGTTCTCCTCTTGTTCTCCTTCTTTTCTCCTCCTGTTCTCCTCCTGTTCTCCTCCTGTTCTCCTCTTGTTCTCCTTCTTTTCTCCTCCTGTTCTCCTCCTGTTCTCCTCCTGTTCTCCTCTTGTTCTCCTCCTTTTCTCCTCCTGTTCTCCTCTTGTTCTCCTCTTGTTCTCCTCCTTTTCTCCTCCTTTTCTCCTCTTGTTCTCCTCTTGTTCTCCTTTTCTCCTCTTGTTCTCCTCCTGTTCTCCTCTTGTTCTCCTGTTCTCCTCCTGTTCTCCTCCTGTTCTCCTCTTGTTCTCCTGTTCTCCTCCTGTTCTCCTGTTCTCCTCCTGTTCTCCTCCTGTTCTCCTCTTGTTCTCCTGTTCTCCTCCTGTTCTCCTTTTCTCCTCCTGTTCTCCTCCTGTTCTCCTCCAGGCCTCCTGAGCTCCAGGAACACTCCCAGCCCCATTGATCCAGACTCCATCCAGGTCCCGGTGGGCTACGATCCGGACCCGGCAGACCTGGCTCTGTCCAGCGTTCCGGGTCAGGAGATGTTCGACCCTCGGAGACGGAAGTTCTCTGCCGACGAACTGAAACCTCAGCCGATGATCAAGAAAGCTCGGAAGGTTTTCATCCCCGAAGACATGAAGGTAAGTTGGAGACGGTTTGGATCAGAACCAGGTTTTAGTTGGAGACGGTTTGGATCAGAACCGGGTTTTAGTTGGAGACGGTTTGGATCAGAACCGGGTTTTAGATGGAGACGGTTTGGATCAGAACCAGGTTTTAGATGGAGACGGTTTGGATCAGAACCGGGTTTTAGTTTTAGACGGTTTGGGTCAGAACCGGGTTTTAGATGGAGACGGTTTGGGTGAATGAAGCTGTGAGGTCACACTGTGAGGTCACACTGTGAGGTCACACTGCAGGATTTTCATTTGTCAGAATAAAAAGTCTTTATTTAAATATCACCATGACAACACTGGTTAATTTATTCCTTATGTTTAGTAAAATTAGGAAATGTAACAGTTTGTGTTTCTGCTGTGAACCAGAAGATTATTAATAATTATTTATGAATCACTTTGAAATAATATGAGAATATAGTTTTTATGAAGTGTGAGAAAATGCATTTATTCTTGTAATAATCCTAATTTTTTCTTTTTATATGTCCATTATTTGTAGTTTTGCGTGACTTTTTCTCATTTTTAAATACATTTATCGTGCAATTTAATACTTTTTCTGTAATTTATAAAACAGAGGAAAACATTCAGTCCTTAATAAACTTTATTTTTCTTTCTAATTGCAGCAAATATCTAAAAAAATATTTTTTGACTGATTTAAATACAGTTTAAAAAAATCACTGTACAGTCAAACATTTTTAAATTAAGAAAAATAGTGATTTTACTGAATATTACAGTAATTTACCAAAACTGGGAAACGCTTTAAAATCACAGGAAAATTGTTTAAAAAATTAAAAAGAGTTTATTTTTACAGCTACTGAAAGAAAAATCAGCCACAAGAAGAATTTAATTTCTAAATATTTTAAGTACTTATATTGATAGTAATTATATTAATTACTAAAAATGTAAAATAAATACAGAATTAAAAACTGAACTGTTGATTTAATTATTTAAAATGTGAATATTAAAGCTAAAACCCAACAACAGTGTTTATTATTTAGTTTGTTCTTATTGTTTTTTGGTGATTTTGTTTTTCTTCATACTATTTATTATTATGATAATATATTTATGTATATATAATAACATGTGATATTATTATAGATTTTTTAATATATTATTATATAATAACATGTGATATTATTATAGATTTTTTAATATATTATTATTATTATATAATAACATGTGATATTATTATATATATTTTTAATATATTATTATTATATAATAACATGTGATATTATTATAGATTTTTAATATATTATTATTATATAATAACATGTGATATTATTATATATATTTTTAATATATTATTATTATATAATAACATGTGATATTATTATATATATTTTTAATATATTATTATTATATAATAACATGTGATATTATGATATATTTTTTAATATAATATGTTATATTATTCTATAATAATATGTGATATTATTCTATAATAATATTAATACAATTTTACCTGAATATCTACATAATAATGTGTAATCTTTTTTTCCAGTGACACTCTCTCCTCTCGTTGTCGTCTCTTTGAGCAGGACGATAAATACTGGGCTCGGCGGAGGAAGAACAATCTGGCAGCGAAGCGGTCCAGAGACGCCCGGCGGCTGAAGGAGAACCAGATCGCCATCCGGGCCGGGTTCCTGGAGAAGGAGAACTCGGCGCTCCGCCAGGAGGTGGCCGACCTCCGGAAGGAGCTGGGAAGAACCAAGACGGTTCTGGCCGAGTACGAGGCCCGACACGGACCGCTGTAGGACCAGAAACACTCCACCTCTACACACCAGTAGAACCAGTAGAACCACCAGCCTCAGATCCACTCACAGCAGCAGAGATCCAAACACTGGACCAGAACCAAACCGTTGGACTTCAGCTCAGCAGATCTCATGAAAACGTCCAAACCTGTCACTGCTTTAACAGTTTTAACTCACTCTTAGTTCATCTTAAAGTCCTGCAGAACCACAACCACAACCAGATGAAGAAATGTGACGCGGTTAGAAACCAGAAAAAAAAACTGAAAAGGCTGAACTTCTATCACAAAATTACTCCAAAATGATTCAAAAATTGTTCAAAATGAATCAAAACCTTGATGGAAATCAGAAAGAAACGGAAACGACAGAATTTCTCACAAAATTAGTCCAGAATGACCCAAAGGTTGTTTAAGGTCAATCAAAACTTACCAAAAATTACTTGAAATTTGCCAAAAATGACTTAAAATAGAAACAAAGTCACCTCAGCCGTGTCTCCTGCGCTGTTATGCTGCCATAAATGAGAAAATGATGTTCTATTTCTTTGGTAGTTTGTGTTCCACCGCCTGCAGTTCGTCTGAAAACTCTGTGAATTTTCACCGTGTCACCGCTGCTCTCAGCTCAGTCACTCATGTCTGCATAGTTGCTCCAAAGTACACAGAATATTTAGTTTTTATCAGAATTTTATTAGATCAAACAGTTTATTTTTACCAGTTTTTTAAAGGAGACGTAGAAAAAAATGATTTTAATCCATGATACGTTCAGGGACCAAAGGAAAGTTGGAAATCTGACTATTTACTGTGTTTTTCCAGCTTCTGGCTGATGAGTGATGTCATTTTCTAGGAGGTTCTGGTGGAAATGTTTTCAGTGGCAGATTAACCCGTGGTTTTACTGGTTTCAGTCACACCTGTGTGGTGTTTCCCGCCTGTTTCCATGGTAACGGGGGATTGTACGTGCTGCCAGTGGAGCTGATTAAACTCAGGTGTTTTCCCATGATGCACCTCTTCATGAATGTGATCTGGTCGGCCTTTCTCAGATTAATTGTGTTGATATTTTAAATAAATTAATTTAACTATAATTTTAATTATAAACCCTGAAACGCCAAAAAATCTTTTATAGCAGCTCAAAAAAAAGTTTATGAACTTCAGACTGGGAGAGTTTAACCCTCTGAACTCATTTTTATTCACCTTATTTTAATTTTTCTTCACTATAGACTAATTTTCTTTTAATTTAGGCTCATTTTTTAAATTTATACTCTACTTTGTACTTTACTTTACCGTAATTTCTTCTGATTTAAGGTCAAATTTTCTTCATTTTTGTTTCATTTTTCATAGTTTCAAGTTTTTTTCACTTTAGATTCATTTTCTTTCAGTTTATGCTCATTTCTCCTCTATTTCTGCTCATTTTTCTTCACTTTAGGCTCATTTTTCTTCATTTTGTGCACATTTTTCTTCACTGTGGTTCATTTTTCAATCTAAACAAAAGAAAATGATCTTTTTTAGATTATTTATCTTGTAAATGTTTAATGACACTCGAACCATTCACCTATTCCGGATGTTGAACTGATTTTATTTTACTTTACATTATTTTCTGTGGATCTGTGTGAACAACGCCTGTAGTTCAACCACCAAAAAAAAAAGACTTTTTTTTTAGTCGCAGCCGAACCTCCGACGGCTTCACAGCTGCTCCAAACAACAGAGTTTTTAGATTTTATTTACAGAATGTAGTCAAACAAACTGATTATTTTTGAAGTGAAACTGATTCAATGAAGAGATTTTTCACTCATGATGCATTCAAGGACTGTCAGAAAGTTGAAAAATCCAGCACTTCTTTCTGTTTCTACAGTTTCTGGTTCATAAATATTTATTTTTCTGATTTGAAGATAAAAACAACATGACTTTCAAACCTGCTGGCGGGTTTTTGGAGTTCAGAGGGTTTAAACTAACAAAAACAGAAGAAACAGAGAGTTTTCACTTTTTTCTCACAGGGTGCTTTTACAGAAATATAAAAAAAAAAACTTACATTAATTTTAGGAAATGTGACCGTTGAGCTCAGCTGAATCCTTAAAGGTTTCACAGGAATGCAGAATCTTTTCTGTATCACAGGATTTTTATTTCAGCTCAGGTTTGACCATTTTTAAGTCACACGTGGAATAAAGTGATTTTTTTTATTAAAAATCTGAATTTTCAGCTTAAATGTGATGATTTTTCTGAGCAGGACCGTTGGATTCTTTCAGTTTTTTCTGTTTCTGGCTGATAAATGATGTCATACAGGCAATTATAAAAGGATTTGGAAGAATGAAGAATTAAATTATAACAACAATGTGCAGATATTTACCTGTTTTTAATCCGTTTTTGCTCTCGTCTGCTCTCTGTAAAAACACTGCCTGCAGTTCATCTGAAAACTCTCTGGATATTTAAAATTCGACTGTTGATTTCCAGCTCAGATTTGGCCCATTTTCCGTCTGAAATGAGGTTTTTACGGTTTCTGCTTCGTGGATTTTTGTAGTTTTCTGTAAAAACGACTCGTGTTTCTGACCTGCCGGCAGGTTTTTGGGTTAAACTCTTTGGAACGAGTCGCGAAAACGGAACCAAACAGTCAGAAAAAAACAGAAAACAGACCCAGACAGTCAAAAAATACTTAAAAAATGTTCTGTTGATTCTTTAAAGCTGCTTTAAAACTCCGTTTATTTCTTTTCTTCCCGCTGGCAGCGAATGTAACCCTGGAACCAAAACAAAGCATTTATTATAAATAAATCTATATACGATAGTTTTACTGTTTCTATGGACTCGTGTCGTCGTTTTGTACGTTTGTTTCCTGGATTTTAGACTGATTTAAATAAAGTGGGCATTAACCCTCCGTGGAGCTCCGCCCCCCGACTCACCTGGACAGGTGAGGAGTCTGTACAGCTTAGAACCAACACTTTATTCCTGTTTCTGTGATTTTTCTCTTTGATTCTGTGTTCACAGATATTTTCCTGTTTTTTTCCTAAACTCTGTTCATGATCAAAAACTGAGAAATAAAAGTTTGAATCCAGTTTTTGTCTCCAACGTTTTTGTCGATCGAAGCTCCTCGGTTTTAAACGCAACATTTCAAACACGAAATGTGATAAATAATGTTTTCAAGCTTTAACTTTTTCTGCAGCAAGTGGTTGACCTTTAATTTAGTCTGGAAAATCCCAAGAAAACATAAAAAATTACAAAAGAAAACAAACTATTATAAACAGCAAATATTTCTAAAAAAAATAAAAATAAAAATGTCATAAAATAAAAATATAATATAAATATTTTAAAAAGATAATAAAATGTATAGAATATTTTAAAATGGTTTAAAAAAAATAAAAAATTTATGTGAAGACAAAATATTAGAAAAATATAAATATTTGAAAACAAAACTACTGAATGAGAAAAAAACTTCAATTTTTTGAAGTTTCAATTTAAATTTATAATTATAATTTAAATTTGAACTTCAATTTAAATTATATTTAAATTAAATATAATTTAAAAACTATATTAAAAATAAATTAATGATAATAAGTGGCAACATATTTTTCACAATTAAACATAAAAATACAAAAAACATTAAAAACACATTTAAAACTAAATACTAGAAAAGATGACATAATATTTAAAATTAAACAGAACCAAACTTTAAAAAAGAAAAACAGTCTTAAAAATTATAAAACAGCTGAAAACTAAGTAAATCATCATTTTAGAAAGACGAAAGAATGAAAGGAATTAAAATGTTTTTCTGAAAGAATAGAATATTATAAATCTAATTTAGAAATACAACAAAAAATAATGTGAAGAAAACAACAAAACATTAGAAATATATATATATTCAAAAACTATATTAAAAAATGAATAAATTATTAGAAAAGAGACATTTTTAATGAAATAATCAAAAAATATATTTAAAAAGAAATACTCAAAATTTCATTTCAGAAAAGACGGTAAAATATTTAAAATTAAACAAGAAAAAACTTTTAAAAAGAAGAATAAAAACAATCAGCTGAAAACTAAACAAATACAAAAAGACAATAAAATATTTATTTAAAATAAGAAAACATTTAAAAAGAGTAAAAAATATTATAGAAAAATGTAAAAATATAATTAAACAAAAGATTTAATGTCAAGAAAACAAGAAAACAGGAGAAAAAATATTTTGAAAGCAATGAGACGACTGAACGAGACAAAATTGAAAAAGAATTATTTTTAAAAAATAAATTAAAAATAAATAATTAATTTTAATACAGTTAAACAGAATTTGTTTCTTTAAAAATAAAAATAGAAATAATGATTTAGAAAATACAATATTTTTTAAATCAACACAAAATTTTAAAAGACAGCAAAGCATAAAAACTATCAATAAAAACATAAGTAATCTTTAGAAAGAAACGTCTAAAAACGGTATAAAACTAAATAAATTCACATTAAAAAGGAGAACAGGATATATATAAAAGTACATAAAACTATTAAAAAAACACTTCAAAAAGACAATAAACCATAAAAAGCAACAGAATTTTATATAACATTTTAAAAATACAACAAAACTAAACACACATTTAAATAGGAAAATAATAGAACATTTTAAAAGGTCAGTATCATATGTAAAAAAAAAAAAACACAATCACATTTAAAAGACATAAAATAGTAAAATATCTGCATTTAATTAAGTCTGTTTAAATAAAATCAGTAAATCATTTATCGGCCACCAGGGGGCAGCAGCTGATCAGAAACAGGAAACTGGTTGTTCCTCATCAGTCCACCAGGTGTCCTCAGAGCTTCACCTGTTCTCTTCTTCTTCTTCTTCTTCTCCTCCTCCTCACCTGCAGCTCGTTACTTCGTTCCACTTTAAATTTTCATGTTCACCTCTGAAGGACTTCCTGTTTCTTTCTACAAACTGAAACCAGAAAACATCTGAGAGTCTGAAGGAAACATCTCATCTGAAGGAAACATCTGAAGGAGTCTCCAGGTGAGTTTGATGAAGCGTTGAAGCTTTCAGAGTTTCTGGAGAAGTTTCTCAACTTAAAGTAAAATAAAACAGAAAAGCAGAGAAAAATGAAGATGTTGGTTCAATTTTCATTAAAGGAAACTCGTCCTGCTGCTGCTTTTTCTTCTGTGGATCTTTTTCATTTTTCACACCCAAAAATACGTCACATGATGCATTCAGGGACCTTCAGGAAATAGAAAACCAGTTTGTTTTCCAGTTTCTGGCTGATAAATTAGTGTTTATTGTTGTTGTTTTTGTCCTTTTTTTGCCTATTTTTTGTGTTTTTGACCGTTTTAGTGACATTTCTCCTATTCTGGTCGTGTTTTTTGTTGTTTTTGCTTTTTGTTTTGGTCATTTTCTGAACTTTTTGATCGTATTTTTCTTTTCTTTAACTTTTGGTCATTTTTTCTCGTGTTTTGGTCATTTAGTCTCTTTTCAGTCATATTTTTGTCTCTTTTTTGTTAGCTTTTGTCTCTTTGGTCATTTCTGTGTCTTTAATGGACATTTTATGAATTTTTATTTTATTTTTTCTACTTTCTGGGCACATTTTTCTTGTTTTTGGTCATATTTGACATGTTTGATCTTAATTTTGTTGTTCTTTTTGCTTTATGGTCACATTTCTAGGGCTGGACCCCAATATCCCGAATATCCTAATATTCGTTCGCTACGGCGGTATCCGGATATTAATTTTGGTATCTTTATTTTTTGTTGTTGGTCATACTTTCTTGGTCCTGTTTTTTGTTGTTTTTGTCTCTCTGGTCATTTTTGTGTCTTTGCCGGTCAGATTTCTCGTATTTATTCTCTTCTTTTGTTGTGTTTATTTGGAGATAAATCAGACGAGCGTCACAAAATCTAAATGTGTGAAAACAGGCCGAAGGTTTGAGCAGATCTGAGAGCGTTTTATCGTTTAAACCAGGTTTGTAAATCTGAGTTTGAACGTCAAACACCGTCTTAAATCTGATATTAGATATTTGGTGGCATCTGTTTGGTTCCTGGACTGTAAACTAATAAACAGATCATCGTGTTTTTACCCCGTGGGGGGCAGTTTTCTGATAATCTGCCCCCGTCGAGGTGGAACCAGCAAACATCAGGTTTCTGCTCAAATAAATTTAATCCGACACGCAGCTCCTGGTTCTGGACGTTACATAACTCCATCCTGTCAGAGTGCTGCTGTAATCTGCCCTCTGGAGCAGAGAGTTAAAGTCCTGCAGCTCAGAGCTCTGCTCCTGGAGGTTCTTTAGCTCCTGGAGGTTCTTTAGTTCCTGGAGGTTCTTTAGCTCCTGGAGGTTCTTTAGCTCCTGGAGGTTCTTTAGCTCCTGGAGGTTCTTTAGTTCCTGGAGGTTCTGAAAGTTCTGTCTTTGTATTTTGGACAGAATCTCGTTTTGTGTTGGTGGCTTTGTTTCTCTGATCTGATCTTGCTTCTGTTTCTGAATCGTGAGTTTTGAACCTTCTGCTGCTTTTAGACTCAAACAGTCGACGTATTAAAAAATTACATCTGAAGAACATTTGGACTGAAGCAAACGAGTTCAGAGATGAGCAGAGAGGTCTGAAAATAAACGCAATTAAACACAAAATGAGCACAGATTCAGCAAAAGTGACCACAAAGACCCAAAATGGAGCAAAAACAGATCTGTGACAGACACAAAAATGCACAAAATCCCCCCAAAATACACAAAATTATCCCAAAAAACACAGAACGAGCTCAAAAATATACAGGATGACCCCAAAAAGACCCAAAATGAGCACAAGAAAACACAAAAGGCCACACATAAAAGAAACCTGACCATCAAGAGACACAAAAGACCAAAAACAAACCACTAAATGACCACAAAAATATACAAAATGACCCACAAATAGACATAAAAAGATCAGAAATGTAGGAAAATTGACCATGAAGAGACAGAAAAGACGATAAAAGATGCCAAATGATCACAAAAATAGCAAAATTATCCCAGAGAGTCACAAAACGACCACAGTGGGATTAAAACAGACACAAAATAAAGAAAAAATATACAATAGACACAAAACAGTTTAAAGATTATCCCAAAAACACAAAAGAAGACACACAAAATTACTCAAAAAACCCACAAAACAACCACAAAATATGCAAAATGAACACAGAAACAGAGGAATTGACCATAAAAATGCACAAAATGACTACAAGAAACACTGAATGCTCACAAAGACACACACATTACCACAGAGACACAAAACAATCATGTGACCACAACAAAGACGTGCAAAAAAACAACAAATTACAGAAAACTGACAATAAAGACGCACAAAATTATCAGAAAGAGATTAAAATGGAGTAAAAAAAAATTCAAAATGAACAAAAAAACTTCTAGTTGACCACAAAAAACACTAAATGACCCCAAAGAGACACAAAACAACCACAAAAACACACAAAACCATGACAAAGAGACACAAAACAACCACAGAGACACTAAATGACCAGAAATCAATTAAAATGGATGAAAATGAACTTAAACAATTGCAAAACAAAGACCAGCAAAAAATGCAAAAACTGCCACAAAACGACCAGAAACGGGTAAAACGGACAAAAACAACCATGAAGTCATAAAATAAACCCATTTTCTTTGGTTAAACACAGACATAGCATTGAGCAGACACATCTCTGAGTCTTTGTGAATCATTTCTGTCGGTTTTTGCTTCATTTCAGGAACTTAAATCTTGTTCTAGATTTCTTCACTTCCAAAGTAAAAGCTCTAAACATTCTGCAGCATCAGAACAACAACAAACTACGATCTTTAATCGATAAACTGAATTCAAATCAAACTCAGCCTTTCAGTTTAACTCTTTTATTCATAGACTTTTACATTTTGTACATCAGATAAAACCATTTTAAAATCCTCTTAGAACAGAAAAAAGAAAACAAACATCCAGATCTTTTTCATCAGAATCTGATAAAACCAGATGAAATGTTGAACGAAACGAGTTCAGATTAATCAGAATGTTTGTATAAAATACTGGAAACAAGAAAAAATCTGATGATATTCAGTGATATTAAGAAAAACAGCAACTTTTCCACGTTTGAACACAAAATTAAATGTGCAAAAAATGTAGTTTTCTCATCAAACCTCTTATTTCTGTGTATTTAATGTCCTTCAGTTCATATTTAATGAGATTAAACCTCATTTTTCTCTTTAAAACTGTTTTTGGTGACTTAAAATGATCTGTTTTGGTCGTATTTCACACGTTTGCTCTTTATTTTTTTGTTCTTTTTGCTTTTGGTCACATTTTTTTGCATTTCGATGGTTTGGTCTCTGTGTTTTTTTAACCTGTTTTTTCTGTCTTTTGTCATTTTTGTGTCTTTGTTGGTCAAATTTGTCATATCTATTCTCTTTTTCTACTTTTTGGGCACGTTTTTCTTCTTTTTGTTTTTTTGTACATCTTTTTTGGTCGTTTTTGGTCTTTATTTTAGTTATTTTATGTGACTTTTGGTCATATTTTCTGCCTATTTTTGTGTCCTATTTGTGTCTTGTTGGTCAGATGTGTCATATTTATTCTCTTTTATCCACTTTTTGGGCACATTTTTCTTGTTTTTGGACTTTTTAACCATCTTTTTTGGTCATATTTGACATGTTTGCTCTTTATTTTTGCTGTTCTTTTTGCTTTTTCATCACCTTTTCTTGTGTTTTGGTCGTTTAGTCTCTTTTCTGTCGTACATTTCTCTTTTTTTGTTCATTTTTGTCTTTCTTTGGACATTTCTGTGTCTTTGTTGGTCAAATTTGACATATTTATTCTGTTTTTTCTACTTTTTGGCACATGTTTGCTGTTTTGGGACTTCTTTGTCTGAACACAGATTGAAGTTTTGAGCAGCTTTATGAACGTGCAGCAGTTTATCTTTTTATTCAGCTGTGGATGTTTTCCACTGCAGCAGCTCGTGCATCCAACAAACTGTCCAGTTTTATTTCAGATTTCATTTACAAACTGATTTAGAGAACATTTAATGTCTAAAAACACAGAAAAATGTTCTTTTTCTGCACAGATATCCAGTATAAGCTTTCAAATGTAATGTGATTTAATAAAACATGAGCAAAATAAAACAAGAATTCTTCTTCACATATCTGCTCTAGAAAATCTGTAAAACAGCAGAAATTTATTGGATCATAGAAAATGTTCATATTTAAACGTGAAACACCAGAAAAAAGCAAAGTCTTACTTTAAATATTTCACCTCTATGTGAAGTTTATTACAGCACATTTTGCGTTTTATTCATTTTCCTGCTTTTTGGGAGATTATTTAAGTTTCCAGTTGACTTTCTGTCTCTAAATGTCTGACTTACAGCGTCGTTTATTCCTAAAAAGAGGAGAAAATGTTGATTTTTATCTCGGTTTTGAATCATTTTGAAGCTGATGTTCATAGCTGTGTTCTGGAAATGGAATAAGATCATAAAAATGTGCTTATTTAAACATAAAACCACAAATAAATGTCTGATGTGAGAATCAACAATCTGAACTTTCTCAACCTTTTGCAGGTTTTCTGTGTTTTGTCATTTTTAAAGCATCTTTAAGGACCTGGAGAGTCAAAAACTAAAGACTGGAGCTGATATCTGGTGTTGAACATCCACAGTTTCCCCTCAGTCTTTTTTCAAGTCTTTATTTGGTTTCTGCCGCTTCGTGGCTCTTCGGCTGAACGTTGCCTGATGTTGTGTAACTCGGCCTGCGGACAAAAAAACATCCCAGAGGATAACGGCCTCATAATACCAGCTCCTAATTCTGCAGCTCATAATCCACAGACATGAAACATCAGAGATGGACGGAGCTGCTCAGCTGCTGCTGGTTTACGTAAGAGGATTTACCCGAAGATCATCCGTCACAGCAGCCAATCAGCAGCCAGGACGGTCTGACGGGGGGAGGGGGAGGGGGGCGGGTGTCTGATGGGGGTCCACCAACATTTCAGGACGACACATGAAGCCAGTTTGACTTTTTTTTAATCTGTTTCTTGTTTTGGACGTTTCAACTCCAACAACCAGAGATCCTTAAATTCATGTCATCACACCTGGAAACAGCTGTTTACCTGCTGGAACCACAAAACTACTGATCAGAACCACAAGACCAGACCACATCAGTCCAGTTCCAGCCCTTTAAACTGGTTCCAGTGTGTTTTGGTTTCTTTAAACTGGTCCCCAGAGCGTCCCCTCCACTTCAACTTGAACCGTGATGTTTCTGCTGGTCCTGATGGGTCAGCATGTCCAGGGTCTCCAGTGTCGGATGTTTCTGTTCCTCGGCGGTCTTCGGTTTGATGTTGGTTCTGTTGTTTCTCAGGTGAGACTTTAAAGGGATTCTGAGGTTTGCAGGTGAGATGGAGACTCTGGAAAATATGAAAAACAAGATTCAAAACCTGAGAATCATTTTTCAAGGATTCAAGAAACTGGATTGGAACATATAAAGACGGTTAAAACCTGGAGTTTATTGGACACAACTGTCAAAAACTTGGATATTATTTTGTAAAACTGTCAAAAACCAAGATGGTACCACATCAAAGTGTCAGGAACTTCAATTTTTATGCAAAAAATTGATTCAAAAATCTTTACAAAATGAAAAACAGTCAAAAACCTGAATATTTCCTGACAAAGTCTAAAAAAATGTGGATATTAATGCATGGAAGTGTCAAAAAAACAAGCTAATAATGCCAAAAAATGATTATGAACACACAAAAGTGTTAAATGTCTCGATATGAAAGCAGATAAGTCATAAAAATCTGCAAATTAATCCACAAAACTGGTTAAAACCAGTGGTGTAGTCTACGTGATACGCAGGTATACGCCTTATACTCACTAGAAAAGGTCCTGAGTTTCCATATAACCACTTAAAAATGTGCAAACACATGTATCAGTATGTTTTTTGACATAACGTTTGCTTTCCCGTTCATAAATTCGTCTTCTCTGTGTCAGGAAGCGGTGAAGCTGGATGGGGGGGGGAGGTGTCTGGCTGAGAACAGGACTCACTAAAGGCCGACCGCGGTCCGGATCCGGACCCAGACGCCGTCTATACGGGTGTAAATTTGACAGGTCGCTTCTATTTTACCGGTACAGCTTTCCAGTGTTTATCATTGGTCTATCGGCTCAGAAACACACAGACCAATTATGTACGAGTTCAGGCATCCCACGTGACGCTGCTCAGCCAATGACGTCGCTGAATGACATCACAGCTCTGCCTTCAAAAAGCAGCTGAGAGATGAGGGACAGAGAGGACAGTAGTGATGGAAGTTCGGTTCTTTTCAGAGATCTTTTGTCACTGCTTCCAAAGAAAAGCCGGTTCTTTCGGCTCCTAATTTATTATTCTTTGTAACCTCATGTTTTTGCCTAACCAGGCAAATATGAATCATTTGTGTTTTGACAAACTCTTTTTCATTCAGTGTTTTTATGAGAAGCCTTATAATTGACTCATTTTGTGCATTTGCTCTGTTACAAAAACAGGTATTCTTACTTTTGTTTAATATTTCAATAAAACTTTTTTGCACAAAAACAAATGAACAAAACTCTGCACATGATGGAGAGGAAACATCAGCTCTACCTGATGAAGAGGAAACATCAGCTCTACCTGATGGAGAGGAAACATCAGCTCTACCTGATGGAGAGGAAACATCAGGTCTATCTGATGAAGAGGAAACATCAGGTCTACCTGATGGAGAGGAAACATCGGCTCTACCCGATGGAGAGGAAACATCAGGTCTATCTGATGAAGAGGAAACATCAGGTCTACCCGATGGAGAGGAAACATCAGGTCTATCTGATGAAGAGGAAACATCAGGTCTACCCGATGGAGAGGAAACATCGGCTCTACCCGATGGAGAGGAAACATCGGCTCTACCCGATGGAGAGGAAACATCGGCTCTACCCGATGAAGAGGAAACATCAGGTCTACCCGATGGAGAGGAAACATCGGCTCTACCCGATGGAGAGGAAACATCGGCTCTATCTGATGAAGAGAAAACATCAGGTCTACCCGATGGAGAGGAAACATCGGCTCTATCTGATGAAGAGAAAACATCAGGTCTACCCGATGGAGAGGAAACATCGGCTCTACCCGATGGAGAGGAAACATCGGCTCTATCCGATGAAGAGGAAACATCAGGTCTACCCGATGGAGAGGAAACATCGGCTCTACCCGATGGAGAGGAAACATCGGCTCTACCCGATGGAGAGGAAACATCGGCTCTACCCGATGGAGAGGAAACATCGGCTCTACCCGATGGAGAGGAAACATCGGCTCTACCCGATGGAGAGGAAACATCGGCTCTACCCGATGGAGAGGAAACATCGGCTCTACCCGATGGAGAGGAAACATCAGGTCTACCCGATGAAGAGGAAACATCAGGTCTACCCGATGGAGAGGAAACATCAGGTCTACCCGATGGAGAGGAAACATCAGGTCTACCCGATGGAGAGGAAACATCAGGTCTACCTGATGAAGAGGAAACATCAGGTCTATCTGATGGAGAGGAAACATCAGGTCTACCCGATGGAGAGGAAACATCAGGTCTACCCGATGGAGAGGAAACATCGGCTCTACCCGATGGAGAGGAAACATCGGCTCTACCCGATGGAGAGGAAACATCGGCTCTACCCGATGGAGAGGAAACATCGGCTCTACCCGATGGAGAGGAAACATCGGCTCTACCCGATGGAGAGGAAACATCGGCTCTACCCGATGGAGAGGAAACATCGGCTCTACCCGATGGAGAGGAAACATCGGCTCTACCCGATGGAGAGGAAACATCGGCTCTACCCGATGAAGAGAAAACATCAGGTCTACCCGATGGAGAGGAAACATCAGGTCTACCCGATGGAGAGGAAACATCAGGTCTACCCGATGGAGAGGAAACATCGGCTCTACCCGATGGAGAGGAAACATCGGCTCTACCCGATGGAGAGGAAACATCGGCTCTACCTGATGGCAGGAGGAGGAGCTGCTGATGCTATAATGTCTATAAGTATCTAATTGGTAGTTTGAAATAAAGGAGTTGGTGTGTGTGTGTGTGTGTGTGTGTGTGTGTGTGTGTGTGTGTGTGTGTGTGTGTGTGTGTGTGTGTGTGTGTGTGTGTGTGTGTGTGTGAGAGAGAGAGAACCTGACCTGGCTTTGGTTTATGAGGCCATAATATACCCACTAGAAAAAAACTAGACTACACCACTGGTTAAAACCAATAAATTAGCACATAAATGTGTAAAATCCTGGATATTAACACACAAACTGATAATAAACGTGGACATTAATGCGGAGAAAACCAATATAAGCCTGAATATTTACGATAGAATTGTGTAAAACCCGAAACAAACCAGACATTGAACTGGTCGTATAAACGTTTTTGCAGCAGCGGATCGGACGACGTTTCCAGAGCACAACTCTGAGGATTTTCCTCCAAACCAGCAGCAGCTGAGTTTAGCAGAAACATCTGCTGCTGCCACATCTGGACGTCACTGTCATTCATTATTCTCCATGGGCTTTATTCTGACCCAGGATTTACTCTGAGCAGAAACCTGGAGAGAAATGACTGGAGACTAAAACATCTACTGTGTTTAACGTCAATCTGCACGAAATATAGAAAAATATTAAAAATAACACGCAAAGACCATTAAAAACATCTACTGCTGTTTGACTTCAGTCTGCATGAAATATAAATATAGAAGAATAAAAACATCTGCTGCTGCTCTGTAACCTCATTCTGCATAAAAATCTGATATAAATGAAGAATAACTTCTTTTAAAAATCAGCTGCTGCTATTCCCTTTTTAATCATCACGAGTAAAATTCAGTTTTCAGGTTTCCACAGAGCAGACGACAAAAAACAACCAAAAAAAGACCAAAACCCACCAAGAAGGACAAAAAAAAGAGGAAAATTAGCATAAAAAAGACAAAGAAGTTCTGAAAACAGATAATACGACCAACACCAGTAAAAAGTGTAAAGTAAAAAAAAAATAGAGAAAAACACAAGAAAGAGGCGAAATATTACCAAAACAAGAAAAAAAAGGATAACAAAAGACAAAAAAACCCGACAAAAACATTCTTGATCAGGCACAATGTGACCAAAAATGACAAAGAAATGACCAAAGAACAAAAAAAATACATATATGTTAAAAAAAGGAGAAAAAGACAAAGACGTCCCAAACAAAGAGTGTATATGAGCAAGACCAGCAGAAAGATGGCAAACAAGAAAAAAGATTACCAGAACAAGTGAACAGAGTGCGATAAAAAAGATGAAAAAGGAGCAAAAAGAGACTAAACATGATCTAAAGCAGTAAAAAGACAAACATGACGGTCTGAAGGTTTGATAGTGAGTTCTTCTCGTTTCTAATGAAGTTCTGAAGGTTCTGTCTGGTTTGTTTTACTGCTGTCTGATTACTGGTCTGCTGACAGAACGTCTTAATCTGGAGTTTAATGCATCCAAACATTGTTCTGCTTTAATCTGAACACTTTTATTTATTTGTTCTTCTTAAACGTTCAGACGACATTAAAGTTTCACTTTCATTCTGTTTCCATCAGCAGCTCTGGAACTAATTAATTCTCCTTTAATCTGATTAAACTCCATCAGATCCACGTCTGGATTCAGAAAAAAATGATTCTGTGCATTTAGTGGATTACAGAGGAACCATGACACGACAGCTGCACGTCACGGAAGTCCATGTATGTCCAGTGGGAACGGAACGTATTCAGACCCCATGAAATGTTTCACTCTCTGTGTCATTGCAGCCATTTGCCAAAATGATAAAAGTTCATTATATTTCTCATTAATGTACACTCAGCACCCCATCTTGACAGAAAAAAACAGAAATGTAGAATTTTTTGCAAATGTATTAAAAAAGAAAAACTGAACTATCACATGGTCAGAAGTGTTCAGACCCTGTGCTCAGTATTGAGTAGAAGCTCCTTTTCAGCTCGTACAGCCATGAGTCTTCTTGGGAATGACGCAACAAGTTTTTCACACCTGGATTTGGGGATCCTCTGCCATTCTTCCTTGCAGATCCTCTCCAGTTCTGTCAGGTTGGATGGTAAACGTTGGTGGACAGACATTCTGAGGTCTCTCCAGAGATGCTCAATTGGGTTTAGGTCAGGGCTCTGGCTGGTCCAGTCAAGAACGGTCACAGAGTTGTTGTGAAGCCACTCCTTTGTTATTTTAGCTGTGTGCTTAGGGTCATTGTCCTGTTGAAAGGTGAACCTTCGGCCCAGTCTGAGGTCCTGAGCACTCTGGAAGAGGTTTTCCTCCAGGATATCTCTGTACTCGGCCGCATTCATGCTTCCTTCAATTGCAACCAGTCGTCCTGTCCCTGCAGCTGAAAAACACCCCCCCAACATGATGCTCCCACCACCATGTTTCACTGTAGGGATTGTATTGGGCAGGTGATGAGCAGTGCCTGGTTTTCTCCACACATATTGCTTAGAATTAACACCAAAAGTTCAATCTTGGTCTCATCAGACCAGAGAATCTTATTTCTCATAGTCTGGGAGTCCTTCATGTGTTTTTTCAAACTCTATGCGGCTTTCATGTGTCTTGCACTGAGGAGAGGCTTCCGTCGGGCCACTCTGCCATAAAGCCTCGACTGCAGTGATAGTTGACTTTGTGGAACTTTCTCTTATCTCCCGACTGCATCTCTGGAGCTCAGCCACAGTGATCTTTGGGTTCTTCTTTACCTCTCTCACCAAGGCTCTTCTCCCACCATTGCTCAGTTTGGCTGGACGGCCAGGTCAAGGAGGAGTTGTGGTCGTCCCAAACTTCTTCCATTTGAGGATTATGGAGGCCACTGTGCTCTGAGGAACCTTGAGTGCTGCAGAAATTCTTTTGTAACCTTGTCCAGATCTGTGCCTTGCCACAGTTCTGTCTCTGAGCTCCTTGGGCAGTTCCTTCCCCCTCATGATTCTCATTTGCTCTGACATGCACTGTGAGCTGTAAGGTCTTATATAGACAGGTGTGTGCCTTTCCTAATCAAGTCCAATCACTTTAATTAAACACAGCTGGACTCCAATAAAGAAGCAGAACCATCTGGAGGAGGATCAGAAGAAATGGACAGCATGTGAGTTAAATATGAATGTCGCTGCAAAGGGTCTGAACACTTCTGACCATGTCATATTTCAGTTTTTCTTTTTTAATAAATTTGCAAAAATTTCTACATTTGTGTTTTTTTCTGTCAAGATGGGGTGCTGAGTGTATATTAATGAGAAATAAAATGAACTTTTTTGATTTTGGCAAATGGCTGCAATGACACAGAGTGAAACATTTCAAGGGGTCTGAATACTTTCCGTACCCACTGTATTTCTGAATGTACACACTGAACATCTGCACATTCTCACTCTAATATAAATATATATATTTATATGTGTGTGTGTGTGTGTGTGTGTGTGTGTGTGTGTGTGTGTGTGTGTGTGTGTGTGTGTGTGTGTGTGTGTGTGTGTGTGTGTGTGTGTGTGTGTGTGTGTGTGTGTGTGTGTGTGTAAAAGACCTCTGAGCTTGCATTGTGATTAAGGGGATCTTTTTAAACTTGAAAAAATGTCGGGAAAAAGAAAACATACACTGGAATGTGTCAACATGAGCTCTTTGTAAACCAGTTCTTCTTATTTTCAGCTCTGGTTTTGGTCGCCTTCAGCAGATTTTTGTACAATCACAAAAGAAAATCAATCTGGTAAAATGAGACCAAAAAGAGACAAAATGTGACCAAAATGTGACTATAAAGGAAAAAAATAACCAAAGAGGCAAATTAAAACAAAACAGATAAAGAAGTCCCAAAACAAAGACCACAGTATGATCAGAGTGTAAAGATTACCAATTAATTTAAAAAAAATACAGAAAAGACCAAAAAAAAACCTTGATCAGGCACAATGTGACCAAAAACAACAAAAAAAGACCAAAGAAGGACAAAAATAAATAAATAACCCCCCCCCCCAAAAGACCATAACATGATCCACATCAGCAGAAAGATGACAAAGATGATGAAAAAATACCAAAAAAGTGGCAAATTATTGCCAAAACAAGTGAACAGATTGCAATAAAAAGATGGAAAATGAACAGAATGATGACCAAAAAATGACAAAAAATTACCAAAGCACAAAAAATATATATAAAAAAGAGGAAAATTAGAAAAAAAAGACAAAGAAGTCCCAAAACAAGACGATAATATGACCAAAACCAGTAAAACAACGACCAAAAATGACAAGACAAGAGGCAAAATACGCCTGAAACCAAAAGAAGGATAACAAAAGATGAAAAATTACCAAAAACAAGCAAAAAACAACAATCTGGAATAATGTGTCCAAAAAGAGACGAAGTATTACCAAAAGAAGTAAAATAAGAACCAAAATGACCCAAGAAGGACAAAAAAACACATAAAAGAAGAGGCAAATTGAATTAAAAAATCTGAATTTAAATCCGGTTTGCTTGCTTCCAGCAGGTTTTTGTACAAAATCAGCTGGAGGAAACCAAAATGAGAGCAAAAAATCAGGATTCATTCGTCTGACTGGATTTGAATTAAAGCTTTTTCCACTAAGTTTGGCTTGATGAAGGTCCATTACAGGAAATATGAGCTGACAAGTCATCTGATCAACACTTAGACTCCAAAACCTCTTTGATTTTTAAAGGAAATCACCAACAGATCAATAAACAACAGCTGAACTCCGTTTGGTTTCAGATGGTTCTAGTCTGATTAGCAGCCGTCATCTGACACACAGTTTGACCGATTTTACTGTTTTCTGACATTTTATAGACGAAACAACAAAGATCAGATTGGAGCTAAAAACATTAGTTGGTGTTTTGGTGTTCAGTTCATTAAGTCATTGGTAAAGTAAATCTAATTTCTGTGTTCTGTCTGCAAACTGAACAGAGCTGCAACAACCTACTGCTTAGCTGAGTAGCTGAAATTAATCTGTAATTATTCTGGTGATCAGTTTATCGGTTTGAGAACTTTTTAAAGGTTTCAGCATCTAAACGTGAATATTTTCTGTCCTCTTCTGTGACAGGGAACTGAGTATCTTTGGGTTGTGCACAAACATTACTGTTCCAATCTGGTTAAAAAACAGTTCAGAATCAGCCCAGATCCAGTCTAAAACCAGCTCTAAAACCAGTCTTAGTCAATTCTAAAACCAGTTCAAAGTGAGCTGCAGAGCCGGTCTGAACCCAGTCCAAAATCTATCTAAAAGCCAGACTAAAACCAGCTCAAAACACTGCTTTAACCAAGTCTAAACCCAGTTCCAAAACCAAGTTCTGAATAAGCTATAAGGACAATTCAAAACCAGTTCAGAATCAGTTCCAAAACCAGTCAGAAACCAGTCAGAAACCAGTCTACATTCAGCTCCAAAGAAAAAGGCCCAACACCAGTGTTCTGGACCATAGAAGTTCGTAAATGAAACTCTGTGCTGTTGCTCCTCTTTTAATTTTCAACATTTCCAATGATTTCTGACCTTTTAGAGACAAACAGCGGATCAGAATAATTCCCATTTGTCACATATTTTAGCTTCAGACTCTTTGTTTCTCTCTGATTTAAGGCCTCATCAGAGATAAAACATTTCTCAGATCATCACTGATCAGACGGTGTCGTTGAACAGACCTCCAGCAGACCTCCATGCTCCTCCATGTGGGTGGACCTTCAGACCAGGGTGCTCCTCTTCTCGCGCTCCCCTCGGTCCCGGCTCAGGTCAGGCGTGGGCAGCTCGTGTCCGGTCGCTGTGTTGTTGGGCTCGTAGCGGGACGAGGCCGGGGAGTTCTGCATGACCACCAGGCGGATGGGCGACTGGCTGGGCGGCGGCGGCGCGGCGTCGGGGGCGTACTCCTTGGTGGGGTCTTTGCCTCGGCAGTCGTACAGGATGCAGGAGATGAGGAAGACGAGCAGCAGGATGACGTAGCTGGCCACCAGGATGATGAGGTTCAGCGTAACCGGGTCGATCTCCAGGTAGAACTCCATGAACCCCATGGTGCCGCCTTCATTCCTCGACCCACAGCGGCAGGAAACGGCTGCAGAGCGAAGCGTCCGTCCGTCCGGCGGCGGGATGGAGCACTGAGGATGAGCTGGAGCGACGACAGCAGGAGATTAATCCTGGATGCTCCTCCAGCAGAACAGCCAATGATTAAAGCTGCTCAGTTTTAATAACTTAAGCCTCCATTTTGATTTTGCCAACTACAGCGGCTCCAAAATGGAGGCGGCTCACCTGTCAGGCTGCCACGAGCCGGCGGATTTACAGTCATGTAATGTGTATTATTATTATGTCACCATGGAGATTATTGAGAAATTAAATTACTCTAAAAGCTAACGGGAACATGTCATCTGCAGAGTGCTGCCGTTGTCCTTTTGTTGCCCTGAGCTCCGTCTGACAGGATCAACGGGTTCTTTAATCTGGAACCATATCATCAATCAATTAATGAACTCATTAGAACCTCCATGTTGTCATCACAGAACATCTGGTTCCTTCACAGCTGGAAGGTTTGGTTCTCACAAAGTCCTGGAGATGTTTTCAGAGGCTCTTTTTATTACCAGAGTGACGTTCTTACAAAAACGCTACAGTTCTCCAAAGATGACCTAAAAATGTTTTCGTATAAATTCTGTTTGACCTTGTAGGAACCTTCATTTAAATGACAAACATCCTTCAAATGTTCTGCAATGTCCACCAGATGTTTTCAGAGGAACTTCTTGTCTTTTTTATTACCAGAGTGACGTTCTATGTTCTTCAAACATTTTCTGAGTGTTGCTGTTTTAGTGGAACATTATGAGAGCGTATTCGTCAACATCACGTTCTAATTAAACGTTCTGTCTTCGTCTAGATTCTGTTCAGCTTCAGAGGAACCTTTTTTAATGTTCTGTCAACATTAAGTTAAAATATTTTCTTCAAAACATTAGAACTTGTAATGTTAGTTTTAGTTCTAAAAATGTTCTACAAAGTTCTGGTGGTGTTTAGCCCCTAGAATGTTCTTTTTAAAGACTCGATTAATGTTTCTGAAGACGTTCTCAAAGGGTTCTTTTTCTGAATGTTGCATTGAGAACCTGAAAGTGTTTATAAAATAACATTCTGTAATGTGTTCCCTCAACAATGTCCCCAAAAGAACCTTAGAACATTTCACAAAAAATGTTCCACCTTCACTAAAACATCACATTACCGGAACATTTTATTAAAAAACGACCTTGATAACATCTGGAATGTTCTTGTTCTGTTATAAAGGAACAGGATCTGTGGTCCTGACAATATTCTCAAAACATCCTCATAGGAACCTTCTTCCAAATGAGAAATATGCATCAAACGTTCCATCAACGCGAAGCTAAAACATTGTCTTCAAAACATAAGAACTAGTCATGTTAGTTTTAGTTCTAAAAAAAAAAGTTCTAAGTCCTGGTGATGGTTTCAATGAGAATTTTGTTTAGTTCCTAGAATGTTCTTGTTAAAGACACAATCAGTGTTTCTGAAGATGTTCTCAAAAAGAATGTTTTGAGAACGTCTTCAGACACACCGAAGACAAGATTGATGTCTCTGAAGACGTTCTGAAAACCTTCTTTTTCTGCATGTTGCATTGAGAACCTGGAACATACGTTTTTTTCAGTGTGTTTGTTCTTCGTTGTGTTTCAGTATTGCAGCTTCATCAGCAGATAAGTCCCTGCAAAACAACTGGAACCTGCCGTAGAACATCTAAATGGAACAGCAGAACGTCTAAATGGAACAGCAGAACGTCTAAATGGAACAGCAGAACGTCTAAATGGAACAGCACGTCTAAATGGAACAGCAGAACGTCTAAATGGAACAGCACGTCTAAATGGAACAGCAGAACATCAAAATGGAACAGCAGAACGTCTAAATGGAACAGCAGAACGTCTAAATGGAACAGCAGAACGTCTCAGTGGAACAGCAGAACGTCTCAGTGGAACAGCAGAACGTCTGAATGAAACAGCAGAATGAATGAAACAGCAGAACGTCTAAATGGAACAGCACGTCTAAATGGAACAGCAGAACGTCTAAATGGAACAGCAGAACGTCAAAATGGAACAGCAGAACGTCAAAATGGAACAGCAGAACGTCTAAATGGAACAGCAGAACGTCAAAATGGAACAGCAGAACGTCTAAATGGAACAGCAGAACGTCAAAATGGAACAGCAGAACGTCTAAATGGAACAGCAGAACGTCTCAGTGGAACAGCAGAACGTCTCAGTGGAACAGCAGAACGTCTGAATGAAACAGCAGAATGAATGAAACAGCAGAACATCTGAATGGAACAGCAGAACAACTAACTGAAACAGCAGAACGTCTCAATGAAACAGCAGAACGTGGAGAGGATTTCCAGTCTCTCCCAGAAATGCAGTAGAACAACAGAACCAGGAAATACCGACAGCAGCGTCCTCTTCGGCAGATGGCCGGCGGCGGGGGGGGAGGAGAGGCGGTAAAAACAACAGCAGGAGGATATTAGACGGCAGAGAGAGGAACCCAAACAGATGACCCGCTAATGGACCCGACCCAGTAAACACAGAACACAACAGCTGGAACCAGTTTACAGGCCAGCGTCTCTTCCTGTTCTGTAGACAGCAGAAGTTAGCTGGTTTTATTATGACTCTATTTACTTCTAAATCTGAGGTTTCATGAAGTACTTTAGTTATTTTAAGTTGTTCCAGGAATTATTCTAAACGTTTAGCAGGAAACACCTTCTGGACCGAAAGCTAAAAATCTGTTCGTTCCATCAAACATGATGTCACCACCGTGCTTCACATCATGATGCTGCCTCCACCATGCTTCACATCATGATGCTGCCTCCACCGTGCTTCATATCATGATGCTGCCTCCACCATGCTTCATATCATGATGCTGCCTCCACCGTGTTTCACATCATGATGCTGCCTCCACCGTGTTTCACATCATGATGCTGCCTCCACCATGCTTCACATCATGATGCTGCCTCCACCATGCTTCATCATGATGCTGCCTCCACCGTGTTTCACATCATGATGCTGCCTCCACCATGCTTCACATCATGATGCTGCCTCCACCATGCTTCATCATGATGCTGCCTCCACCGTGTTTCACATCATGATGCTGCCTCCACCATGCTTCACATCATGATGCTGCCTCCACCATGCTTCACATCATGATGCTGCCTCCACCGTGTTTCACATCATGATGCTGCCTCCACCATGCTTCACATCATGATGCTGCCTCCACTGTGCTTCACAGTGGGGATGGTGTGTTTGTGATGATGTTCAGTGTTTGGTGTCCATAAAACATCATCTAGTCTGATGGACATAAAGCTCCATCCTGGTCTCCTCAGACCAAAGAACCTTCTTCCAGGTGTCTTCAGAGTCTCCACATGTCTTCTGGTGAACTCTAGTCCAGATTTAATTGGAGCTTTTTTGATCAGAGTCTCCTTATCTCCATGAAGCTTTGACTGGTGAAGAACAGACAGCAGTTGTTGGATGAACAGTCTGAAGATGGAACTCCTTCAGAGGAGTCAGTCTTGGTGGCCTCCCTCTCTAGTCTCTTTCTCCTTCAGAGGAGTCATAGAGTCTTGGTGGCCTCCCTCTCTAGTCTCTTTCTCCTTCAGAGGACTCATAGGAGTCTTGGTGGCCTCCCTCTCTGGTCTCTTTCTCCTTCAGAGGAGTCATAGAGTCTTGGTGGCCTCCCTCTCTAGTCTCTTTCTCCTTCAGAGGACTCATAGGAGTCTTGGTGGCCTCCCTCTCTGGTCTCTTTCTCCTTCAGAGGAGTCATAGAGTCTTGGTGGCCTCCCTCTCTGGTCTCTTTCTCCTTCAGAGGAGTCATAGAGTCTTGGTGGCCTCCCTCTCTGGTCTCTTTCTCCTTCAGAGCAGTCATAGAGTCTTGGTGGCCTCCCTCTCTGGTCTCTTTCTCCTTCAGAGGACTCATAGGAGTCTTGGTGGCCTCCCTCTCTAGTCTCTTTCTCCTTCAGAGGACTCATAGGAGTCTTGGTGGCCTCCCTCTCTGGTCTCTTTCTCCTTCAGAGGACTCATAGGAGTCTTGGTGGCCTCCCTCTCTGGTCTCTTTCTCCTTCAGAGGACTCATAGAGTCTTGGTGGCCTCCCTCTCTGGTCTCTTTCTCCTTCAGAGGAGTCATAGAGTCTTGGTGGCCTCCCTCTCTGGTCTCTTTCTCCTTCAGAGGAGTCATAGTCTTGGTGGCCTCCCTCTCTCATCTCTTTCTCCTTCAGAGGAGTCATAGAGTCTTGGTGGCCTCCCTCTCTCATCTCTCAGTTCTTGAGGACGTCCTGCTCTAGTCAGATTTATTTATGTTCCATCTTCCTTCCATTTCCTAAGGATGGATTTAACTGAACTCCAGGAGATCTTCAGGAACTTTAAATGTTCTTGTATCGTCCTGACCGATGCTATTGAACAATCTTTTCTCAGAGTTTCTTGGAGTGTTCTTCAGTTCTGTCCAGGAGTTCTGATTTATTAGTCTACACGTTCAGTGACCTCAGATCATCTTTATTCTACTACCTGTTGACTTCTAGACCAACTGGCTGCACTGAGTTAAATTCAAGTCGCTTTAAATGAAGTGAATACTTCTGAGTAATTTATTTTTTGTTTAATATTTTTAATTATTCAACATTACTTTGAAGAAATCAGTTTTGACTTTCACATCACATGGCAGTCTTTTTTTAATTGTTCTCGTCCTGACTGGGCTTCTTCACTGATATAAAACTGTTCTAGAAACAGAACAGCAGTGGATCAGGACCTCCTGAGCAGACTCTTTACATGTTCCTGAACTTTAGAACCGTTAGAACTTGTACAGAACCCGTCTTGGTCTAATGTGGAACAAATGTTTTTAAATGTGGAGCAGCTTCCTCTTTCCACAGACGTTCTGAGTCTGTCTGTCAGGATTCAGGCTCATTCCTTCAACTCTCTCCATCTGCGGGGTTTGTTTTTCTGCCTCCTGTAGGAAAGTAAAACAGACGACAGATTGGCAGAAAAGCTGAATGAAAGAACCTTTCAGGTCACAGCGGCGGAGGAAGGTTAAGCTTGGACAGTTTGGATTCAGTCCTGCTGAAACCTCACAGTTCCTCATCATTTACTGAAATTCAGCTGCAAACAGTCCAGATGTGGATCACTGCAGTGATGTTCAGGTTGTTTCAAAAAGATGAAACCACACCGAGCTCCTGCTTAGCTTAGCTTAGCTTAGCATAAAGACTGGAACCAGGGGTACAGCTAATCTGAGACACAAAACTGAGACACAGAATGACAAAAAGAGATGAAAAATGGTAAAAACAAAATGAAAAGCAACAAAATGTAGACACAAAACAACAAAACTCAGACACAGAATGACAAAACAAGAAGAAAAATGGAAAAACAAGACAAAAAAACGAGATAAAATGACAAAAACAAGCGATAAATGACAACATGGAGACACAGAATGACAAAATGAGATGGAAAAATGGCAAAAACAAAATAGAAAAACAACAAAACCAAAGCATAAAATGACAAAGATGAGACATAAAACAACAAAAATCAGACATGGAATGACAAGATGAAAAATGGTAAAAAGACAAAAATAAGAGATAAATGATAACAGTGACACACAGAATGAGGGGAAAAACAGCAACAACTATACGAGCCCTCAGTAGAGGGCAGAACCACGCCCTCTACTGGCGAAAACCCTGTCCTCCCTATACATCCATCCATTCTCTATACACCGCTTTATCCTCTCTAGGGTCATGGGGGGTGCTGGAGTCTATCCCAGTTGACTCGGGTGATGGCAGGGGACACCCTGGACAGGTCACCAGTCTGTCACAGGGCTACATATACAGACACACAATCACACTCACATTCACACCTATGGACAATTTAGAGTAACCAATTAACCTCAGCATGTTTTTGGACTGTGGGAGGAAGCCGGAGTACCCGGAGAAAACCCACGCATGCACAGGGAGAACATGCAGACTCCATGCAGAAAGATCCCAGGCCGGGATTTGAACCGGGGATCTTCTTGCTGCAAGGCCAAAGTGCTAACCACTACGTCACTGTGCAGCACCCCTTCCTATACAAATGATGCAATATGTATCAATTCTGATCATCCTACGTATCTCCCTCCCTACTTGATCTGCTGACCTGTAACTCCACAACTGAGCAGGTGATCTTAGACTGATCTTCAGTGCCAAGTTTGATTATCCTGACTTCAGCACTTGCAGAGATATCGGAACGGACATAGCCACATACATACATACATACATACATACTTACCCAGCCAGCCAGATACCGCACTGAATGCAGTAACCCCGCTGACGTTCGTCAGGTGTCGTTAAAATAAAACAAGAAAAAGCAAAATCACAAAAATGAGACACAAAATGACAAAACAAGATGGAAAATGGCGAAAAGCCCAACAAAAAACCCCATAAATCTACGAAAACAAGACACGAAACAGCAGAACTGAGACATAGAATGACAAAACGAGTTGAAAAACGGTAACAACAAAGAAAAAACAAGATAAAATGACAAAAACAAGAGATAAATGATGAAACTGAGATAAGAGAAACAGAAACGATACAGAAAACAACAGAACTGTTTGAGGGTGAACCATCAGTCTGTGAGGCTTTAACGTTTAAATCTGCAGTTTGAGGATTATTTCTCTCTGAAGGTAGAACTAGGAAATGACTGGAAGTTCTGATCTTCATCTGGATGTTCTAGTGATGAAGACTCCTGATTGGTCGGTTGGAGGAGCTTTAATCTGATCTCAGGTCAGGAGTTCAGCTTCAGTTAGTGGAGATCTACTGGGAGAACCTGAAAACCCAGAATAAACCTTGACGTTCCCTCAGGAACCTCAGCTCTCCTGGTTCTTTGTGTGATTGTCCCTCCGGCAGCCTTCTCCTTATCTCCACGGCTTCAGGCCGGCTGGAGGACCGCCGTCGGGCCTCAGCGTCGGTCAAACCCTACTTCCATTCTTTCCAACACAATGTGAGCTTCCTGTGTGGAGAACTCCAGTCCAATCGAACTACGATTCCACGGAGCCTCTAAATCCTTCAGCAGAGAAGGTTTGGGAGGGAAAGTGGCTTTTTGACGAATGGAGGGAAGTGCCTCTCCCTGGTTAATGGGCCCTCATTGTTGGTCCTCCAGCCCGTTACCGACTTCTATCACTTGAACCTTCCCACCAAAACATCCTGCAGCCGAGTTCAGAAACTCCTGTTAAACCTTTAGAACACTAAATCCACCAGCAGGTTTAAAGGTGTGTTAACCTTAAAACATCAGATTACCCCATTTATCAGTCACAAAGTGGAGAAAAAGAACAGATTCCCAACTTTCCAACGGTCCTTGAACTACTCATCTTTTCTACCAGAAACCTGACGTCTCATTTAAAAAATCTCCAAAAATAAACTGTTTGCTTTGACAGGATTCTGTAAAAAAAAAAAAAAAAAAATCGGAGCTTTGTAATATAACTAGAAAGTCATGATTGACTTAGTTGTGACCAAAAATCACATGTCAAAAATTCAGGTCAATTTAAGATAAACTGCAGGCAGTGGTAAAAACAAGACAAAAAACAAGACAAAATGACAAAAACACAACATAAAACAACAAAACGGACACACAATATGACATAACGAGATGAAGAACGAGATAAAATGACATAAACGAGATACAACACAACAAAATTTATCACAAAACAGCAACATTGAGACAGAGAATGAGAAATAGAAATGAAAAATGGCAAAAACAAGACACAAAACTTATGGTAATCACAGGATGACAAAATGAGATGAAAATTGGTAGAAACAAGACAAAATATGACAAAAACAAGACATAAAATGGTAACCAGACACAAAATGACAAAAACAAGTCACAATACCAGTGGCGTCATGAGGCCTATTTTAGGGGGGCTGAAGCTCAGAAAGTCTGAGATGTTTGTTCAGAATCAGCTCATTCTCAAGTCTGATCTGAACTGTCCTCTTTAGTTTGAACTTTCCCTAAACTTAGGAGTTAATGACAGAGCAGCACATCCAGACTCAGTCTCATTTATGTAGAGGTTAAACTTCAGTGTCATTCATTGATGTTAAAGTGCAGTTTTTCACGTTTGTTGCTCATGCTCCCGACCAAACCAGTCCAGGTGGAAGACGATGTGAAGAGAAGCTCCAGAGGATGAATATCACACATTTACGGTGGAAATAAATGTCCTTTAATTAGACATTGTCATGCAAAAGTTGGATTTCCCTTTAATGATGTTCAAATCTTTGAGTGTTTAGTTGATGTTGGTTTCTAAATGTTTTCTGACACTCTGTCTCAAAGATTAAAACCTTCTACGGCTCACAAGCTGCAACAATTCACACATTATCAGCTACACTATATTACCAAAAGTATTGGCTCACCCATCCAAATAATCAGAATCAGGTGTTCCAATCACTTCCATGGCCACAGGTGTATCAAATCAATCACCTGGGCATGCAGACTGCTTTTACAAACATCAGTGAAAGAATGGGTCGCTGTCAGGAGCTCAGTGAATTCCAGCGTGGAACTGTGATAGGATGCCTTCTGTGCAACAAATCCAGTCGTGATATTTCCTCGCTCCTAAATATTCCACAGTCAGCTGTCAGCTGTGTTATAAGAAAGTGGAAGTGTGTGGGAACGACAGCAGCTCAGACACCAAGTGGTCGGCCACATAAACTGATGGAGCGGGTCAGAGGATGCCAAGAGGTGGACAACTTTCTGCAGAGTCAGTGGCTACAGACCTTCAGACTTCATGTGGCCTTCAGATTAGCTCAAGAACAGAGCTTCAGCAGAGAGCTTCATGGAATGGGTTTCCATGGCCGAGCAGCTGCATCCAAGCCGTACATCACCAAGTGCAATGCAAAGCGTGGGATGCAGTGGTGTAAAGCACGCCGCCACTGGACTCTAGAGCAGTGGAGACGCCTTCTCTGGAGTGACCAATCACGCTTCTCCATCTGGCAATCTGATGGACCAGTCTGGGTTTGGCGGTTGCCAGGAGAACCAGACTTGTGGGACTGCATTGTGCCAAGTGTAAAGTTTGGTGGAGGGGGGATCATGGTGTGGGCTTGTTCTTCAGGAGCTGGGCTTGGCCCCTTAGTTCCAGTGAAAGGAACTCTGAATGCTTCAGCATACCAAGACATTTTGGACAATTCCATGCTCCCAACTTTGTGGGAACAGTTTGGAGCTGGCCCCTTCCTCTTCCAACATGACTGTGCACCAGTGCACAAAGCAAGGTCCATAAAGACATGGATGACGGAGTCTGCTGTGGATGAACTGGACTGGCCTGCACAGAGTCCTGACCTCAGCCCGATAGAACACCTTTGGGATGAATTAGAGCAGAGACTGAGAGCCAGGCCTTCTGGTCCAACATCAGTGTGTGACCTCACAAATGAGCTTCTGGAAGAACGGTCAGAAATTCCCATGAACACACTCCTAAACCTTGTGGACAGCCTTCCCAGAAGAGTTGAAGCTGTTCTAGTTCCAAAGAGTGGACATACTTCATATTGAACCCTATGGATTAGGAATGGGATGTCACTGATGTTCATATGAGAGTCAAGGCAGGTGAGCGAATACTTTTGGCAATGTAGTCTATCTTTGTGACTAAACTAAGATAAAAAGTGAAAAACTGCCTGATTCCTGCATCATGAATGTAAATCTTTTTGGTTTTTATGACAGTAAACTGAATATATTTGAGTTTGGCATTTTATAAACCAAAACAAGAAATGAATTCGTGGAGAAAACAATCAACAGATTAATGGACAAAGAAAATGTGTTTTCCAACATATATGGCTGAATTCCTCCAACATTACAAGATACATACAATTTAAATTCAGTTTTATTTATATAACACCAATTACAGGTCAAATTGTCTCAAGACACTTTATTTTTATATTTTTATATTTTTTGTCATTTAAAATATGACAAAGTAAGAAATTTAAACCTCTTGACTAATCCAATTTATTATTTGGTTTTTAACAGACTAATCAACAATTAAAATAACTTTCTCCACTAACACTAATAAACATGAGGTCAAATAGAAGGAACAGTTTTAAATCCTGCAGTCCCACGACGACAAGAATAAAGTTTGTCAACAAAAACTAAATCTGCTGCTGGATTCCATTAAAGTCCTAATAAATGATCATAAAGTGTGACACTAAAGGTTTGTGGTGCTAAAAATCTCAAAGTAAAGATCTCAAGTTGAACATCTGGATGGAGGCTGATAAAAGTTGACCTCCCTTCATCTCTCTGGAGCGACTCCATGGATTTTAGGGATGCTGCTTAAAGACCTGCTCTTCTAGTCGTCTTCCTTCTAGTCGCTGTAAAAAGTCACTCCATCCTCGCTGACTTCAACACCTCTTCATGACAACTTGTTCTGCCTCTGACCTGGTGGAAACTCCAGAAACAACCCCCCCGTCCTTAAAGCCTAGTGACGCCCCTGCACAGCACAATTAAATTTCGTTACATGATTACAAAATGAGATGAAAAACGATAAAAACAAGACAAACAACAGCAGTAAGAGCTAAAATGACATATAGTTGCTCTTTCTGATCTAAAAGCCAGACTTTCTGCTCAGGGAGGGTTTGGAAACTCGATCAGAGAGTCTCTGAGGAACAAACTTCCTCCGTCTCAGAGAGGATATGAAGACTTAACCTCATAACCTGCTCACTTCAAAATAATTTCTAGGACAGAGTCTGGCTTTCCAAACCCAAACAAAGATGGCAGAGGCTGGACAGGAAACACAGCTCCGGAAATGCATCAGAAATCTCTTTTATCGTGCAGCAAACGGAATAATTTCATCCAGATGCTGAGACAAGGCCAGCGGGATTCTGGGAAATACACTGAGAGCAGCGCCAAGTTCAGGGTTTCTGTTCAATATGAGATGTAAGAATGAATGCATGAGTCACAAATTGAAGCAAAAAGACACTTTTATTTTGAAAAACAAACACCAGTAATCTTATAACACTGCAGCAGAAGTTTATATAATTAATAATAGCAATAATATCTGCAGAAACACGATCCCACAGCCAGACAATTCGGTTAAATTTACTTTGTGCAAAGCTCTAGTTCCACAGAGCATGATACTGCCACCTCCATGCTTGGAGATAGGTTTCTTGAGGTAAAAGGCCTCACCTTCAGTTTTTGTTTCATCTGACCTCATAACTTTCCTCCAGAACCTTTTCTTTGTCCATGTGATGAGTGGAGCTTTAAGGTTCTGCTTCTAGAGGAAGAACTTCCTTCTTCATGGATCCTCTAGATCCCTGTGGACACTGACAGCTGTGTTCCAGCAGCTTCTCATTCATCCAGACCTGCTTTCTGATGGTTCCTGGTTGACTCTTGACCATCCTGACCAATGGTCTCTCAGCAGCAGGTGGTAGTTTGTGTTTTCTTCCTGGTGGTGGCAGTAACACACCTGGACCATGAACTTTATTCTGACGAACAGATGATTCTGGATCTGAAGCTGCTTTCAAACGGCTCCAAGTGACTTTCTGACTTGAATCATTTCAGACGTATTTCCTGTCATGTTGGACAATTCTGGAGTCAATCTGGACAATTTTAGCATCAATCTGGGCAGTTTGAGTCATTCTAGATGTTTTCAGTCACTTTGGAATAGTTTAGCATGAATTTGGACAAATTCTGAATCAACTTTAACTGTTTTTGTGTCAATTTGGGCAAATTTTGAAAAAATTCTACATATTTTAATCAATTGTTGAATGAATCTTTGAGTCAGTGGAGACATCTCCATCAGTCAGTTTGGACCATTTTGAGTCAAATTTGTCAGTTTTGTTTGATTTGGACATTTTTTAAAATTCATTTTAACCAGAGTTTCAGTCAATTTGGACCACTTTTGCATCATCTCAGGCAACTTTTGAATGTGTTTAAACAAATTTCCAGCCACCTTGAAATATTTCTGAGTCAATCTGGGCACTTTTTGAGGTAATTTGGTCAGGGTTTTTTTTGCCAATTTGGGGAGATTTTTAAATAATTTTAGACATGTTTTTGGTGACTTTGAACAATTGTTGAGTGAATTTATGTCCATGTAGACGTCTCTTCAGTCAGTTTAGGCTGTTTTGGAGTCAATTTTGGGCAATTTCTGCATCAACTTAGGCAACGTTTGAGTTCAAGTCAATGATTTTCTTTTTCAGATCTTTGCTGAGCTCCTCAGACTTTCCCCCTGTCGTGTTTGAGTCTAATGAGTGGATCTAATGGTTCTATTTAAACTGATCAGAGGAGTCAGCAGCTGTAGTCGATCAGAATCACTCAGGAGAAGTTAAGAGTTCATAAAACTCAGAACATTAGATCAACACAACTTTCTACATCAACAAAACTGATGATTAATATTTGTATGTTTTTGATCCAACAGATTTTGTCATATTTCCAGAAGAACTTTCATAAATCTATAAAAAAAACAAAATATAAGATAGATTTTTGTGACAAAGATTCATGTTTCAATGATTCCATCGTAGAAAATTCAGTGTTAAAGGAGTCATTGGAGACTAAAGACCGAATGATAAACATGGACTTTACGAGTGGATGAAAACTTTATTTCATGACTATAAATAAGCTCTAAAGACATTGCAGCAGCACTGATATTTGAATTAAAATGGACTGACTCTTTATTTAAATGTAGAGGGAACCTGGGTCAATTATTTTGAAATTAATTAATGGTGGTTTCAGGCGATAAAACATCTGATGACATTTTCCTGACGTATCGACCAGCAGAAAAGCTGATGATGAAAACAATGAGTTTCTTTCAGGTTTATTCCTGATTTCTCGATGTTTCGTGTCTCTGCTGGCAGTTTTCTCTCCATCAGCAGGTTTCTGTGGGTCTAAATGTCACATTCAGGCCTGATTCTCTGGAACAAGCAGCAACTGACTGACAGCTGACGGATAATTAGTCTCACCTCAGCACAAACTCTGTCCTCTCCGACTCTAATGAGCAGAAAACCACCAAGACGCTGCAGATTCATCAGTTCAAAGGTCGATTTTTCACCTCAGCAGCAAATGAAGGCTCTAAAAGGTTTGATTTCCTCTCAGGTTTTCTGTCCTTAGGCTCATCAGATGTGAACCTGCTGTTTCATGTCATCTCTCATCTAAAACTTGAAATCTGCTCTTTGTTTCCACTAACGTTTGTTCACTATTTTGTTCTCCTCAGCTCAGAATGAAATTTTCTCATAAATCTCCATCATTTATGAGCAGACCAGACTCGGTTGTTTGGTCTTCTTCTAGAGAATCTGCAGTCATTTAATTCAACATTTAAACAGACAGAAACAAACACAGGCTGCTGGTGTTACGCTAACATATATAACGCTAAAGCTGAGCTCTATTTTGTTCCATGAAAGTTCTCCAGCCATTCATCCATCCATCCTCTATACACCGCTTTATCCTCACTAGGGTCATGGGGGGTGCTGGAGTCTATCCCAGCTGACTCGGGTGAAGGCAGGGGACACCCTGGACAGGTCACCAGTCTGTCACAGGGCTACATATACAGACACACAATCACACTCACATTCACACCTACGGACAATTTAGAGTAACCAATTAACCTCAGCATGTTTTTGGACTGTGGGAGGAAGCCGGAGTACCCGGAGAAAACCCACACATGCACAGGGAGAACATGCAAACTTCATGCAGAAAGATCCCAGGCCCAGGCCAGGATTTGAACCGGGGATCTTCTTGCTGCAAGGCGAAAGGGCTAACCACTACCCCACTGTGCAGCCTCCATAAAAGTTTGACTTATTTATTTTCCAATTAATTAGATGTCTAAATGGTGCCCGGTTACCTTGGCTCGTGTTGGGTTAAACTGGGTTGAAAAATGTGAGTTTATCTGATGTCTACTCTACATTCAACCCTCGCAACTCTAAATAATTTCTTTGATTTCTTTAATTATTTAAATTTGAACAATATTTGTGTTCGTCTGTATATGTAGCCCTGTGACAGACTGGTGACCTGTCCAGGGTGTCCCCTGCCTTCACCCGAGTCAGCTGGGATAGACTCCAGCACCCCCCATGACCCTAGTGAGGATAAAGCGGTGTATAGAGGATGGATGGATGGACAATATTTGTGTCCTTTTTTGGGCAAATTTTGAGCATTTTTTGACAGAGTGACTCATTACTGCAAATATTGTAGTCTGAAACCAGTCCTGAAATGGTCTAAAACCAGGACCAAAACCAAATTTGAACTACTAGTAAACAAGTCCAAGACGGTCTGAAACCAGTCCTGATCCAGGACCAGATACAGAGTAAAATCAATCCTAAACCAACTCTAAATCACATCCAGAACCAAGAGAACCAAGACTGGAACCAAACATAAATCAGTCCCAAGAAAGTCCAGAACCAGTCCAACATCCAGTCTGAAACCAGTCCAGAAGTTCTTCTAGAAAGCCCCAGAGCATGATACTGACACCTCCATGCTTGGTGTAGGTTTGGTGTTCTTGGGGTTAAAGGTCTCACCTTCAGGTTTTGTTCCATCTGACCTCAGAACTTTCCACCAGAAGGTCTTTTCTTTGTCCATGTGATCAGCAGCAGACTCGAGTGGAGCTTTAAAGTTCTAAAACCAGGACACAAATCAAACCTAAACCAGTTCAAAAAAATGTTCAGAACCAGTCAGAATACAGTCTGAAACCAGTCCTAAGAAAAGTCAAGAAACAGAATCACAATCACAAAAAAATAGGTTGAAATTTGAAGAAAAAACACAATTTGGGTTGAATTTTGGGTGCAAGAAACTAAACTCTTGTTTCTACACCTAAAGAGAAGTCGGTGTTAGCAACAGGAACTTTTAGAACTTCTATGAACTTAAAAACAAAGCTGGTCAGATCAAAGTTTATTCTATAGTGTTCATAGAAAATATTCACCCCTGTTGGAAAGTTTCCCCTTTTATTGCTTTTCAACATAGATTGGTGATCAATTTAATTTGGCTTTTAAACATGAATTAAAACCAATACCACAGACAGACAGTATAATCTTTACTCTAAGTACTTCTTTGGTCTCCAATTAAAGGAGTCTCACAAAATTCAATCCTGCCTCTTCTTTTTATCATCTAAATAAACTGTATTGTTCCTGGTTGTAATATACGCCTCTATGCAGACGATGCACTATTGTACTTCAGTGCAAATAATAAACATTCTGCTGTAAAACTTTGTTACAAACCTTTTAGAACTTGTACGAATTTAAAAATCTGTTTTTCTACAGAGTTCACAGAAAGTATTCACTCCTGTTGGACGCTTTACCTTTTATTGCTTTAATACTGCAAAATATTTTTTAACATGAGGCAACTACACAAAATGTGTTTAAAGATCAATAAAAATGCTGCAGTTTTTCCATTTGTTCTTTCATCTTCTAAAAGTTCCAAACATAAATTCATACTTTTTCTATCTGTAATTGATTTTTTATGAAACTTCCTATGAAAACATGACTGGAACCCCTGAACCTCCTGCACCTTCAGATGCTCTTTAACTGGTTCTGTTCTGCTCCTGATCTCACTCTACTTCCTTTATTTCCACCTCATGAGGAAATGTGATGACTCTGGATCGGTGTTGAACCAGAGTGTGCTCTCTGATCTGGAAGCAGGTTTGTTTCCGTGACCTCGACTCAACACTCTCACGCCTGCTGGGGAATTAGTTCAAAGTTTTGCTAGAGGGCGTATCGAGGCGGAAACCTTACAGCGCTGCCGGTTCTGCGGCTCTTTGCGTGCCGGCTTCTTTCCGCTGCCGCAGAGTTCCACCTTCTGGTCGCTTCAGCCGGTTGCTGAGCTGCAGGAAGGGAGGGTCGGTCGGGATTTCCCCCTCTGAGCCCTCGAACCCTCCGATGGCCTGAAAACCCACAAATACACATTTATACATCTGAGGAGAAAAACGCTGCTGCAGAGACTGAGTCTGAGAATGATCCTGTAATTGATTCTGTGAGACTCCTTTTTTTTAACCCTAAACATCTGAATGTTCTTCTTTCTAAACTGTTAAACTCTGTCAGGTTCTTCAGGGATCCTGATCAACAGAACCTTTCAGGTCCAGACTCTAGTTCTCAGGTGGACTGAGGTCTGGATTCTGACTCCTCCAGAACTTCCTCCTTGTTGTCTTCAAACATCTCTGAGGATCTTTGTCTGTTTGCTTCGACTCATCGTCTGGATGGAAAACTGGTCTTTTGCACGTCTCAATTCTCTTCAGACTGGAGGTTTTCCTCCAGGATTTCATTTATCTCATTTACCTCTGCTGCTAAAATGGACATAAAAAAACTACAATTAGTTCAAAATAGAGCCGCTAGATTAATACTCAATTGCTCATTTAAAATCAATGTGGCTAGGATGCATCACAGTTTGGCATGGTTACCTGTAGAGGCCAAGTTAACATCAAGTATTATAAAGTTTTCTAGAAATACAATTATGGAAGGGACGCCAATTTTTTTAGTGATCGATTATTAAATGCAGGTCTTAAACATAGTCATAAAACTAGACAAGTAAGTTTGGGGTATTTGAAACTTCCAAAACCGAATTCGGAATTGCTTAAAAAAACAGTTTTTTATAGAGCTATCCAGCAATGGAATTTACTACCTGGAAATATGAAAAGAATTAAAAGCAGATACTTATTTAAACAATCTATTAAAAAAGTATTTATGAGTGAGACCACACAATTAGTACAATTAGAATAATCAATCCTTGTATGTTTGTATTTTGTTGTTTGTTTGTTTTTTAATTTTAACAGAGATAGGTATATTAATGTAATGTGGTTTTTATCCTGATGACATCAGTTTTTATTTGTATGATTGGTGTATGTACATGTTGTGATGTTTTATGTGGACCCCAGGAAGATTAGCGACCACGACAGTGGTAGCTAATGGGGATCTGAATAAAGAATAAGAATAAGAATTTATCCTCTTTACCAGCCTTCCAGGACCTGCTGCTGAGGCGCATCATGATGCTGCCTCCACCGTGCTTCATATCATGATGCTGCCTCCACCGTGATTCATATCATGATGCTGCCTCCACCGTGCTTCATATCATGATGCTGCCTCCACCGTGCTTCACATCATGATGCTGCCTCCACCGTGATTCACATCATGATGCTGCCTCCACCGTGCTTCACATCATGATGCTGCCTCCACCGTGATTCATATCATGATGCTGCCTCCACCGTGCTTCATATCATGATGCTGCCTCCACCGTGATTCATATCATGATGCTGCCTCCACCATGCTTCACATCATGATGCTGCCTCCACCATGCTTCACATCATGATGCTGCCTCCACCGTGCTTTAATCATGATGCTGCCTCCACCGTGCTTTAATCATGATGCTGCCTCCACCGTGCTTCACATCATGATGCTGCCTCCACCATGCTTCACATCATGATGCTGCCTCCACCGTGCTTCACATCATGATGCTGCCTCCACCGTGATTCATATCATGATGCTGCCTCCACCGTGATTCATATCATGATGCTGCCTCCACCGTGCTTCACATCATGATGCTGCCTCCACCGTGCTTCACATCATGATGCTGCCTCCACCGTGATTCACATCATGATGCTGCCTCCACCGTGATTCATATCATGATGCTGCCTCCACCGTGCTTCACATCATGATGCTGCCTCCACCATGCTTCACATCATGATGCTGCCTCCACCATGCTTCACATCATGATGCTGCCTCCACCGTACTTCACATCATGATGCTGCCTCCACCGTGCTTTAATCATGATGCTGCCTCCACCATGCTTCACATCATGATGCTGCCTCCACCGTGCTTCACATCATGATGCTGCCTCCACCGTGCTTCACATCATGATGCTGCCTCCACCATGCTTCACATCATGATGCTGCCTCCACCGTGCTTCACATCATGATGCTGCCTCCACCGTGATTCATATCATGATGCTGCCTCCACCGTGATTCATATCATGATGCTGCCTCCACCGTGCTTCACATCATGATGCTGCCTCCACCGTGCTTCACATCATGATGCTGCCACCACCATGCTTCATATCATGATGCTGCCTTCACCATGCTTCATCATAATGCAGCCACCTACATGATTCACAACATGATGCTGCCACCACCGTGCTTAACGTCATGATGCTACCACCTCCATGCTTCATCATGATGCTGCCACCACCGTGCTTAGAGAGGATAAAGGAGTCACTCATTCTGGTTGGCTCTTATTGAATTGTTTCTTTAATATGTTTGCTACAGAATAAATAAGATGGAGCTGACAGAGCTAATAATACAGTGAATACATGATGTGTGGATCTTAGTGCACTGCACATACAAAGAAACATGCAAATCAGAAACCAGCCTGTTTGTGAGCTGCTCAGGTCTTCTCATGCTGGGTTCAGACTGAAGGCCGGCATGCTCTCAGTTTAGATTTGTGGTGGAGTTTTATCTAACTTGGTGGAGAACTTCTAGTAAACAGATGATTTTTTGTTTTTATTTTTTATTTATTTTATTAGTTTATTTGTCAGGGACCATGTACAAATGCATTATTCTTGAAAAGAAGAGATGCTTTGTACCAGATTTAGCTATTGCTATTTTCCATCTGCCGTCCCTGGGACTGATGTGATGTAAGCTTGTTACAATTTCATATTTTTTGACCAAATTCTCATTGGCCAGACAAACTGAAGTTACTATCATGAAAAGGAAAGTTCTACATCAGCAGTCTTGTAGGATTTATCCATTATTAGTGGCAGCAGGAGGAACAGACTACCACACCACCAAATCACCAAAAGAGATGAAATTACCAGCAAAAGACTCAAAATCATCACTAAAAAAGTGCACATTTAGCACAGAATCACACAAAACCACCATTTAAAGATGCAAAATGCCCATAGAGACATCAGAAATGTGCACAAAAACCCAACAGAGATGGAAAATCACTACAAAAACACACAAAACCACTGTGGTTTAGGCTGGTTTTTGACCAATCTGAATGAATTTAACTAACAATAAAGTTCTAAAGGAACATCTTGGATCACACAGTTGTGATTGATTCAAAAGACGTTCAGATTCTTTAGTTTTTTCACATTTGTTCATGTTGTACATGAATTTTTAAACAGAAAATTTGTGGTTTTGAGGATTCTGACCAACATGTCGTCTGTCAGGAGTTTAAAATAAACCGATCTGAGTGTCTGATCTTCAGTCTGAACCCCACATCAGAGGAAAAGTCTCCTCAGAAACATCAAATCAAAGTTCAAATCCAACATTTACATCCTCAGCCGAACACAAAGCGACCTACTGACGTCTGTACATCAACGACCAAGTACCTTTAGAACGTCTTTTATAGCTTATTAGCAGTGATTCGCCAGATTCTGTACTTCATCATCATCATCATGACAGATTTTTAATCCCTAAGCTGAACGTTTATACCATCTGATGGTGTCTGGATCACATTTTGATAAACTGATGGATTGTTTGGTCTGAAAACATGAAACCTTTGGGAGAATCGTGCAGAAATCCAGAAATAAACACGCAAACAACACAAACTCTGCTGTGTTTGCGTCAATCAGAATTCTGATTCTGAAAATACAGATTTATATTAACGTCAGAGAAATTCAGCAGTTTCCCAACACAAAAACCACAAATCATTCACTTAACAAAAACCACAAATCATTCATTGAACAAAAACCACAAATCATTCACTTAACAAAAACCACAAATCATTCATTGAACAAAAACCACAAATCATTCACTTAACAAAACCACAAATCATTCATTGAACAAAAACCACAAATCATTCACTTAACAAAAACCACAAATCTAATCGACTCTGAAAATTTTGTAGTGACTTCAAGAAGTTTTTAGATTTAAACTGGAAATGTACCTTTTTGGTAATAAATTGCAGCAACAATAGTTTGTTGTGTTTTTTTAATTGTAATTATTCAGGTTTTAATTTTTTTTGCAAATTAATAAATAATTGAAGGGGCTAGAAGCAGATTGGTCGAACCCACAAAACATCCAAAATGAGTTTTGTGTTATTGCTGTCATACTTTCTGGTCTAGGTCTTAGTGTCAGAGCGGTCGAACCCACAACCCAGATATAACGCTACAGTGGATGCTCGACTGTTCTGGAAACACTAATCTATGAACACATTTTTGTCTAAAGCTACAGACGTTGGTCAGAACACTCTGATCCAAACCTTCCTTTTAGAAGCATCCAGAGTCCCTATAAAAGTTGATTTATCTGATGTTGATACACTGAAAGATCTAAGTTATCCTTTAGGAAAAAATCTCTTCTCCTCCAGCATTCCCCAAACTCATCCTTAAATGTCTCAACTTGTCCAACCAGAACATCAGAACACAACTGGTTCTGTGGTCCTAAAAGCTTCATGGTCTTTGTCTCAGGACTAGAACTTTGTCAATCCTTCGTCTAGAACGTCCGGTTTAAAGTCTCAGCAGATGTTTCCTGTCCTCAGATGGATCCTTTCAGGCATCTTCAGAGGAACCAGAAGAACTTGTGTTCTGGTTCAGAATCTGAGGAACCTGTAGGTCTTTAAAGGTTGAATAAGTTGGGATACTTCAGACCTCACAGTACCCCTGGCTGGCCATCAGGGCCGTCTGACTCTCCCTCCTTTTGTCCTTCTTCCTGTTCCCCCGGAACCTCCAGCAGATGGCGCTGGATCCCAGCAGGCCCAGTCCAGCCCCCAGCAGGACCAGTCCCAGCACTGAGATGTTGGAGCCGTGGCTGTTGAAGGTGTAGGCCACGGCCGTCACCACCACGCCGGCGATCAGCACCACCACGCCGAACGGCACCGTGCAGCGGTAGCACGACATCTCGGCGCCGCCGGTCGCCGCCATCAGCTGGACCTCGTTGATGTGAGGAACTCGCGTCGCTGTGACGACGGAGCCGTCCTTTCTGGATTCGTCCCGGACCATCTTTTCAGAGGAGATCAGAACCTTCACGGAGCTCTTGGGCGTCCGGACGCCTCCGCCTTTACCCTGGAGGTCATCAGACATGTGACTGGCCAGGAACAGGTGAGCCATGATGACATCAGAGATCAGCCAATCACAGAGCAGCTGGAAACACACAGGTAGAGTCAAGGCTTGATGTTTAGCTCTGCTTCTATAGCTGAGAAAATGACCGATAGCTGCACCGTTTGGATGTTTTGTCTCAGATGTTGGTAGTTCAGTGTCAAACATGGTCGTTTTACGTCTTTTTCTGGTATTTTGTGTCACATTTTGGCCCTTTTGAGTCAAATTTGTTCGTTTTACGTCATTTTTCAGTTGTTTTATGTCAAAGTAGGTTGTTTTACATCTTTTTCTGGTATTTTTGTTTCATATTTTGGTTGTTTTATGTCGCATTTAGGGTGTTTTACTTTTTTAGGGGTTACATTTTTGTCCTTTTATGTCAGAATTGGTTGTTTTACGTCTGTTTCTAGTATTTTTGTGTCACATTTTGGCCCTTTTGAATCTAATTTGGCTGTTTTACATCATTTTGCAGTTGTTTTATGTCAAATTTGATTTATTCACATCTTTTGGGGTCATTTTGCATCCCAAATAAATTTGGTTGTTTCACGTCATTTTGTAGTATTTTGTGTCATATTTTGTGTTGCACTTCAGTTGTTTTACATCACATTTTGTTCCTTTTGCCTATTTATGGTAGTTCAGTGTCAAATGTGGTTCCTCTTCGTCTGTTTTGTCGTCATTTTGCACAGACTTTTTGAATAATAATATATTGGGTTTAGTTGCATTTTTCAATACATCCAGACATTTTACGGAGTTTCATTTAGAAATCAGCAGCCATTAAAACAGAGGAATCAAAAAACAAGTGATAAAACACATGACAAAACTAAATTAATGTGTTCAAGCAGTTCTGAACAGGTGGGTCTTGATGAGTGATGTGAAGGCGGTCAGGTCGGTGCAGTCATGGATGTGTAGGGGTAGATATGGAGAGAGCATGACGTTTATTTCATTTAATTTCACTTTATTTTATTTCATTTTATTTTCTTATTTCATTTTGTTTTTCACGTAATTTAATATAATTTCACTTAATTTTATTTTATTTCAGTTTGTTTTATTTCACTTTATTTTATTGTATCTTATTTCAGTTTGTTTTATTTCACCTAATTAAATTATCCATCCATCACTACATTTTATTTTATATTATTTAATTTCATTTTCTTTTCCCTTCCCTTTGTACCCTAATATTCTGTGTTTTCTTATTTTTTACTCCTTTATTTAACATCCAGCGGCTGGAAGAACTGAACTTCCCTCTGGGGATTAATAAAGTCGTCTGAGTCTAAAACTATGTTTGCCTCTTTCAGTACATATAAACCAGTAAATGAGCCAGCAGCCTTTAATCGGTTTAACGGTTCAGTTTGCGGTAAATAAACTCACCTCCAGCAGCAGAGCTCCATTTCCTCTGGATGTTTCCTGGCCGGAGATCCTCTCAGAAGATCCTCACAGCGTCTGACTGCAGAAGAAATGAAGAACCAGAGAAAGAACAGAAGAAGAAACTCCCTCCTCCTGTTTCTGGACCTCCTCCTCCTCCTCCCAGCTTTAACTGTTTCCTCCCTTCAGCTTCACATTCTGCTCATTAAACCTCCAGAAACCTTCAAAACAGCACCGTGACCCAGAATCACAGTAGAATGACCAGAAACTGCCAAAAAAGACTTAAAATAAGAAAACAAGACACAAAAGATGAAGAAATAAACACAAAAAACAAAACACAAAACAACACAAAAAAGAAAAATGCAACTGAAACTGAGGAAAAAATGAGAGAAAAAACAAGAATACAGAACAACAAAACAAAACAATTAGCTAAATCTCAGGACAAAACGACTCAAAAATGACAGATAATGACTAAAATAAGAAGCAAAATTCCCAGAAAGAGACATAATTGTCCTAAAATCACGAACAATGACCAAAACACAACAAAAAAGACACAAAACAAATTAGAAGAAAAAAACAGGATCTAAATGTGATGCAAAACAAACACAGAAAGACCTAAAGCAACCAAAAGCTTAGCTGTTGCTAAGCTAACAGCTGTTTGACAGCGTTAGCATCATGTTGCTAAGCTAACAGCTGTTTGACAGTGTTAGCATCATGTTGTTAAGCTAACAGCTGTTTAATAGAGTTAGCATCATGTTGCTAAGCTAACAGCTGTTTGACAGAGTTAGCATCATGTTGCTAAGCTAACAGCTGTTTAACAGAGTTAGCATCATGTTGCTAAGCTAACAGCTGTTTGACAGCGTTAGCATCATGTTGCTAAGCTAACAGCTGTATGACAGTGTTAGCATCCTGTTGATAAGCTAACAGTTGCTGCAGTAACAACTAGCATTCCTATGCTAGTATTTGTCCTTCTTCAGCTACTCACTAGCATTCCCAGGCTAACTGCTTGCATTCCTAATATAACAAGTACATTCCCATGCTAATAGTTGGTATCCCAAGGCTAACCCCTAGCATTCCCAGGCGAGCCACTTACATTCTTAGGATAACAAGTACCATTCCTGGGCTGCCAACTGGCATTCCTAGCCTAGCAAGTACAGTTCCGAGGCTAGCAAATGACCTCTTTAGGCTGACAAATAGCACTGCTAGGCTATCAGCTAGCATTCCATAGTTAGTCACTGGAGTCCTTAGGCTAACTGCTACCATTCCCAGGCTGATCACTAGCATTTCCAGGCTAGCAGTTGGCATTCCTAGGCTAGCAACCAAAGTTCCTAGGCTACAAACTAGCATTCCCAGCCTAGAAACTACAATTCATTTGCTAGCAAATGTGTGTTAGCATCCTGTTGCTAAGCTAATGGCTGTTTGACAAAGTTAGCATCATGTTGCTAAGCTAACAATTGTTTTACATAGTTAGCACCATGTTGCTAAGCTAACAACTATTTGGCAGAGTTGGCATCCTGTTGCTAAGCTAACAGCTGTTTGACAGAATTTTTCAGATGTTTTCAGAGGGTTTTTGTAGATGTTTTTTTAGATGTTTTCAGATGTTTTTAAATGGATGTTTTTCAGATGGTTTTCCAATGTTCTCGTTAGTTCTGCTGCCATCAGACAAAATCTGAGTTTCCAGTTTGTGTCCTGCAGAGTGGGAACATCTGGATTTACTTTCAGACTCTGATCAGTTTGCTTGTGCAGATGTTTGTCTCAGGAGGTCTTTGAACTGAAGGTCGCCACAGCTGGAACCTGCAGGACCTCCAGCGGTTCTCCAGCGCTTCGTTCTGATGTTTGAGGTCACAGAATTTAAAACGTTTAAAAGGAAAGAAAGCCATTAAAATTATTTAATGTTTAATGCTCTTTGTGTTTTAAAGCTTTAAAACACAAAAAATAACAATTATTAAAGTAGAAATCACAATGGAGGACCTGTTTCTAAATCTTCTTCTCTGATGTTCTCCTCTGGACCTCCAGCTCCTCTCAGCAGATGCTTTTCCTGCTGCTCCTCTTTTAGATCTCTTCCTTCCAGGATGAAATGACTCGTTAGTTTTCCAGCAGCTTCCTTCCTCTCCAGCAGGTGCTTCAGTCGCTTTAATCTTTGGAAAAAACTCTGTGGAAAAGTTGACTCTGCAGTTTATGTTTTTGCAGTTTCACAGCTCGACATTACGGAGAAAAGCTTCCAGTGAAAGTGTTCAGAGTGGAGGGAAAGCTGGATGTTTTTATGATGATGGTGCAGCTTTTCATGGTCACTGTGTGGCTTTTTGTGGTAATTTTAAGTTGTTTTTAGGGGTATTTGCATTGTCTTTTCTAATGATGATGATGATTTTTCATGTTTTTGTGCAGATTTCGTCTCTTGTTTGCAATATTTTTTTTTGTTGTGATTTTGCATCTTTTCATGGTCGGTTTGTGTGTTTTAATTTTGTGTATTTTTGTGCAAATTTCATTTCTTTTTGCAATAACTTTATCTTTTTGTTTTCTTTTTTCATGTTTTTGTGGTAATTTTATGTGTTGTCTGGCCTTTGTCATGATTTTGCATGTTTTCATGAATCACTTTTCTGATTATTTTGTGTTTGTTTTGGGGATTTTATACAACTTTCTTGTGATTTTATGTATTATTCTAATGAGTTTGCATCTTTTCATGGTGGGTTTGTAAATTTTTGTGATAATTTTGTGTATTTTTATGATAATTTTACATGTTTTTGTACAAATTTCATGTCTTTTTTGCAATAATTTTGTCTTTTTGTTTAGATTTTTCATCTTTTCACATTCAGTTTGTGTATTTTTCTGGTAATTTTCTGTCTTTTTGTGGTTATGTTTGCATCTTCTTGCCATCATTTTGTCTTTTTGTTGTGATTTTTCATGTTTTTGGCTATCTTTTCATTCTGCATTTGCACATTTTTGAGCTGCTTTCATGAATTTTCTTATTATTTTTGCAGTTTTTTGGGATTATTTTGTGTCTGATTTGGTGCTTTTGTGTATCTTTGTTGTGATTTTATGTGTTGTGATGATTCTACGTCTTTTCATGGTGTTATTTTGTGTTTTTCTTATAATTTTCACATCTTTTTTGTGGTAATTTTGAAGCTTCATGTCCCACCTTCTTCCCTCTCAATCTTAGAATCTGGTGTTTTATCAACCCTCCATCCACCCCGACCTCCTCAGCACACTCACAAATACTGCATTTATTCCATGAAAAAGTTATTTTAATCATTTAATTTTCTGATTATAACTTGTTGAATCAATTAAAATACTAATGTGGTCTTTTACTCTATAAAATTAAACCATTTAAGTGTTTGTAAATCAGCAATAATGTAATAATTTTCCAGACGTTTGATTTTATTTTCACTTTTTTTACAGTTTCTGAACATAAAAGTTCCTCATGTTGTTCCTGCCCGCTTGCTGTCAGGTTTTTACCATTTTCGTGTATTTTTTCTGCAGTGCAGACGGCTGGAAACCAGGACAGAAAATGTGTAAAATCAGCAAAGAGATGGAAGTTCTCAGCAGAGAGTTCAGGATGTGATGATTTTATTATTAGAACCAGAGGAAGGAGCCAAATGGAGCAGCAGCAAAAAGTCCTGATTTTATCATAAGAAAGTACAAAACACACATTAATGAGAGGATTTAAACACTGAACGACATAAAAAAAACCTGATTTAAAGCCAAAGTGAAGAAAAAGAGGCAGTGAAATGAATTAAGACAGAGAATTAGAAGACAGATAAGAGGTCAAGACTGCAGGAGAACTTCTCTGTTTGTTGGGATTTTGTTTATTTCTGACAGCTTTGCTCGTCTTTGGTGTGATTGTTCATGTTTATGTTGTGATTTTGCATCTTTTCATGGTGTCATTGCATGTTTTCATGGTGATTTTATGTCTTTTAGTTGTGATTTTGTATTTTTCTGATGCTGTTTCCGTGTCTGTCGTGCTTTTGCAGCTTTCCTGGTGGGTTTGTGTCTTTTTGTGATAATTTGTCGTGCTTTTGCAGCTTTCCGTGACAATTTGTGGTAATTTTGTGTGTTTTCATGAAGGTGTTGCATGTTTATGTCATGATTTTGCATCTTTTCATGGTGGCTTTGTGTGGTTTTGTGGTGATTTCATGCATTTTTGTTGTCATTACTTTTGCATTTTTTGTGAGGATTTACTTTTTTGTGTGATTTTACTTTTTTTTGCTCATCTTTGTTATGATTTTGCATGTTTTTATGTTAATCTTCATGTTTTGCAGTGATTTTGCATGTTTTGTGATGATTTGTCATGTTTTTGTAGCTTTCCATGATGTTTTGTGTCTTTCTGTTATGATTTTGCTCCTTTTCATCGTGGTTTGGCCTGTTGGTGATTTAATTTCTTTTTATGATGATTTTGTTGTGATTTTGCATCTTTTTGTGGTGGTTTTAAATCTTGATATTGTGGTTGGCATGTTTTTGTGGTGATTGTTTTGCATGTTTTCATTGAATCTGTGATGACTTGTTATATTTTTGTGCTGATTTTGCAGGTTTTCGTGATGTTTTATGTCTTTTTGTTGTGATTTTGTTGATGAAACTGGAGGAAAAACTTTTAGATTCTAGTTTTTCGAAGCTGGAAACAAAGGAAGAGATGCACAGAGAGAGTCATAAAGAAGTTCACAAAAGCAGATAGAGTAAATCTGTGGAGCAAACGTTCCCATCATTATGAGGTTTTTCATGCATTACCTCACTTCCTGCTGCAGCTCTGGAGAGTCGACAGGAAGAACTTTGAGGTCAAACAAAACGCTGTTTAAAGTCCTGGTCACCGACTTTCATCTGAGCTGGAGGTTCTGTTTTACTTCCAGAACCTCCAGATGGCACTTAGAACCATTAAAAGGGACGACTGAAGTTTACCTACTAGAACTCCAGAAGGAACACCACAACACCTATGACATCCTTAATAAGCACTAGAACTGCCTCTAGAACTTTCCTAATAACCACTAGAATCAGATAAATTGCCTCTAGAACCGCCCTCGTTGTGACTAAAATCCCCTAAAGGAACAATGCAACAATGGAAAAGAACCACCTTCCTGACACCTGATTTTGAACACTAAGACTAACGTGAAGGTCCCTAGAACCTTCTTACATAATCACATGACCTCTAGAATGTCTTCAGAGATGAACGTATTATAATGTTAATCTAAACATCACCTAGAACCTCCTAAATAACCAAATGGAAAGTAAAACTACATAAAAGGGCACCTGAAGGCTACCTACTATTTTAGTTAATGGAATACGGGAACTACCTAGAACCACTGGAACCACAAGAACCACAAGAACCCAAGGTACTGCATAAACCTCCTGAATAATCAACAGAATCTGATGAACTGCCTCCAGAACCTCCTCAGTGACCTTTAGAGGAAACAGGAACTCCCAAAGGAACACTACGACTTTGTAAACAACACCTGGAACATCCTCAATGACTTCTAGAACCAGATACATTATGATAATTTGGTCTTTTTTTGACAGATAATTTGCCCCTAGAACCTTGATAATGACCACTAGAATTACACAAACCGCCCCAGAACCTCCTTAATCTACGCTAAAATGAAATAAATTGCCTCTTTAACCTCCTTAATCACCACTTTAATCAGACAAATTGTCCTTAGAACCTCCTTATATCTACTAAACTAGATCAGCTGCATCCAGAACCCACCTAATAATGACTAGAATCAGATGATTTGCCTCTAGAACCTCATCTTGCATGTTTGAGACTCAAAGTTCTTTTCAGTTAAATAACATAAATGATGGGAACTTGAGCACAAACATAAAACATCCAACATGAAAACCACGTTGACGGAATATAGAAGTGAAACCATGATTCTGTCTTAATGGGTTCTTGTGCTTTAAAGGAACACATGTTGTTTCCATGAATGAATAAACTCCCAGAGAAAACAGAACCTGGTTCCCAGCAGAGTATCGGAGCCTCCACAGTTCCTCTCATCGCATCTCATTCACTGACTTATCTGGTACAAACTGACCGGTTCAGGAAGGAGAACATCACCTCATGGTTCCTGGTATCTGCAGCAGATGGTGAGCAGACGAGCTAACGGCTAAAACACAAACTGTAGCAGGTGAGTAGAACCTCATACATCTGTTCCACTGTAGTTCTGATTGTTAACACGTTGGGTTCTTTTATTTCATGTTCAGTTGGAGATCAGCTGGACTCACTGTGTTTGTGTTTCATTGTAAATTGAGCTGCCTGAGGAACCAAAACCCATAAATCACACAAGGACCTCTTTAAGCACCCTGAAGGTCTACTAGAACCACTGAGGAGATTCTCAAAAGCAGCAGAACTAACGTCAGGACTACAAGAACCCCTGTTAGTCCGAGATCTAATTATAGGATCCCTAGAACCTCCATAATGAGAACTTGAATTAGAGCTATTACCTCTAGAAAATCTTCAATACTAGAACACTAGAACTACCATAAGGAAGCCAAGAAATTCCTTTGTGCACATCTGAATCTGATAAACTACCTCCTCAAGGAGTAGTTGAACCTCCTAAAATAACACTACAAAATCCTTAAGGAACCACAAACTCCCCTTAATACTCACTAGAATCAGATAAACTGCTTCTTGTACCTCCTCAGCAACCAGTAGACTATCTAAGAGAAGCACCAGAAGTTTGTAAAGAACACCTACAACCTTATTATAACATCTCCAGAATCCCCAAGGAAACACTAACCACCTTAAGGACCCTTAGAACCTCCTAAAGGACTAGTAAAACCTGCTAAAGGAACACTAGAACTACCTTAAGGAACCCCAGGTCCTCCGTAACACCCATTAAAATCAGATAAATGGCATCTAAACTTCCTCAGTGATCACCAGCCCCCACCATTGGAGAACTGCAAGTATGTAAATACTGCCTAACCCTAACCCTAACCCTAACCCACTAACCCTAACCCTAGAACCTCTTTACTGACCCAAGAACCTCTAAACAATAACGTCCAAAACGACCTCCAGAATCTCCTCTGGGACAATTAGATCCTCACGAAGGAACACTAGAACCATCTAAGCAACTGACATAACCTTCTCAGTGGCTATGAGAATTAAGGCCTCTAAAATCTACTCCATGCCCATTAGAACCTCTTATAGGAGTCCTAGAACCTGAAAAATATATATATTGTTTTTCTGATGTGGTAACTTTTCAAGGGCATGGGAATCCTTAAGTGTAAACTGCAGACTGAAAGATCCCCAGTTATTCCAAAAAAGAACTGTTAGAACCTCCTTAATAACCACTAGAATCAGATAAACAGCTTGTAGAACCTCCTCAGTGACCAGTAGTGCAACCATAAGTATGTAAACAACATTTAGAACGTCCTTCATGATCCCAGATCTCTCTTTCCTCTGATGGAATTCCTCCAAAATGTCCTTGATTACTGGACAAGCTGCATTTAAGAACTCTAGATTTTTAAAAAAGCCCTAGAACTTCCTGAAAACCATCAGAACCTTAACTGTGATTAATTTCAAACATGCTTGGGAAGATTCTGATGGATTTCAGCTCGAGTGAATAACTACCTTCTTCAGTAGAGGGATAAATAGTAGAAGTTCTGTTGGTCCATTCTGACATCTGGTGGTACCGTGAGGAACTACAGCTCATGTTTGAATAGAACCTGTCACTGCTGATTTCTCTTCATCCATGAACACTCTGCATTAAAGATAAATAGTCAGTCTTTGAATTAGTTTCTTATTGATTTATGTTCATCACTAGTTTCCTCTTCATACTTTATGGACCTGAAGTTGCTCAGGACCGGAAAGATGATCTGGAAGCTTCTCTACAAGTCAGTTGGGCTTGTAGGTCCACGAATTAAACACAACTTCAGTATTTGAACTCACCTGTGTCACGATTAACTCTGAACATGTTCTAAAGACTCACAGAAGTGAAACCTGGTGATCATTTAAGAAGATGTTCTCAAGACGCCACGACATAAACAACCTTCTAAACTCTCAGAACCTTCTCAGTGTAAATGCAGAGGAACTTACAGAACACCATTAATGACACAAGGACCTATTGAGCGACTCTAAAGGACTACTAGGACTACAAAAGAACCTCCAGAATCCTCTCAAACAGCACTGGAACTGTCTTAATGTAGGTTCTAAACATTCTAGTTACAGAATGTTTACAACCTCTAACAACCAATAGAATCAGAAAAACTACTTCTTGAATCATCTCAGTGACCGTTAGACCCTCTTAAAGGAGCACCATAGGTATGTAAATAACACCTAGAACCTCCTTATAACGTCACAGAATCCCTAAAGAAACACTAACTACCTTGAGGAACCCCAGAACCTCCCTAACAACCACAGAAGTGCTTCTTGAACATCTGCAGTGATCACTACACCCTCTTACTAGACCCCATTACTGACTCCAGGACTCTCAAGGGAACACACCAACCTAAAGAACGTCCAGAACCTCCCAAGGGACTAGTGAAATGTCCGGAAGGAACACCACAGCTATCTAACGGACTTCTAGAACCTTCTCAGTGACCACTAGTGTGTCCTACAGGAGTACTAGAAGTATGTAAATAACATCTAGTCCCTCCTAACTGACTCCAAAATCTCGAGGAGAACGTTCACTACCTTAAGGCCCTCCAAAACCTCCTAAAGGACTATTAGAACCTCAGGAAACAACAGTAGAACCACTTTTTAACCACCTAATTGCCTTTTACATGCTAAAACTTACTATTTTAAAGGAACAGTAGAACTCCCCGTGGAACCTTTCTCAGTTTCTTCTCAAACTGGCACTGGAGCTACATTTAGAACTCTAAAAACTATAGTTACTACAGGAATTAATTGTTGGACCCCTAGAACCACATTAGTAGCCACCAGGGTTGGATAAATTGCATAGAACCTACTGAGTGACCCCCAAGAACTCTATAGAAACTTGCAATTAGGTAAACAACATCTAGAGCATCCTCAGTGACCTCAAATCCCTTTGGGAAGACTAAAACTATATCCAAAACCTCCTGCTGGTTCATTAGAACCACACAGAACAACTCTAAAACCTCCTCAAAGCTCATTTGAACCTCTTAATGGACCCCTGCTTTCCCTCTGGTGTACTACTTAAGTACCTTTAGGATTACAGAATGTTTGAAAATTGGGGTCTTCACGGGTTTGACAAAAATAATGGATGGACCAGAATCTGACCTACTTCTAGGACTCGGAGAGCCTTCTGAACCTTCAGAAAAATGGCATCAAAAACCTCCTCAGTCACATTCTCGAAAAACACAAGATTAACAGAAGTTCCTTCAGTTCCTACAGAACCCCTAGAACATTCTCAGCGCCCAGTAGAAGCTACGTGATCTCGGGTTCCTGTGGGACAGCAGAGACTGATAACTGATCAGTGTTTCTGAACCTGATCAATCTGTGTGATCAGTAAATTCAGCTCAGTTACCGCTCAGCATGAGGTTCCCCTCCCAAGAGATGATCATGTACCTTGTAGTGGGCACAAAAGAACAGCTCCAGTTCATAACTGTGTAGAATGGAGAACACAGAACCTCAGAATCATGAGAAAAATCTGATATGTTGCCTCCATAACATCCTCATTCACCTTAAAGGAATATTAGAACTCCTAAAACAACACTGCAGCTTTGTAAAGAACATCTAGAAGGCTACTGGAACTACTAGTTACTACAAGAACCCATTGCATGACCCCCAGAACCACCTTAGCAATAAATCTGCAGTCGTTAATGTTAAAACCTACCTACTATCTATTTGTGAAGGAACACTAGAACTATCTTAAGGGCCCCAAGAATCTCTTCCACAACCATTAGAACCACAGAAACTGAGTTTTTAATTGGAACTCCTAAAGAAACATCACATTTATGTCAACTACATCTAGAACCTCCAGATGACCTCAGAATCATGACAGGAACACAAAAACTACTGAGAAGTTCTCCAGAACTTCCTAATGACAAACAACAACAACAATGTAAAAGAACTAGTGAACTACCGATTTTTTAAAATATGCTAGGAACACAGAGGAACACTCCAGCTGTCTGAACGACATCTAACCTCTGCAGTTACCTCAACATCCCATTTGGGACAGGTGTAAAGACTTTAGAGGATCTCTAGAACCTTCCAATAGCACATTAGAACTCCTTAAAAGAACCTACTTAGAGAACATGAGAACTACATGACCTCTAAAACCTCCTTCATATCCACTAGAACCTTTTAACAGAATCTTTGAACCTCTAAAACATGGTTTTTTATTCTTCTGCTGTACTATCTTAAGTACCTGAAGTGTTACCAAAAGAACAGCTACCAGTGGACCTAATTACAGGAGAGCTTCTTACTACCAACTAGAGTCTGATAAACTGCATCTAGAACCTGCTCAGGAACACTGGAACTCCTAAACAAACACTACAGTTATGTAAACAACATGTAGAACCTCCATAATTACCTCAACATCACATTTGGGATGAGTATAACAACTTCAAGCATCTGTGCAACCTTCCAGTAGTGCACTAGAACTATTTGAAGAGTTCATTTTCAAAAACAGATAACTCCATTTTGATACATTTTCAGAAAACTTTTTTTTATTGTTTACTTGAGATAATATCAATCAAACTGAAGTGAGTGGATT